>NW_028261387.1:58649992-58967492 GCF_051295495.1 Thamnophis sirtalis
CTGCCCCCTGTTATCTGGCCATTCCATAGGCAGCGTCTATTCCTGCTACTACCAAGGTCTTTCTTATACCTGTGATTGCGAATGTAGAGGCCTCTCTGCAGGCACCCCAGCCGTCACCCAAGCCTAGTCCCATTGCGCATGTGCTTGCACACATCTCCTGCCAGTCAGCCGGTCTTTGGGTCTCTGCTGTGCATGCACAGGGGGCAGGGGGGCATACCGCATGTATGCATGCATGGGGGGTGGTGTGCATATGCGGAGGACACACACATTGCATTTTGGAGCCTTGCATGGTTCTCCCGTACCCTGTTTTGGCTTCCAGGTTAGTGCAGAAGGTTTTCCAGGCCAAAAACGGGTCACAGGGGTACCACACAAGGCCCCCCCCATGCCCCATTTTGGGCCTGGAAGGCCTCCTGCACAACGTGGAAGCAAAAAATGGGCGAGGGGGGGAGCCAAGCGCATGTATGGGGGAGAACGGAGGGGATTATGCGCACATGCACAGGGGGTTGCATGCACGGAAGTGGGGCACACGCAGGGGGTTGCACTGCATGCATGGGGGCCAGATGCATGGGGGGGGTCACATGTGCTTGTGTTTTTGGCATACGATGGTACAAAGGTTAGCCATCATTGTCATATACCATTCCATATACATAGAGAGATTGTATCTCAAGGAAAAATACAAACATTGCAAACATCTATTTTAAATATGTTTTCCATAATGTCATTCATATAGATGAGGATAATCAATTTGGCAAAGGCTTGTTAAATAATTAATAAACAATTAATTATTAATTTATGACCATTTTATTCTGACCCAAACAGAATAAAATGTCATTATAGAGATTTCCAGTGTTCCCTCAATTTTGTCAAGGTTCTCCCCATTTTTAATACCTCTATTTAATTAAATATATATATTTTATTTTTCCAGCTGCCTCCTCATCTAAGATAGGACAAACTTTTTTGAGGCTGGTATTATTTGAGAAGCCAGCCGACTGGTTTGTAACCTTCTTTCTTATTGCTCCTCAACCAAATTCATGAGTTTGCCATGATGATGGCAGCATATTGTGTTAACCAGATTTTTTTTCCTAACTATGGTGTTCTGTAGTTAGGACCTACACTTCATTCTCTGCACAGAAATATTAAATATAAAATGTGCAAGGGAGCATATATAGGTAATTCTTTAAATGTCTCCATGGTATCAATCAATTTGTCATAAATTACATATGGAAATGTAAAAACTAATCAGGCAGGAAAGCATGCAAAAGCCAAATGTGAGGCAGTAAAAGCTGAATATATACAAATTCAATGAATACATTGAAGAGAGTTTGCATACATCAAGGAGGTTTTTGAAGTAGTTCCTCTAGTAACACAAGCAGCATAAAGCTGTGTTGCTAATAGACTGGGAATAGTTGCCAGTAAATATTTACATGCAGAGCATTTGATGGAGAAACACAACTCAAGGCAAAACAGTCTCAGATTTTTCATCGGGATCAGCAACTGAGCTTTTCTTTCTTCTATCACTTTCTTCCCCGTGGAGAAGAAGATCGCAGAATTAATGTTATCCACTGAACATTTTGCCTGAAAGGAAACTTCCTGATTCAATTAGTCTGATAACTGTTGTGCTTTTAAAAATGAAAATACTCTCTGCATACATTATGCCCTTGGAAGAAATTAACAAAGCAATAGCAGTTTTAGTCTTGGGCTAGGCAAATCAAATTGTATCAATACATTTAATCTAATAATTATGTCACTTTCTTCCTATCTTTCAACTAGCATACTTATTCCATAACTTTAACCACATAATATTTGCATAGATAAAGAGAGATAGTGATGCTTATTCCCTGCCACAGTATCACCAGCAGGAAACAATTATGCGAGGTCAGCTAATCCTGTCTTTGTACTGCACACCAATCTCAAAACAGATTTAAATCTGATTTAGGCAGGGAGGTAGAGCATAGTAATCCTTTAAAAATCTTTTCACTCTTCTGTGATAGGTTCTTTACCATTTCTATTTTTAACTGTGTCTAAGTGCAGGAACTGCAATATGTAGTAGGCTTCTTGATATAGTTGCAACCAGGATGATTAGGGGACTGGAGACTAAAACATATGAAGAATGGTTACAGGAACTGGGCATGGCTAGTCTAGTGAAGAGAAAGACCAGGGGAGACATGATAACAGTGTTCCAATATTTGAGGGGCTGCCCTAAAGAGGAGAGGGTCAAGCTATTTTCCAAAGCACCTGAAGGCCAGACAAGGAATAAGGGATGGAAACTGACCAAGGAGAGATTCAACCTGTAAATAAGGAGAAATTTTCTGACAGTGACAGCAATCAACCAATGGAACAAAAATTGCCTTCGGAAGTTGTGGGAGATTCATCACTGGAGGCTTTCAATAAGAGATTGGACTGTCATCAGAAATAGTGTAGTAGGGTCCCTTGCTTGGACAGGGAGTTGGACATGACCTACATGGTCCCTTCCAACTCTGTTAATCTAATGAATTAATCAACCTCCCATCATGCTTGGGCAATACTGATGATAGTGAAAAATGGAAAGAATTATAATCCTTTGACACTGCCTAGTCCAGCTATTAGCTAGATGCTGTAATATGTTCTTTGAGTCTAAGACTAATGGCTACTATTGGATGAAAGATGTTATCTTTCTCCACAAGTAGAAGATTGTTCTGAATGGGAGAAGAGTTTTAACGGTTACATAGTTTTTTTCCCCATTAATGCTTGGTCTTTGTTTTACTCATTCTAATAATCTGTCATAATCAAACCATTTATTATTTCAAGTAGTTTTCTAAGATATAGTACTTATGAAACTGTTGGTTATGTGTCCTCTTTACTTAAGTTATTAATGCTTATTTTTATTTTTACTCTTATTAGTCTTCGTAGGAAATGTTCCTACCAGTTATGCTAGCCATGTTTCCTTTGGATTGTTGTTGTTTGCTATGATGTAAACTGTGCTATTTTTTAAATTGTTTTGAAAAAAAATTGAACATGAATTTTAGCCCACCTGAGGCCTTCCTGGATGTGGAAACAAATGAAAAATAATGAAGCTGCTTTACTCTGAAATACTTTAGTGGTACAACATGGGTGAGATATATTGACGATTCTACGTATGAATGATAATATTTGCTATCCCTGGGTACCTTTCTTAAATTTTAGAAAGGTCCACTGAGCTTGTAATTGTTTGTACAATGGAACCAGATAGCTGCTTATTTGTGATGCCAATGGTAGATAAAAATATCTCAGTCCTCAGAAAGAGGGAGGGCATAAGAAACATTTCAGAAGGAACCTTATTTTTCTGGAGAAGGGAGGGGAGAAATGCTTGTGTCTACCAATGTAACCTATTAATAAAGATGGAACTAGCACTCCTAGTTATGCTTATTGCCTGGATTATCTCACAGGGCTAACAACATTTCCCTGTATGGCTATTTTCTTCAAACTTTCTTTGGAGTGTTTTTCTAAATGAGGGAAGCAGTCTGAATATTTTTTTCCTACTAATGGAGGACAAAGGATCAAAGGCAAATTGAGTTTTCCTCTCCTTTTAAAAAAAACCTAGCCAGAACTTTCTATTCTGATGGGTTGTTCCGAATTTAGCTGTTCTATATTTTGCTGAGGTCTGCTCATTATTTGGAATAACAGGCTTAGGTTTAATTGCACCAGTTCATGGAGGAACTAGTGAATTAGCACAATGTGTTTAAGGTCTGCACTGCTTCTGCTCCAATCATCCCCCCCCCAAGATATGTAGTTCTAACTTTATTGGATCCTTCAGATAAAAAGCAGTATAGAAATACAGCATGTTCTATCACTGCTATCAGCAAAGTATCTAGTACTTTCTGAAGATCTCTTCTATACCAAAATATCTACTCTGTAGATAAATTACTAAGTGATCTGTCTTGCACCAAAGAAAGACTCCCTCAACTAGAACTTTGTTTACATGCTTTTTGACTGATTGTGCTGACAATAAACCTTACCTTTTCCTACAGTGCTCACTCAACCACAAAAAAACTCTCTCAGTCTTGCTGGGAAATATTGTATTATTACAGTCACGTCTGAATCTTGCTCAGGGTGTGAGTCTGCATTTTGTCAAGGCATCAGTAGCCTCAATCAACAGCAGAGCCATTCAGTGGGCTAGGCCACATGGTTCCTATCTGACTACTCAATTGCCAGTGCTGCTTAAAGTGGACAAATGATCACGCCATAAAACATATTTTCTCTTATTCTGTATCTTGGGATGCATCAGTTTGGCTATAAAACACCCCCAGCATGTGGGCGTCAAGGAAAGAATTTGCAAATTTTACAGGAAGGGTATGTTTTCAATTCCTTTAAAAACTATTGCAAGTATTAATGATACACCACATATTTTATATAAACAAAAAGACTCAGTTCTTTGTAGCCCTCAGGAGTTTTAAATCTATGTTTCAATAATAGGCGAGGCCACTAAGCTATTAAGTAATAAAGTGGATTTTCTGGAAGGCTCAGTTGATTTATATATATATATAAATATATAAATATATATATATATATGTGTGTGTGTGTGTGTGTGTTTTACAACCAGCCTATGCCCAGAGATCTGTCAAAAACATTAATACTAATTTCATTTACTCCATATTGGTTACAAAACCCAAATTATAGGGCTAGTTCTAAATTGGAAAACTTAAATAGTTCACAAGTTCAATCAGGTTGTCTTTTCTCAAATGAAACTACCCTCACACTAAGATCATTAGAGGAGAGCTGGCTTTGTATTTCTTCACTCTAATGGGGTAGACAGGGGAAAGGGCATTTCACAAAAACCTTTATTGTTGGTAGCACTCAGACTATGGAAATTAAGCTTGCAATCTTTGTTTTGCCCAGCTGGCCTTTGTTCTATTGGGAAGAAGATTTAGGTTCAGGAAATTGCATCACAGATATAAATTTAGGGCTATAACCTTAAAGGGGTCCATTTGGTTTAGTCTCTTCAGAGACATTCTGACCTCTGATCCTTTTATGTAGAGGCTATATTTGCTCAGTTGTTCCTCAGCAAGTTTACTCTCATTTCCTAATATTTGGCCAATAAGTTCTGACAAGTATAAGAGGGCCCTTTAAAAAATCCTTTACAAAAGGAGAATTAATATATAGTTATAATTAATTTTTATATTAATTCTTTATAATTAATAAAGATTTTTTTTTAATATTCTACCTGGGTTTACATTATTATTCAATCACAACAGTCCGGGTTATGTTACGAAGTCTAGTCCAGATCCAGGGAATTCTCAGGGGGTGCAGGAGTTCTCCAGAGTTCTCCTATCCTTGAGAGCTTCTCTACATTTTGCAGTACTGTAGATGAATCTATTCTAGGGGTGGGCTGTTGGGGGTTTGTAGGGCTTCAGGAGAACCTCTAGCTAAGATTCTCTGCAGTTCGGAGAATCCTTAAATCCTTCTCCTGGCTGGTCCTGCTCCCCCTCCCAGGAGTCCCCATGTGGCTTGGGGAGAGTGAAAAAAGGGCCTAGTGAAAGTTTGGAAAGGCCGGAAATGGGCCCGTTTCTAGACTCCAAAGCCGGGGGGCGCGTTTTCTCCTCCTGGAGGCTCAAAGAAAGCCTTTGGAGCCTGGGGAGGGCAGCATGGTGCAGGAGGCCAACTAGGCCATGCCCACCCAGCAACTGGGCAGAAAACCCCTTGTTAAAAATTTTGAAGCCCACCCCCGATCTATTAATCAGTTACAGGAAGTCTGCGGCCCTCCAGATATTGTTGAATTACAACTCCCAGCAGTTTACCAGTGTAGCCAATGGTGAAGAAAGCATACAACTGGTGGATCACAGTGAACTTGTAATTTATGGGTTTGTCTGAAAGATTTTGCTGAGTCTATTGCCCCAAAATTCTATGCTTGAATTCCTATCTAAGTACAAGTAGATCTCTGAAGAGAAGATTACTTACTTGAAAAATTAGTAAAATTATCAACATTATCACATGTGCAATAGTCAATTTCTTGTCAAATTCTCTACAGAATGAAGTAAATATATTAAAAAATGCTACATATTTGTTCTTAGGAAAAATTTGAGCATTTAACCAAATGTAAAGATTTAGAAAGATTGTTAAACCTTCTTGTAGATCTAGGAAAAAGAAGAGTTGATAATCACCCTTCTTCAGATGAATGTCATGACACTAAAGTAATAGTAATTGGTTTCTATGGGAGCACATTAAATTTTCTTGGTTAAAAAACTCAGTGGCAGGAGAATGTTGAAAAATGTTCCTGATGAAAGGATTAATTGGTATGAATTGGATTGAGTAGATGGATACTATTATTATTTGTGCAGCCATCTATCTTGCTACCTCCATGATGTAGATATAATTGGCAGGAGATGTCTATAATGGAACAATCTAATCTCTTAGGATTAGAGGCAGCATAGTGTCAGTATGAGCCAATATCCAATTTGCCCATTATTAATTATGATATAATAGAGAAGACATGCCTATTAAACACACAACCCATTATTTGAGAAAATAGAGAGACTGCCTGACATATGTTCAATGTGCTCATGATCTGGTTGTTTTTTTAAAATTCACTTTGGGTGTTTAATGAGAAACGGTGATAAGGTGGCAACTACAGTAGTATTTACTCGCCTCAACTCATTTCAGCCATGTTTGCTCAACATGGGGTAGTGTTGTGTTCAAATACCACATTTGGAGCAGTAGTGGGTTTCAAAATTTTTTAGAACCTGTTCTGTAGGTGCGGCCTGCTTTGTGGGAGTGGCTTGCTGGCCATGTGACTGGGTGAGAGTGGCTTGTCAGTCATGTGACTGCGTGGGCATGGCCAACATAAAATGTGGTGAAACTCACTTAACAATGCTCTTGCTTAGCAACCAAAATGTTGGCTCAGAAACTCCGGCATTTGAAGCACTCAAGTCTTAAAGCTGTCAAGTTACAAGACCCTTGCACCCCTAACCCTTTAGAAAAAAACCCTGGGGTGTTCAAACTTAACAGCTTTAAGACTTGTGGCCTTCAACTCCTAGAATTCTTCCTCACGCTCTTCATCTTGATGATATGTGGATGGGGGGAGGAGGAGGGAGCTGGAACCGGTTCTAAATGGCACTGTAGATTTGTGGAACCTCTTCTATAGAAGAAGTTAGAACTGGCAGGAACCCACCTCTGATTCGGAGGCATCAGAACTAGATCTGATGGGGGCAATTTATTGTGGACCTGCAAAGTTGGGCACAATCCAGGAAAAAGTGCTTTCTTATATACTTCCCTGTCCCACTGGTTTAGAAACTATACCTGGCACTTTTGGAAGAAAAAAAATCCCATATTCTTATTTGGCTTTACTTACAAAATATCACAATATAATTATTAAGTAGAGAAAATTGGGTTCAACTGCACCAATGAATTATAATTATAATCAATTTTATCAAGATCATGCATGTATACTGAGATCTTACATAGGCAATTGTTAAAAAAAATATGTAATCTTGGCGTTTCACCTTGGTGGCCATTGCTGTCTAATTAAATACATTTTCTCAAAAACTCAAGTACTTAAAATATAAATATGCAAATCTTGTTAACTTGCTTAGCACAAATTAATGGGTGTAACTTTTTTAAAGATGAAAATTGTGCTTAATAAGTTTCATTTCCTTCCTTCCTTCCTTCCTTCCTTCCTTCCTTCCTTCCTTCCTTCCTTCCTTCCTTCCTTCTTTCCTTCCTTCCAAAGAATACAAAGTAGTAAGTATTATATATAACTCACACCTATTTTAAGTAGACATTTAGATTCAAGCCATGTTTTCTCATGTAAAGGTCAGATACTGCACCTGCTGGATATCAAAAATTTGGCCTTTTTTCATAGTTCAACAATCCATTTCACTCAGCAGCTGCCTTTATTCTCAGCATTCTTCATGGCATTTCCTATATTGGGCTAATGAAAAATACATCCCTCCAGCACAGATAGAGAAGAAGCTGGCCAAAAAAAAATATGGAATCAAACTTTGGGTATGAGTTTTGTTGAGAAAGAATGAAAGCTACAAAATAAGTCAATTTTATCCTTAGATTTTTTTGCTTAGTGCCCAGAATATGACAAAGGGCCCTTATTTTTTCTCTCTTTAATGTAAAAGATACTTGTGGTTTTGAGAAAGCAATCCTTATGAAACCAAGTTCTTTTCAATAATCCACAGTATAATTATCAGAATATAGTCTCAGGTTTACCTATGACTTAGTCATATTACGTTATTTTTTTTATGAAACAATATATTTCTATTCTACTGCATTGTATTTTTGATTTAAAACTATAGATCAAAACTATCTATAATAGCATTTTTATTTTTGTCCCACATCTGACTATCTTGCCATGTTCCTTCAAAGAGTTATTCTATAATTCATCTTATTATCATCTCCATTTGTTTTCAAGGGAACTAGAAAATACTATGTAGGCTTAAAATATAGAAATTAATCATAAATTAATCATAACTGTAAATTGGAAATAAACTTTTAGTTGCAAAGTTACTAAAATTTGCTGTTTAGGTTCTGCCTGGATTTCCTACTTGAGAAAATATTGAAAATGTTTTCAATACTTAAAAAAGAAAAAGAAAATAGCTGCACATTATTCTCATTCATGCCAGTTTCTCATAATGTCATATTATTAATGAGGATTATGCAACCTTAATTAACTTCATTTCTCTCCAGAGAGCTGGCCATATACAGCAAGAAACAACTACCTTACTACTTTGCAAACTTTTTCCTATAACAACAGCAACAAGTACAACAATAAAAGAAAAGGAAGTCTGGCCACAATCATTTAGTGTCAAGCCCTGTCACTAAAATAAAAGAAATAAAAATACCCATAACCATTGTTATCCATTGTTATACCCCACTCCATTTTCAACATAAGTATCTGAAATACAAACTTTCTATCAATAAGTTAACCACACAAAATTCCCATCCTCTACAGTATTAATATTCATAAACATAGCCTGGACATCTATAGATTGTTTCAATTACTACAAAGATAGGGTAATTTTAAAAAAATATTGGTGGGTTTTCACACATTTATTTAATACATCTATGGAATGGGATATCAAAAGTTTCATGCTCAGAATTTCCACATCTGGAACACAAAAATTTGAACAATGACTAAATCACAGCACAGAACTTCTAAAAATTCTTTATTTATTTACTTCTATCTGTTATTACCATCTACCTGTCAAGGCTATGGTTTTTCCAGTTGCAATGTATGACTGTGAAAGTTGGACCATAAGAAAGGCTGAGCACCAAAAAATTGAGGCCTTTGAAAAATGGTACTGGAGAAGACTCCTGTGAGTCTCTTGGACTGCAAGGCGACCAAACTGACCAGTCCTAGAGGATATCAACCCTTTCTGCTCTTTAGAAGGCCAGATCCTGAAGATGAAACTCAAATACTTTGGCCACCTAATGAGAAGGAAGGACTCACTGGAGAAGTGCCTAATGCTGAGAAAGATTGAGGGCAAAAGAAGAATGGGATGACAGAGAATGAGGTGGCTCACCAAAGCAATTATGTAGGTGTTAGCTTAAATGGACTCCAGAGAAGGGTAGAGGACAGGAAGGCCTGGAGGAATGTTGTCCATGAGGCCATGATGAGTCAAACAGAACTTCGCAACTAACAACAATAATAACAACATCTGTCATTTGGATTTTTGCAGCTCACATGTGGCAACAAAAGTCACCTTCATTATTCCTACATGGTGATTGCTTATATACAATTTACGCTATATTTTACTCAGCTAAGCATATGCAATCTACTTTAAAAATTTCCAAAGAAATATAAAGCATAGGAAATATTAATTAGAGCTTTCATTTGTACTCATGTCTTCTTCCCACTTTAGTTGTATTTGGATTATAGACAAATGCTTAAACAAATTTTTTATCGTCTTTTAAATTCTGTTGTTTTAAAACTAAACAAGTTTTAAAATCATATTGTAGTTTCCACATAACATTAAGCATATCACAAATAGTATGAAGTCTCCAAATCAATCACATTATGACCAGAAGTGGGTTGCTGCTGGTTTGGCCTTAATTGGGCAAACCAGTAATAGTGGTGGCGGGAGGCTCTGCCCACCCATCCGGATGCTTCTGCGCATGTGCAGAAGCATAATGTGCATGCAAGTGCACACGCATCCACAAACAAACTGGTAGTAAAAATAATAGAAACCCACCACAGATTATGACTTAGTACAATGTATGAATCTTACCTATGTATAATATTTCCTTCTTTAAGAGCTTAGATATTAAGTATTTTACTATCCTACATTCCATTTCAACAGAAGTAGGTATATAGATACAGTTGTACCATGATACATGGAAACAGTAATGTTTACAATCATAAACTCACTCCAGTTTACATAAAAATAGAATTATGTAGAGCAGATACTTACCATGCATGTATAAATACGGAAAACACACTGTTGAAATACTGAAAAAAATGTTCAATAATCACTATCCATTTGATAGTGATTAAAAGCTCCATTTTGAAGATTCTGTTCATAGGATATAGCAAAAACTTATCTAGAAAGAGTTCACTGAGTCTTTCCTTGTCTTGGGTTTAATAAACCCTTTCTAGATTGCTATTCTGGTGCAAGTTGATCAGATGCTGGTTCGTCTTATTAACAATCATTTTATCATTTAGAGAAAGAACGATCTACTATCTCTGTCAGATAGTAGTAACCATAGCAATGACAGAAGGTAATATCCACAATTGATTCCAGCTATCCATCTTTTAGCTGGATAGTATACACTATGCTGTGGCTTAATTATTTTGGTTTTCCACTGTATAGGATAATGGTGAGCCAAGTCTTGATAGAATTTGGGCTAACCTAAATAGACATGAAATTTTAGATCATGCATGAGAAATTGCAACTCTTCAGATGTAATTATGTTATAACTACCTGCAACTTAAAAAGCAACTTAAAAAGCAGTTAATGGTGATCAACACTCAAAGCTGCAATTCAGCCAGATGTGGAAATCCATCAGTACCAGCCCTTCAAGGTAGGAAACCCCAAGAAAGAAGAATGATAGAAAAGCCAGAATGCTTTTTATGGTAGTATGAAAGAATGATAGAATCCTGAAAGTTTTTCAAAGTTCATTTATGTCCCATCTTATAGTCTAACAAGCAAAATCAAGGTGAGGTTATTTTGATTTTCTTTCTGATACTTTCTACTTTCTCAGGACTGAGAATTGGACTTTTTTCACAGGGCCCCTTCTTAATAGCTCACTCATTTTTCCTTTTTCTCAAGGTTAGTTCTATATTCTTTTATACTGTATTAAGCTTCAGCCTTGATTTGGTGAGAATGAGCTACCATTCCAGGCCTACAAGATTGTTTTTGGAACTCTGACAGGCATCTCAGAAAATAATTAGGAAGGCCAGAATTATTATGATAAACATTCAGTCAGGTCATCCAGAATTAATAAAGCACAATTTCTAAAAGCCCAAGAAACATAATAAAAATAAATGCTCAGTGATATAGTTCAAGAACATATGTAAGCCACAATGCATTTTGTACCATCTTGTTCTGAATCTTACTTATTCAGTTGATTCCTATTATGTTCATGTTGACCCCATGTATAGGAATAGGTATTTCTGCACAAATGATTTCTTTTGCTGAAGTTTTGAACAAGCCATTAATGGCTGAGGAACAAACTAAATGGCAGAAAACCCTCTTTTGAAATATTAACTAAAGTTGGTTACCTGCTGATTTACTAAATAAGTTGGGTAGGGAGCTGGCTCCTCACTGTGGCACATTCTAATCCTTGACATTGGTGTTCTTAGGGAGCACGGAACAGTGGGCAAACTTATACATATGGTAATTACCTGGGAAAAAGTAATTAATTTTGTCCTATTTCAGTTGCACACACTGGGCATAGAATGACATTTTGCATAATACATCGGCTGGCTGATCGAAAGGGCTTGCATGCCTTATAATTCATTGTTCCTTCCTGGTTTGCTTGAATTGTCCACAGGGTGGTGATTTTTATTTACTATTTCAAATTTATGGACTAGCAAACCCTAATGATTTTTTTTTTTTTTGCTTTTCTTTCTAGTCTACTAGGGTATTGGGGTTCTGGTTTAATTTTTAACAGATAAATCTTTATAGGAGATCACTGAAGTGATTATAAGTCATAGTTTTCTCTGAAGATATTTACTTTTTATTGGGAAGGCCATTGTGTCTCCAGAAAATTTAGACCATGGACAAAGATCACTTTGGCTGGGATCTGACCTGTCAGCCCCGCTGTCTTTATTTTTAGAAAGTACATATATTTATTGATGCACTTCCAGTAACTACATATATGCAAAATGTATTGGGTGGACTGCATAGTCTTTGAAATCTGTGGGCTACAAAAGTAAGGCAGCACACATGTATTTTGAATAAGAATATATTTTGTATTCTGAAGAATAATATTCATACCGAGCATTGTTCTTTGAACAAAGATAAAAGGGATTATTTTGTGCAAACAAGGTTTGATAGTTTTCCTAAAGTGTTTTTATAGAGGGCAACAAGCTCCCAAATAGAAGCTGTGAAGTTCCAAAAACACAGAGACCATCTACAGACTCAGCTGAAGATCCTTTGTTTCCTCCACATATTTATTATCATTTACTGAAAGCTTTTTTTTTTTGCATTTTTCCTAAGAAAAAAAAAGACTTTTCCTTTCATTGTGAAGTTGATTGGATTTCCCATTATTTATTTGTTGGTCACTTCAAAAGGCTTCTCTTTTATTTGTTCACTTAGATGAAGGATCTGCTGAAGTCAGTGAAGCATATGCCCAGAAACTGTGCCTATGACTGATGCTTAAAAAGGACAATGAAATTCTTCTTTCAAATATTTATTTCATGAATTGCACTTATAATAGAGTCATTTTATGAAGTACAATAAGTGTTAATGTGTCCTTCAAGTTTAGCTCAGCTTTTGGCTTCATGAATAAAAGCATGCATTTTATTTGGAAAGAGTGGTTGCCACTACCACCTTCTACAATCTTTCTAGTAAGGATTGTTTTGTCTACAGCCCTGCTGTAACTCTGAAGGACTCTCATCCAAATTCTAATCAGACATGACCCTCTTTAGCTTCCAAGCCAAGGTCATCTAGGCTCTACACTCTCCTGAGTAGTCAATGCATTGTCATCTGACTCTTGTTGGTCATATATTAACTGGGCCCCACATTCATAAGTGAGAGAAGAGAAGAAAAGAGAAATATTATAGTTTTTTTTAGGGAGAATCAAATTATATATTTTCCTGGATAAAATCCCTGTTTTATGAATAAGACACATCTTTGAAATATCTTGAACTCTGACAGATAAAACAGGAAAAGGATTGTCTACATTTTTACAAAGAAACAATATGAATACTCTAAAACAATTTGCATTACATAATAATGTAAAAAATACCTGTGAATGTATGTGCTGTGCCCTAAAGGCTTTATCTGGTAATTTACCAGTGAGCAATCAATGTTAAAATATTCATTTATTCTTACACTGTTTTAGTAATGGTAATTTCCTGCATCTGTTTGAGTGAGGCATGCAGGAGAAAAGGCATGGGAACAAGTGGCATATTTCAGAGTGTGTGCTACTTTTACTTTTTGCATTTAATTAGGTTGTTTGAGTAACTATATACTTTCTGAGCTTTCATTTAGCAGAAGGCACTTGCACCTCACAATGTCTTGCAGGATACGGGATATTCTTCTATCCTATAGTTCCATATATATAATGTGTGGTTTGGGTATTGCATTTTAACTGTTTCAGAGCTACTATTGATAGTGATTTTCAGTTTGAACTGCAAATTGGGACTCTCCTAGTTCAAATTATACTTTAGCAATGGGTTTCCAATGACAGGGTCCTCCCTGGAGTCCCTTGAATATATAAGATGCCACAGTGATGAATTTTCCAAAATGCAAATGGTCCTTCTGAAGTATGTAACAGACAATATCTAGTAGATGCAGAATTTAAACATGAGGCACTTTAAGCTGTCTAGAGTAATAGAAAATACTAAAAATACAGCACATTTTTGGCAATCAATAACACTGCAACTTCAGGGTCTGATTGCAGCTATGTTTCTTTGTTTGTTTCGGGCCAATCTGATGTCTGCAAAGATGCATAGGTTGAAATAATTGCTCCTGGCATTTAGCGAAGTATTTAATAACATTAACTCAGCAGGTTCATGCTTCCCATTTTCCTGGGGTTAAGCAGAACCTAAAGTTGCCAATCTCTCCTCTAGTCTTATTAACATTTTATCCCTTCTTTAGTCAATTTCACAATCCGATTTCATCAAAGCTTCAATCTAGTCAATCTAATTCTTAATAGCCCCCTTCCAATTATACTTCTATTAGTAATGAGAATATTCCTTACTGTCCTCCAAGTAAAACAGATTGTACTGTAACTTTGAAACCTGCTATATTTGATGGTACGCAAAAGCCACAAATGTCCAAAAGAGCTGTCATAAAGGCAGTCGGAAAGAAAAATAGAATTTTCATAGAAAATAGCTTTCAAAGTGAGAAAGACATTATTATACTGACAGAATATAATGCCCGTGTAAATTGCCATAGGTTCTCTTATTATTATCACTAAGTCAAGGGGTTACCATACCAATTACTGAAAATCAAATCAGAGTTGACAACAATTCTTTTTGGAACTTATTCAAGCAGAAAATGTACTTATAAAAAAAGGGAAAACGTATTTATGTTCATAGCCGTACTGCCAGATATTTTGGTGTTGTCAATATATCTACATTTTTCTCCAAGATCTACAAAAAAGGACCAAGGTATGAGTATTTGCTCATGCATAAACTTTCTTGAAACCATTTGGCACAGATTTGCAACAACTGGTTATACTTCTGAGGGGCATGCAGTGGGAAGAATGAGACAGGATGCTAGAATATGGCTACCCTAGATATAAATTCAAAAATAAATTTTGTGAAAGAGGCTATTATGTGCATGTATAACCATCTGTATAATTTGTCCCATAGTACAATACAGAGTTAAGAGCTTCAGGATAAGGGAAAAAAATCACATAGTTAAAATGGACAACAGAAGTGATTTAATTCCCATCTTCTGAATTCTACAGTCAATGCTTAATGTTTTTTTTAAAAAATAATCACCTGCCATCTTGACTATATAAATTTTCTTCAGACTGTACTAAACTGTTTTTAAACATGAAAACACTTATATAGTTATCCCAAAATTGGACAAAATCAGTTAAATCCATTCTTACTCATATGGAAATAGTGGGACTACTAATGACATCTGTTTGTAAAATGAGGAAGGAGGAAGCCACAGTGCCATGCATGGCAGCAAATCAAACTGACTCCCATGCCACTAATATACTAATACTTTCCCTTCCTATTTAATATTCAGGTGCTCTCCCTCAATAGTTACCACATATCTAACTGATGACAATCAGGTAATAAAGACAACCAGGTAGTAAATTCCCAACTCCTTGCTAGTCATCCAGTTTTTGACAATCCAGCTATGGCTACAGTAGCTTTGATATAAGCACCCAATGAAATATAGGTACACTTTACAAAACATACTAGGCAATGTGAAAATTTGATTTTGACTGTTGCTCTGGCAACTACCTCTCCCTCCATCTCCCTTAACATTCCTTGTTTCTGATTTCATGCTGTGCTTAGGCAGTATATGATTTTAATTTTCTGAGTTTGTTATTCCTCGCTTTGAAAATCATTATAACTGAAATGTAATATTCTGCACAGTTAACAATTCTATGTAAAATCACATTCTGACCTAGTTCCTATATAAATCATGGCTCATTTGACAATTCTCATTTAGAATTGCTAGATGAGGCTGCATACAAATATGAAGGAAGGAAGGATTATGTAGACTCAGTTTTCATAACACACCCTGGCATACAAACCACAGTGGCTGAGTTTACATAAACCCTTAAGCCAAACTCAATCAGCTACACTGTGATGTAGTTTGATGTTTGAATAAAACACTATTTCTCTACTGAGCTTTCAACACAGATTATAAATAGGGTCAGTTTCTGGCTTTTCCTTGAAGATCAGCCAAAAGAGAAGAGGCCAAGATTTAGTTATCAGAGTCGGCCAAAACTGGTGGAGTGGTGACATGTTCATCAAATACTGTGCTATTGTTGCTGGAATAGAGTTTGTGTCATTACTGAGCTAAAAATAAAATGCAGAAGCTTAATGGTGTGATTTCCACAACATGTTTAAAACAGTGACTAAGCCAATCAACATGCACAGGTACTTCTGACTGCTCACTAAACATTACGAGTAGGTTAAAATACCCATAGTAAAAGAAATGTCACCCACTTTATATGGAATTTTAGGCAATCCATAATGTCCCCACTCACCATAAGGAAGCATTACCGTGTTCTGAAATTGGGAGATTGACTTTTTCAGTCACTCTTTCAAATTAATTTGGTTTGTCATGTCACACAAAAAGGGTGACATATTCCAATAAGCAAAGCCAAAAGTCAATGCCTTTGTTGTTGAATTTTTCTTATAATACAGATGATAGTAAAATATTAGATCAGGTAGAAGGGTAATTTCTTTTTTGAGAAAAACTGTTTGCTGAAAATAACAATCTATTAAATTGGTAATATAGAATAATTTTAAGAAATGGCTGGCTAAAGAATTCTAGGAGTTGAAGTCCATGCATCTTAAAGTCACCAAGGTTGGGAAAAAACCTACCATAAGTAGTCTGGTAATATTAGTTGCATCCAATTCTATATGATCCAATGGATATTATTTTGCCAGGCTTATAATATGACTGGAATGGTTTCTTTTAGTTCTTATAAACTTCCTCTTGTGTTATCAGTGAGTGTATCTAGTAAGTATTTTGCCTTTGATTATTCCAGTGACTTAACATTGACTTAATATTATACACAGAGTATTTCACCTCTCATATCTCCCTGGCTTCATGTAGGGCCCAAAGATGCATTTGATCATGCAAAATGGTGTTCGTCAGTCCAAAAAATGGACCTTGGTCCTGCAGGGAAAAAAATTGGAAGATGATGATAATGATACCCAGTAGTCAGTTCATGGATTGTGACATGAAAGAAAGTAATGCAAGAGCTTCGTTTCATTCTTTAGAAGCAGAGTCTGGCTCTTCAAAGCAGCTTGAAAGGAATGGTTTGTCTGAAGCACTATCAAAGTGAAGAATCAATTAAAAGGTCTAGATTGTTCCAGTTGTTTCTTGGTCCTTTCGGATCTTCTTGTTTGCTAAAGCACTTCATATGAGGCAAACATTCCACTTCATATGAGGCAAATTTCTGCATAAGAAAAATATAGTATGTATAGTAATCTCATTTAGTTTCACTATGCATATACTACAAATTTAGCCAGAGCACTATGCAAATATGTCTATATGATTCTTATTAGATTAAGGCTATTCTGATCTTGATTAGTCTGGAAGTTATTAATTTCCTTAAGAGGTTTTCTTAGTTTCCATTTGTCCTGTTATATGCTAGCTCCATGGTGTTCACTCCTGTTTTTATTTTGCTGCTTTGGATCAATAATTTTCTTTCTGGGTAAATAATAACCTATAAGGAAGAAAACATTACTGTATGTTTGATGCAAATTTTTTCAACTTTGTTGCGCTTTGAAACATTTTTAACTGTTTCCAATAGCTTCCACAACCTTTGCAACTATTTGAAATGATCATGTGTGAGTTCCAAATCAAACTAAAGACAAGGACAAATTCAATCTGTTTTTACTATATAATCTTCTGTGTACGTCCACAATTTTCAAGGAAACTTCAGGTCCTGTCTTTCATTGACAGGGAGACTAGAAGAGCTTAGAATTAAATTTAAAAAGTAGTTAAAGATGAATGTGAAAAGAGACTGCCAAAGGAACACCCCCACCACCCCACCACCCCGAAGAAAACAAATAGTAGAATTGGCCAAGAAGAGAAAAGAAGCCAAAGTCAAGAAAGACAATAATGCAGGAAGGAACTTAATTAAGAATTTTGGAGAATTATTAGATGAGGCAATAAGCTGTGATAAACATCTATAAAGAAGTAGAAAATAGAAACAAACACGGGAATAGTTTTCAAAAAAATCTATGAACTAAGAAAATTCCAATCATAAATTGGTATGCTAAAAACACTAAAACCATATAGCAAATTATTTAAAGAAAATGGAAAGAGTGAAATTCTATCCAGTAGAGATGTCTTTATTTAGTTTATTTAGAAAATCCATATGGCCATTTATATTATGAATTAAAATCCTAGGTGGCTCAACAATATTCTATAAATATATGCATAATTCAACAAAAAAACCATTAAAAGGCACATAACGTCCTGTTGACTCTAAATTTCTTCACAGCCCTTCAGAAATTCATCCAGAAATTAAGTTGAAGGTCATGTTGGTTTAGGGAAAAGTGCAAAGAACAAGATACATTTTTGCTTATGTGTGCAGAATCATTGAGAAAACCAAAGACTATCAGAAATAGTCAATATGAATTTCATTGTTTATATAGAGATCTTTGTGTCAGCCATTTAAAGCTAAGGATTGTCTTTAGAAAATAGACATCTCAGAACATCTCATTGTCTGCATGTGACATCTATTTAAAGGGAAAGAAGTCATGGTCCACAAGCAAGATGGCAAAACAGTTTGGCTCCAGATTGCAAAGAAGGAAGGCAAGTCTATATTCTCTTCTTATTTATTCAACTTGCAATATTTATGAAGAGAGGCTGAATTGGAAGATGAGTGTGGCTTTAGAATTTGAGGAACAAACATCAATTACCTGTACTATGTGGATGATACTAAGGAATGTAAATGATCTGTAAGCTCTATTGATGAAAATTAAGGAGTGTAGTAAAAAATGTGGCTATGTTTAAATACACAGAGACCAAACTAATGGTAACATGCAATCCACCCTAGAATTATCAATGGAGATACCGATGAGGGACACCTTTTGACTTTTAGAATCAACTATCAACAATAAAGGAATCAGCAGTCAAGAAACATGTTATAAACCATTTATAGGACAGCAATGAAGGCTTTACAAAAGATATTCAGATGGAGTGGTGTGTCTATATCTACAAACAGAATCACGCAGTCAATGGTTTTGCTTTATATTTGAAAGCAAACATTGTACTTTGAAGAAGTGGGGTTAAAAGCATTTTGAAGCTTTTGAACTTTGATATTGGAGAAGTCTACTGAGAATCCCATGGATAGCCAAGTAAACAAACAAATAGATCAGAAAACAAATCAATTCAGAGTTCTCCACTCAAGGCACAAATAACCCAGGGTCAAATTATAATATTTTAAAGACTATATTCTGCTTAATATTATATATTATATATAATAATGAAAAAGGTTGAAAGAAAGCAGAACAGAATGAGGAGCAGCTAGGTGTAGCAGCAACAAGTACACTGTTGGAAGACTTTAAGGGGCTTCCAGGTTGGGAACTGATTATTGCAGAGAAGCTCCATCTTCATATAATCAATTAAAGTCTCCTTTCTGAAGCACAAGGAGAGAGGCAAATCAAAGGAATAAGCAGCTTTTGATGGTATTTATGTCTGTTAACACAATTCTAAATACAGAAGAAAGTTCACATTCATTTAATGGAAGGCATCTGTGCAAGAACTCCTTTAAAAAAAACCAATGGTTATGCTTAAGTTATCATTATCACTAGTCCATTCACTTGAATGGAGGTAGCTTACTCCAAACAGGAGAGTCATGTTGAAAGTTGCTAAGAATATGGTAATGGAAGCAGACATGTCTACTTCTATCAGTCTTAGTTTTGTAAAGCTTGTCTAAAATTCAGGGCAAATTTTCTTCTTCAAAAAAATATAATAAATATTTATTCCAGCCTTTCTCAACTTGTTTTTGAGATATGTTAAATGATATCAAACTGGGTGAACCTGATGTTTCCTTATTTTAAACTTGCTTGACTTGCAATTTCTAGAGTTTGTCAGATATATAATAACTACCTACAATAAACAGATGTCATAAAAACAGAATAATTTGACAATATCATGATGTAGTTATGACAAGGAGGCATTTTATAAAAGAAATACCTTTAAAACAAGAAAGAATACACTATTTATTCAATAGCTGTGTTCTAATACTGCTACCAAATGAGTTTCCTGAGGAGAAAAAAATGGTTTGCCATCATGCATTTTCATAGAGAACTTTTCCCAGTTAATTTCATCAGAACAAGATGTGATCCATTGGCTTAAAGGACAAAATGGATGGTATGAGAATAACAGAACTGATTTTTAAGCAACGGGTCTTCTTTTTCCCTTCTGCCCTCTTCCTATCTTAGAGTATATTACTTTAACTCTGTCTATCTTAAAGTAAGTGTGAATTGTGTATTGCCAATTGCCTCTGGTGAACAAATTGTGTTAGACAAGTGCACAATGTTTCAAGCTTGTAAAACCTTTTACTGTCAGAGAGCAACAATCCAGAACTGGTCATGCTGCCCTATTTGAAACAAAGGAAAATGCCCCAGCTGCTTCCTAGCCACATATTTGTGGCTCTTTGTTCTGTCATTAATGGCCAGAACAGAATAATCCTCCAGCAGAGAAGGTCACAGTGGCAGCTACACAGGTGAAGGTTGAATTGGAAATGGAAGAGACTTCTCTGGACAGTGACACTAATTAATCCCAGTTGGTCTTTATTTTACATATAGAATCATATGGCCATTGGAAGCGCCAAAACATTTCAGCAGTTTGTAAAACAGACCTCTTGTCTAAGATTCTCAGTTCTGCTAAATAATTGCTGGCCTCCTCCTCCTCCTCCTCCTCCTCCTCCTCCTCCTCCTCCTCCTCCTCCTCCTCCTCCTCCTCCTCCTCCTCCTCCTCCTCCAACAATTCTGCATATTCAATGAAAATTCAGTATACCGATTTTAATGTCTTGCTTAACTACGGCAGTGTTTTGCTTATGATCATGGCAAAAGTGTAAAATTGGTTTCAGTCGTCGGAGTTCTCACTTAATAGCACAACTTAACAGTTCCAGTTGTGGTGGTAAACTGAGGACTACCTATAAATGATTTATGGATATAACGGAAACAGCGCTGTTTATGGCCTAAGCCATAAGGAAACAAAAATAAAGAATTAAAAAATATGGAAAAGATGGCGGGACAGAAATAAATAATAAAGAAACCAGAAAATTCAAGGAATGTTTCATTTACCCTTGCTAAAAGCCTTCAAAACACCAGTAGGTGAAAGCTATCCAATCTTGGGAGGGGGAACCTCATTTCATGATCCTGAGAGATGAAATAGTTTGATCAAAGAAACCCACCACATACTATGGGGGATATGTAGTTCTTCAAATAACCAAGCCCTATAATATGAAGGGCTTTATAGCTAACTCTAAATTAAACTTGGAAGCCAATTGGCAATTATTGCAGTACATGAAGCAGAGATGTTACAAGGGCATAGTAAGGTATGCCTGTCACTGCCTATGCTGCTGCATTCCGGTCCAATTGATGGGACTGGATGTTCTTCAAGGACAGGTCTATGATGAGCATGATGCAGTAATCTAGCCATGAGATGACCATGGCATGAGTGACTGTTTGAAGGGTCTCCCAGGCAGAGTTTGTGTCCGACTCTGGGATGTGGTGCTCATTTCCTCTTCTTAGTGAAGGGAACCACCATTGCCCAAATGGAACACTGGTATCTTCTCACCAAAGTGGTATCTATCTATTTGTATTTGCATGTTTTCAAACTGCTAGGCTGGGGCAAATAATGGGAGCTCACCCAGTCATACAACACTTGGGTCTTGAACCCAGACTGTCAGATTTCCATCTGACAAGCTCACCATTGAGCCATCATGCTCCCAGGCGCAGCAGATAAAGCTGTGTTAAGATCTTCCTGGCCACAACTCATTTTACTAGCACAAAATAAAATTAATATTTGTTTGTAAAACAGAGATAATGGAAATCAATATGTGATTCTGTTCCACATGTTAATCTTAACAAAATAAATCATTTTCCACTGCTAAAAATACACACTGGATTTGACTCCCCCCCCCCCCATTGCCCTGCATTATACATTAAAAGAAACATCAAGCGTGGTTAAATTGCACAAAATATTCAAGGTGTTTCTGGCTTGTATATTTCCCACTCTTGGCAGCTTGCTTAATTAAAATATATAAAGAACTTTCCAAATGTTAACATTTAATTTACTCAGCACTTTAATTGTGCTTTGTACCATGCTTCCCCTTAATCGCTTGGAAGCATTGCTCCAGAACTACCCATTTGATCTCTTCTTTGTATTGTGATTAAATGCTTTTTCTATCCAAGTAATCATAAACAATACAGAAAACTTCAACAATGTACAAAGAAGAGGTGAGAATTAATGCCCTATTGAACTAAGCAGCATTTCCAGAGGATTAGTTTTGTTAGCCTATTGGTATAAAAATGAGATTACTAAATGTATTATTTTACCCGTGGAAAAGGTTTCTAATCATTGTCCTTTAAAATTTCTAATTTTAAAATGAATTTTCCTCATCTTCACTATTTATAAAGCATCATCAACACTGCACATCTTCCATATCTTTCTTCTCCAAGGAACGGAAGCATCTAGAAGGTATTAATTGGCTCACTATTAGCCAATAGACAAGCTCAATTCCTAATGAATAACTCTTTGATGAAAATAAGGAACCATTATTTATGTAGAAGGACAGAATAAATTATTCATTGAAGCAGAGGAAGAAACACTGGGGAGAAGGCAACAGAAAGTACAATAAGCAATTAAGTGCTTTCATCAGTGCTGCTTGCACCTCATTAGTCTGCATTCATTTAATCAATGTTTCTCCCTAAGAATATACTTGTTGAAGAGGCTACAACAGGGCGCAAGCTTTACGAAGTCCAGGCTAATGCATGAAAATGCATTAAGTTAAAGGAAGAGCAATTATGAAAGGGATTCATATAGTATATGTATTGTAACTTAATTTTAGAAATATTTACATTTAAATCTTTGTTTTGATGGAAGAAATCAAGATTGAGTCCTCTCACTGAGATTCTCGGCTAATCTCAACTGATTTTAATTTTTTAAAGCCCTTCAGGAGTCTGGCATGGGACTAGGCTATCTGGGGGACTGTTTGTTTCCAGCTATATCAGCTATCCCTTTAGGTCTGACAGAGAGGCCATACTGTGGCTACTATCCGTCAGAAATCTACATTTGATAATTCTCAGGAGAAATGACCATGCTGCTCATGTTATGGTACATTTTTCTTTCCAAAATTAGATTAGTTCCATCCCTCTCATATTCTGGAAAGTCCTCTAGACAATTCAATTCAATTAAAATCTTTATTGTCAGAGTACAACATTTGTACAATGAGATTGGCTGAGCCTCCCGTCGTGCACCCTCCCTCCCCGCCAACACAATACAACTCATAATGAAAGACAAAAAATGCCTAGCCCAGTGAATCTTACTAACAAACACGCAGTCCTATTGCACCATGTGAACTTATTGCACATTGTGCCGGCCCCAAAAGTCAATCATACTATGTTGTTGTAGGCAGAGGTGGGTTGCCAATTTTTTTATTACCAGTCCGTGCATGCTTGTGTGTGCGCATGATACTTCTGTGCATGCGCAGAAGTGTCCAGGTGGGTGGGTGGAGCCTCCCACTGCTGCTACTGCCGGCTGATCTGGGCCGAATAGGCAGCAACCCACCTCTGGTTGTAGGATTATTTTTCATTCAGGAGTCTGACAACCCATGGATAAAAACTATTCTTCAGCCTCTCTGGCTGCCTATGCTTCTATATCTCCTTCCAGATGGTAGGAGAATAAAGAAGGGTTGACCAGTGTGTGAGTCATCCCTGAGGATTTTCCTCACTCTCCTAAGGCAGCAAGCCCTAGCCATGTCATCTGGTGGTATCAGGGGACAGTCCACAATGTTTTGTTCTGTGGCCACCATCCTCTGTAATGTCTATTTATCCACAGCTGTCAAGCCAGCATACCACACAGTAATGCAACGAGTGAGGATGCTTTCTATTGTGGACTGGTAAAAACCTAATTATGTTATAAGGTCTGAGGCTTCCAAAGAGGTATGCTTAGATGGGTCCATTGCTGAGGTAATTCTGAGAACCTAGTGTTTGTATATTTGGTTTTTACAATATTTAGTTTTTAAAATATATTTTTATATTTATATTTTTTTATTTTATAAAATACTTTTATAAGTGTTTTTATATCTGTTGCTATTTTTGTAATGTACTTCCCAGAGTTACTTGAGATGTGATGGCCAGTTATATACATGTGATTAAAAAGTAAATTAATAAAAAATGAATCAGTAGTTGAATGTATTATTATTTATTACATATTTACTGAATTTATACTTATAGCACAGTAGTAGTTCAAAGTCCTTTTAGTTGAGTGAGATACTGTAGATCTATTAAAACCAACAATATAGGTTAATTGTGCTTAAGTCAAATCCACTGATTTCAATAGTTTTAAACATGAGTGAGTCGTGATTCAACTCAATGAGAGAAATAGAGCTGTTGGTGTTAAATTAAAATTACTACAGCAATAAACTGCTCACTGAGACTATTGAAATGGAGCTATTAGATCAGGGGAGCTACCTATCTGTTCTGTCCACCCTTCTCCGCTCGTTAACAGACGACAGGCAGACAAACTTAAAAGGAAAGAACTTTATCAGTCCTCGGCTCAGACTGGCTGCGAGCCCAAAAATAAACATAAATAAAGTCTCTGGCAAGAAGATAACAGAATGCAAAACAAAAGTCTCTTATGACAAAACCAGGTGTCCAAAAAGAAAGCAAAGCACTTCTCCGAGTGTCTCTTTGAATCCGGGTTACAGAAAGCAAATCACTTCTCCAAGAGTCTCTCACAAACAAACCACGACCGATGAACAATGAATGATGAACGTTGACTCCTGCAACCAGGGCGTGGCACCATCCATCCTTTTATCACCAGAAGATGACACTAACGAGCCCCAGCTGCATTGTTAATCCTGCATCCCGACTCAACTAACAGCAAACTTCTGCTGAGTCACAACACCTAACATATAATTATTGCACAATGAATCAAATATAATTTAACTGAGCAATGTATCAGAATGGTCAGAAACAAACTGCCATATCATTAAAAATTAATAATAATTAATTTAATTTAATTTATTTATTTAATTAATCTATTTAAAAATAATGAAAAATAAACAAGGTATATATTAAAATCCACTAACGAAAAGCATCAGGCACAAAAAAAATCATTGTAATTCAAAAAGAAAGAATACATGGTTTACACAGGTTGTGTTTGGATGTCACATGCTTTATTCCATCAAAAAGGTCTTCTCTCCATATTGTACAGCCAGAAAGGGGAAAATTGGTTCAACCAATTTCCCACTGATTTTCATGCTTTAGGTAGGACTAGAACTCACAATCTCCTGGTTTCTGACCTAATACCTTAACCACTAGACCAGAATAGATGTATGGGAAGGATCAACAACTTGGAGACCAAATTTTAAATAAATGAACACCTAAGTGATCTTACATTTAACAAAATTTATGTACAGATCCCTGAAAAAAAATGGGAATGAAATTAATATTTACTGAATGCTTATTTGCCTCACTTGTCATTTCTATACAAGCTTAACACAGGATTCCAAATTATGGTTTTATCATACAAAGATTACTCAGTAAGCTGTTAATAAATTTTGTGCATGGCAATTGCTTATTTTTTTATAAAAAGAGAAAATAATACTTTTAATGAGCTGATTAAACATTGACAATCAGCCAAAAAGAGTTTTTAATTAGGTTTACATAGAAACAGTTGGTTTTAATTATGACAATTAGTGTAGTAAGGGAATTGAGATTTCCAGAAGGCAAACAGACTCATAGAAAACAGAGATATTGTAGCTGAGAGACAGTTTACAACATGTCACAAGCAGAGATACACAAAATCTGTCATATAGTGCATCAAGTTCATCAGTATGTTTTTGTTCCTGGAAGTGCAGTGTAGAGCACATTGTTTACTCTAAATATAATTTTTGCTGGTATTAAAACAGAACATCAAAGTGAGAAAAAAAAACCTTAGTAAGAATGGAGTAATATATGGAGTTTAGCTAACAAAGTTACAATGCTGTCTTCCTTTCCTGTCCTTTCCTGTCTTGTTTTATTAAAGATTACAGTTATAACATTTTTTTCTTTTCTATTCCTTTGTTCCTTTTCAGAAATTTCTCAAAAATTTTAACATCTCTTTTAAAAAAATCCAGTATAACAAAATTATCCAAACTGCTCTTTTTATTTGTCATTTGAATATCCCTTTTAATTATTAAGACATCAGCTGTGTTGTATACAATATAACTTCTTTTTCATATCATTCTTATAACTTATCATTTTTAAACACAGTTTTAGATAAATCTCTATCTTGTCCAAGAAAGCCTGTTCCTTTCCCAAAACATTTATTATTTATTAAATTTGTTTGCAGCCAACATCTTTTAAGGTTAATGTATGAATCCATTGCTCAAAAATATCCTTCAATATGCTTCATATGAAAGTATTTTACTCCACTGTGGGTTATGTTCTTCTTTAATTGTAATCTTTAGTTACTTCTTGTTCCTTGTACTGTCCAATATTTAATCATGTTTTACTTTAAAAAATCAAAACAATCATATTTTTTTCATGGGAAGAATTATTCTATTTAATTTTAAAAACTTCTTTCAAATCAATCTGGACCCTTAGCCCATTTATAACTCTCCAAAATCAATATTCTAATCACCCTTTTGCTGTGTTTAAAAAAAGGGTTTTGTCCTTAAACTTATTTTTAAAAGTTCTTTCACTAAGGATTAAAGGAAACTCACCAGGCATGTTAAAATTTGTCAATTGGAAAACTCTTAATATTGAAGAACTGTTAAAGAGCAAATTCTAAAAGTGATTAAGAAATAAGGTTTGGCAGAACTTTATGTCCACATAGGTTAGATGAATAGTGGAAACCTTAAACTCCCAGATATTCAATTCACTGCAAGTTGACTGCAAGAACTTCATTTCCTGTAATTTGCTTGCAGGAAGCAGTTGTCCAGAGGATGATTTCCCAATCTCTCCTTTTTCCAGAAAGATTTGCTGATCTCTATTGCTTGGCTAGCCCTACTTCAAGTACTTCTAATTCTGCAGGATCCTAAACAGGAGTCAGTTTTTCCTTTCCTTTTCCATCTGTGCTACAATAAGTGGCTATAGATGCCCACATTCATACAGAACTCCTTCAATTCTGGTTGAATATTACTGACAACATAGCAAGGATCTCCAAATTCTGTATTAAGCTTTAGGTAACCAGATAGCTAATGAGCAATTTATTTAATGCTGTACTCACTCAGAACCAAAACAAAAATTGTCCATTGCTCTCTAGCCAAGAAAAATGAGAAAGAAAAGTCAGAAAAAATTCTGAGCTAGAGCCTTGATCTCTAAACTACTGCAGTGGCAGGACAGCTGAAATAGAAGCAGGGGTAATGCAGATGCGCATTTTGGATTGCTTTTAGAAGAATGAAGTAACTTTTTTTCAAACAGTGCTTCTTTTTCAGACAAAGGCTTTTCTGATATGAAAAAGGGATTTTATTTTTTTAAAAAGACTTATACTCCACTCCAAGGCATTTCTGTTATAGAGGGGGAAAAAACCTATTTCCCAAAGACTTACACAATGCTGAAGCCCAAGAAAAACCATTTTTGAAATTGGATTCATTTAGACTGTCAAAAGGATTATATCATGTCAAATCATTTATTTAGGTTGCTTTTCTAAAAAATTAGTAAGAATTTTAAATAGAAAAAAACAATACAAGGAATATTAACCATAAGTCTATATCTTGATTAAAGAAACATACTAGCTAGTCAATATGTATATTGTTTATAACTTAACATGTCATAAGTTTATAAATAAATAGGTATCTGGTTTAAACTGTGGCTTGGATAAAAGTATCTTAAAATAATTGTATTACAAAATCATCATTTTCAAAATAAAGATTTATTTATAACCGCCGTCAAGATCAGAAGCAACCATTTGTTCAGTATTAGTTCTCTGAGAACTTAGACAAGAGAAGTTGCTCATCATTAGTCCCTAGGCCAAAGTGCTTTTTCAGGAAGCAGCTGGACTTTCTTGGTTTTGTTTTGAAGATGTTTCACTTCTCATCCAAGAAGCTTCTTTAGCTCTGACATGATAGTGTGCAATGGAAGGATTTATATTCCTTGCAGACAGCTGGTAATTTGCATCCTTTTATAGAGTCATTGAGGCACTTGGAGGTTTAGCTGTGTCCTCTTGGTTCCTGTGGTCTGCAATTTTTCCTCTGGAAATCCATTCCTACTCCCACACCATTTAAAGGTCCATTCCAAATTGTATAGCTAAAAGTCCTAGAGTTTCTCAGTCAAAAGGTGCTTTTTCAGGAGGCAAAAGAAAGAAAAGAAAAACAACAAAGAAAAACAAGAAAGTCCAGTTGCTTCCTGAAAAGCACATTTGGTGTTTTGCACGACCTGGCTGACTGAGAATCTCTACAGACTATTAATCTGTAGCCTGAAAATTCAAAGGGATATGTTAGATCTAGAAGACCTGCATAAATGCAAGATATCAAGATGGGATGGAATTCATGAGTTCCTCATTTTAAGGCACCTTCTAACTTTTGTGTTTGATTGGATTTTACCAGAGGGAACTGAGCTCTTGCCTCAATAATGAATGGGTGCCATTATAAGGAGAGCCTTTGCACTTATTTATCTTGTATGCCAAATATGTCCTTTGTTGTTTGTCAACATCTAAAGCGTTTCCATGACTACTATCAACTTGAGGTGGGGGGGAATGGCATGCATACTTTTGGCCAGAGTAAAAGTCTCATATTTCTGTACTGGGATGTGAATGTGCATGTCCTGAACCCTGCCATAATGTCCTGTTGGAGAATGTGATTAATGACCTCAACCAGAGGGGAGGGGACACAGGGGTAAAGTTCAGATGCCATTAAGTGGGATTTAGTTTTGGGTCCACAGAAGTCCATGCCAAGTTGTTAGTCCTAATAAATGAATGTTTTTTTTTAACTTTGTCTCGAGGCTCATAAATTAATTAGGTCAACTCTTGGAAACTTCACACTCATGGTCATTCATTCTTAGTTATCTTATATTGAACTATTGTAACAAGCTCTGTCTGTATAGAGCTTCCCATGAAGACATTTTACAAGTTATAGAAGGATCAGAATCTGCTCATCTTATTAGATCTGTAAAAGAAGGCATGCTCCAGGTCCCATTATTAAAATCATGTCATTTTGACAGAGATCTGCCTTTTCTGTGGGTGCTTGTCTTGTGGGATATAATTTCCTTCTTCCCCCCACTTGAAATTTTGACAAGCCCCATTTTTTATATTGTTTAGGAAATCTCTCTTTCAGCAAATCTTCAATTAAATCAAATTAAATCAATCAAATCAAATCTTTATTATGGTAACAGATCAGCATATTTGGGAAAACTTAGAGATGAGTTATTTGTAATTCCACATTGATATTAAGATTTTATACCCTGATTCTATACAGATTCATTATTTGTTACTATTCTTTTAGGTTTTTTTTACTGCTTTAATATGTTGTACATTACCTAAAGTTGCTTGGACAATTGAGGGAGCTTAAAAATTGAATAAATGTTAATTCAAATTTTTATTATCCAAAGTCACAACTATGAGATGGATGGTTATATAAGTAGATATCATCACCATCATCCTTATCATCAGTATGTTACTGAAGCTTTTTTTCTCTTGAAATTAATACCATTTTTTTTCAAGATCTGGCTTGAATTTGCAAAGTGTTGTACTGCAATTTAGTTGCTTTGTTCATTTAAAAATATGTATGATGAATAGGTAAGCATACCTATGCATAACAGAATTTTCATGCATAGGTTAACCACTGAAAACAAGAAAACTATCATTGTACATCAGAGTTCTTACTGCCACCCAAATATTTACCAGAGCAAGAAAAGTCCACTGTTCACTACATTTCTATCTAGGTGGGTTCAGTATGATTTTCAATTGGAAAAGGTCTCCCGGCTTTGTCTTTCCTTGTTTATTTTTTTCTGTTCCTTCTGTTTTCTTTTTCATGTGCCCTTTAACTTATTTAAGCTAAACTCTTCTTAACAAATTCCCCCCAAAGTCAGAGACAAATGCAAACAATATTAGGGAGAAGCAGGACAAATGGCCAGTCAAAAATAGTTAGCTTTAGCTTCCAGTCCTAGGATCTTTATCTAGTTCCATTTAATCATGGTACAAACATGTACCAGCAGCCTCTTCTTAATGCCATGTTCTACTGATGTTGTCTTCATCTAATTCCCAAACAATACCGGAGGCAGCTGAAAGATGTTCTTAGCTGCTCTGGTGTTCATGTAATGTTTCACCTTTAAGACAGGCAAAAAAATGTCACAATCTTGCTATGGATGGAATCTGAAATATTTCATTCACCATTTTGTTGGAGTCATAAGTAGGTGACCCAAGAGGATGGGATCAGTGGGAAGCTACTGATCTCTTGATGCTGAATTGAGACCAACCCACTCCTCGACTTTCAGAACATTGTTTCCCAGGGCTTTTCTGCTTTGGATAGGGTTTCAAAATAGGGTGTGCCCATCTGACCTACAAGACTTGATGAACCTGATCTGCACCTGATCAGTGAAGATGGCACAGGGAAATGTGGAGAAAGGCAGAGAAAGCCTTCTGTTGCTTTTTAATGCAAATTTGCTTACACCTATCCTCTGCTTTAGGCTTAAGTACTTTTTAAAAATATTCAAAAGGAGCCCAGCTGATAGTTGGATTGGTAAAATTCCTTTTGGACATGGGTTAGGCTATTTTAGCATAGTATGATTTTGGATGAGTATTCAGAAGCTGTAGCTGGGCTCATTTTGACCCTATGAAGGCAAATCACTTGTGTAAAAGCAGAACACTTTCTGGCAGAAGGCTAAAATCACCAATCCAGTCATCTGTCAAACTCTACTTCATCACAATCTACTTCAGTGCCAGTTCATGCCCATGACAATGGGAATGGTTGGTGAATACTTTCTTGTTGGCTGATAACATTTGATCACAAGGGATGGAAATAAAGTTTGGGTAATCAACAAAGAAAATCAACATAGAAAATCTGCTCTCTTTGATATATTGTATCTTCCAATATTGAAAATAAAAACCACACTTTTCTATTATCATATATATGACTGAATATATCATCAGTATATACAACAATTCTATACTAGTATAATTTGCTGTCAGTTAGAGGACTAGTAGATAATGCTTTTACTCACTTATGAGTAAGAGCTGCTTCACAGAAAACAGAAAGACTAGAGTGAAACTAAGGAAATAAAATGTCTTTTCTTTCTCTTTAGTTTCCCTTTATTTTATATTGGTTTTCTATAAACAAGATAGTAAAGGTGAAAAAATTAAAAGAAAAATTATTTTTTACAAATAATGAAGTGGTGAAGTGAGACACTATCTGATAATTATATAATATGAACATGTGACTTTCCTGCTTCTCTTTAGTCATGGTTCAAAATGTTGCTGTTGTGGATGGCACCATGATGTTGTCTTCATCTTGTCACCAGCCTTGACCCACTTAAGTCACTCTTAGCTATACAAGGGAGCATTTCCCCTCTCCTTGGAATACCTCTGAAAGGCAGCTTCAAGGTTGCTAAAATCTGTTAAGTTTTGTCACCCTTTATCTTGAAGGGAAATCAGGAGATCACAATGACTGGAAGCAGAAGCAATAGAAGCTGGATGGGAATTGGCAATGAGGTGCATGAGGATTTCATACAATTGTTTATGCTGACTCAAGGATGGCCCAAGAACATAATGAATGCTCTTGAATGTAATGAAAAGTTAAAGAAAAAAACAGAGAATAGATAGCTCCTCTCAAAGAGATCTCCTTCTTGCCCCACCTCCACCCCCAGCATTACAATGTGGAAGGGAAAACTCTGCAAGTATTCCTATTTATGGCAAAGAGGATCATGCATTTTATTTTAGAAATTTAGAAATCACCCTATTCGTCATACCCACTTCTATATCCAGTATATGCCTCTATTCCAGTTCTAGACTCATTTCCATGAAGATGAATGGAATTTTCCTCCCCTGAAATTTTAGTGGGAGATAATGGACTATATATCTAACATAGAAATAGAAAAACACAAAGGTATTTCTCCTTATTTTATAGGCATTGTACAATAGAAATTGTTTTGATTTGGTTACAAGACAAACAAAATCTAAGGCTTATAGAGATATGGAAGTGGATGTCAATTTACGAAGCCTTCCCAAGTTGCCATAGGTAGGGGGATGGGAAATTGAACCTTGCAGCTGTATTGAGGAGTTTGCACCTCAGTCAAAACAAAGCACATTCCAGTCAGCAAATGTCAAGGCTATCTCCATAGTGGCCGGAGGGAGTGACTTCTACAACCCACAAAATTGCTTTGTTGGGAAATATGACTGCTGACACACCTTGGGGGGAGGGGGAAATAGGGTCAGAGTCAAGGTGTGAGTTAAGTGAGTTCAGAGTTGGCTTCACTTGATATATGCCGACATGAATGCTCCTAATAAATAACTGGATTTCTTTTGAATCTCGGCTTGATATTCATGATTTAATTAGGACATTGGTTGTAACCTTGACAGTGGATGTATTTAAGTATACATCATAAATACAAGATCGGTGTTTAAACTTATTTATGTTTGGTAAACTTCCATATTAATTGTTATATGTGTTTTTAACATAACAATGTATCACCTGAAATTAATACATCTGACCATATCAATATCAAAACTATCCAAAAGTATATGTTTCTTTGAGTCAAAGTGCAAATTAAGAAACAAATTTTCTATAATGATAAATTGAATTCTGAGTTTTGTTTTTGCTTTCCTTGTCTTTGTTTTTTTCAATTGTATGAAATAACATTTATTAAATAACAAAAACTTGAATCATGAGCAACAGAGAATTATGTAGTCCCTAGCTTAGGTTAATGGAACTAGATGTTGAGTTATGAGGCTGAATTAATCACTAACTGGCAAGTACTGTGAAGATCTGAAAATGAGATAAAACAAGGAGCACCATTTATGCTCATATGAGACCCATAAGATTCTCAATGAATCTGGTTATCATTTCAACTAAAAGGGTTCTATATCAATTTTCAAATGAAAATCTTCGGCAGGGTGATTTATTTCAGTATCTCTAGACTATGGAGGGAACTGTCACATGTGTCACTTTTGTGAAAGATGATTTTTATTGTGTTTTCTCAAATATCAGTAAGAATCTGCCATTATCTTTCTCCACATGGAGCAAGATGTGAAGGAACCTCATGAGCTATCAATTGATGGAAAAAATGTGCTTCTTGTGTGCTAGAATCCTCTATTTTCTTATGTATTCAATGTTAACAATCTTCTGATTATCCCTTTATAATATGGCTATGTAAGTGGGAAATCAGCAAAGATATTTATAAGCCTATTTTTAATGCTGCACCAACCACCTAAATCATAAATTACTATTTAACAGAGTATAGTTACCAAGTAGGAAATACTTTGCTTGCTTTACCTCAATAATAATGATTGCATGTTATGTAATATGAAATATAAATGCTTCCCTTATTCAACTAGAGAAGATAGTAGCTTGGGCTGAGACATGAACCAGGAACTTCAGGCTTGTCATTACCATCCCCAAAAAGAGATTTTTTCTCCCTAATAACCATCCATCATGGCATAATGGAATGTTATTATATTGTCAGAGAAAATAGAATCACTGTCTTAGATAGAAGCCAGAGTGGTTTATATCTAAACCATGTGAAACACTATAAGTTAAAATGGAAATTATTTCAAAATATGGAAATATAATCTCCAGATAAAGATTATGAATTCTTCAATATCAATTATCTTCAGTATATTATTTTACATTCTCCATTTCCTAGAGTGGTAGAATAAAGCTTTTATTATTTCAATGTGACAAGAAAATACAGGAAGCTAATGGTATTTATGTAAGCTAACAGCATTTTTGTAATATCTACAGATTGACAGTGTTGGATACATTATATCATATGACTGAAAAACATTATCCATCTGAATGTTTCTCAGTAGTAAATGGTCATTGATAGCTGGATATTTCTAATAAGAGAAGAAAAAACTTTCTAGTCAAAACTGCTTGAATTCTCCATGAATACTATAGGTCAGTGACCCAAACCTCTCCATGAATACCATAGTGATGGCTAACCTTTTATGGCATTTTTAGTGCTTAAAACGTGCAAGCATGTATGCATGCCCACACCCATAATTCAATCCCCCCGCACGCCCTCAGCACAGGTGCGCATGATATCTCCCCTGCCATCCTCCTGAAGCCTGGGGAGGGTGGAAAATGGTCTCTGGAGGCCCTTCAAAGGGAGAAAATAAACTGGCTGGTGCACACATGCGCATTGTAGCTGACCTAGAGCAATGGCTCACGTGCCCTAAAATATGGCTCTGCATACCACCTGTGGCATGCATGCCATAGGTTTGCCATCATGGCTGTAGGTAAATCAGAAGGTATGAGTGATTCTAAATTCTAATGATAATATGAAATCAGAAGCTCTTTGAATATTCCTGTTTTGTGATGCCATGGATTAATAGTTAAAAATTTGGTGGAAACTGTGTTTTTGTAGATTTCCTAAATATGAAGAAGCTGAAAACAAAATGAAGTGGGTTTTGTAGCCTGAAAGCAACTCTGGAGAGAGTCTGCTCTGCAGACCAGAAAGCTAAGCCGACAATAGGATTAACTTCAGAAAGCTTAACAACTGGATGTAAAAGGAAAGTAGAAACTCAGGTATATCAATACCTTTAAATTATACTTGATAATTAATTGACAACCAATGCTTATCTTTTAGTTCAAGTGTCATAGGATTTCCTTGGTCTTGCACTGATAAGCAACTCATTGCTGCCATCTGCATCCACCATAATTTGCTGCTTCTAATCAGTTTTTGGAATATTTAATTGCAAGGCTTATGTTTTTTAATAACTAATTCTTTATAGTGGTTTTTTTAAAATCAACAAAAGAGCAAAGTTACAGTTTTCCAGTGTTTTCACAAAAGTTGTTTTCCTTTTCATTTTATTGAATGTATGATGGGAAAAGAGTGAAAAAATACACTGGCCAGAAAAAATATATCAATGAATTCAGTTCAAGAAATATGTGGTTTGTGACAGAAAAAGTAGCTTCAAAGTCAGAAATATCTGGGGTATAAAGTTCCAATGTTTTGGAAGAAAGATTATCTCTTGATATAACTGCTTTCTATTGCGATTATCACAAACTCAGGTAAAACATTACCTATGGATATACAATATTTGTTTCTTTTTTTAAAAAAAAGTTCTAAGTGTTTACATCCATTATTTCTGCCACATGACAAATACAGTTGTTCCAAAAGTGCTCTTGGCAATCTATATCAATGTTTTCTTCCAAAGTAACATATTTAAAATTGTAAGCACATTATTTCCTCCTTCATGCAAAAGTTCTCTATAAATTGCACTGCAGTATTCACACACAAACACAGTACAGTTCTGAAACAAAACCTTACTTTTAGGGAGTTTGTTGCAATTGTTTTGTCTCTCCCATTCAACATAAACCTCAATGTTGATTGCAAAATCACTAGTCTTCCAATAGAAATACTGAATGACGATTACTGGAAGTAGTTTCCTTGAACCATTATTGTTTCTATCTGAGGCAAATCCACTATAACCTATGTCATTTTCTTCAAATGCTTTTAGAGCAATATCAAGAGAATGTGATGTAAGTGCAGCGTTAACAATAATACCTGTCTTCTTCAAGCACTTGAAAATTTTCAGTTTACTTCAGGATAGGAATATCATTTTTCAGAAGATAGATGTATAATCAAATGACTTGAAATCATTGTGATGCTTAACAGTGTGATGAACAAAAATACCCTCTAGTGCAGTAATGGCATTGTTTGATTTCTTCTCTAGTTCTACAAAATGATCTGTCCATTTTCCTGATACTTCCTCTTGTCAATCTGTTTTCTAGTGCTTTTCTGAATCCATATAAGATTTAAATCAGTCAGTTGTATTATTTTCAGCCAATTTAAAAACTGAAGACTCTGACATTTAGCTCTACATAAAATTACAGCTTAATTTTGCCATCATTTAGGAAGGACAGTACATCAAAATAAATAAATAAACATTTCTCTCAGTTACTGTATAATAGGGTGTAATATGACATCAAAGTCTCTGCCTCTAAACTAGTATTTGGGGTAGAGAACCAAACATCAAAAGATGAACCATCTTGCTAGCCAAGCAAAATATGTGGTTTCTTTATGGAGTTGCTAATAGGTGCAGAAATTGGACCTACCTTGAAACTTTTTTCTCCATTATTTTTATTGATTTTTAACATTTTAAACACCAAGTCTGAAACATTTTCCAGACCTCAGGTCCAATAGTTGCTAATTCCCCATAATACAGCATAAACTTTATCATATAAAGTATTCATTTAAGTTCAATTTTTATTAGAAAAGATTTTATAAGAGAAAAACAATACAGATTTAAAGGGAAAAGCAAAATAAAAGTAATAGTTAATTAAGAAAAATATGAAAATGACAGACAAAAAAGACATTAAAAAGTAGTTTCTGATCTTAGCCGCAATTATAAATCAATTTATATTTTATCCTCTTTAAATATTTAAGAGGGGTTTCCCTTTTTTAATATTCTACAATTCTAACAATTCTAACCATAAATCACAACCTCGTTTCCATTTTCAGCAAAGTCCATAAAGCTTTTCCAGTAACTGACAAATGCACTTATTGTCTTTTCCTTAATCAAGCAAGTGAATTTTGACATCGGAGAACAGGTGTAATCCTATTCCCTTGGGATGGTCTGATAGAAAAGATATAAGTCTTATGATATAAGACATAAGAGAGCCAGTATGGAATAGCAGTTAAAGTGCTGCCTAGAAAACAGAAGACTCCCTTGGTATTCAAACTGACTTTGGGCAAGTAGGTCTCTCTTAGCCAAACTCATTTCACAGGGTTGTTGTTGTGGGGAAAATAGGAGGATATAGTATTAGGTGTGTTTACCACCTTGAGTTATACATAAAAAGGGTAGGATAAAAATCTAATGATAATAAGTTACCAAAATATCAGTGGGATTTGAACTGAATAATCAAAATTCAATAGGTAACAGACTCCACATACTAATTTGGAAGACAACTATAAGTTATTCAGTATTTGGATTAGCAATGAAATTAGCAGAGTGGCACTTAAACTTGACATCAAGCTAATATATTGCCTTGGTTTAGAAGCGTATTTGCAATAATTTAAATGTGGGAAAATCTGAGTTTCAAGTGTCAACTTTTGTTCCCGATAGCCTTGTGGAGAGGAGGGATAATATCAAAACCAGTAACAATCATCACAACCGCATCTCATTATGAATTCACTGAAAGTGATGTCTCCATGAGTGTAAATTGTAACCACCAGCTATTCTCATCAGTCATCAGCTTTAAAAAGAGCTTTTTAGGGGTCTTTTGAAGGCACTGTAATTCTGAAACAGAGTCACCAGCTTCAGTGGATCTAATATAAACTTCACCAAACTAGGGTTTTCCAGTTGTGTTGGGAAAGCAACTCCCATAATTCCAAGAAGTGTAGCTCTTGTTGGATGGGCATTTGTGGTTATTTGGACAGTTCTGGAAGGAACCAGGCTGAGGAAAGTTGCTCTAACAACAGGGTCAGTCAGAAGTGGGCTTTAAAGCAACTCTAATTAGCCATTAAACATTATTATAACTGATTAATTATTAATGAAAACACACAGAGCAGAGCTAAATGACAAGTTCCTGTTAACAATTATATCCTCTTCCCCCAAAGAAAGCAAGGGAGAGAAAGAAAGAAAAAACAAAATAAGCCGTAGAAGGAAAGAATTAAAAAATAATAATTTTGGAAGGCTTGTCATGACTTATAGAGCATTCATCAAAGCTCAATAAGAAATTGATAGGAAATGTTCACTACATTCATCTTGAAAGAAATCCAAATTTGATTCTACAAAGACCCTTATTCAGCATTCAGAAAAATATGCTTATTTTAATAATTTACCTGAGATACATAATTTATTCCAACTCAAGACTCGTGGCTAAAGCTTTGCTTGATTATTTTGTTGCAGTCTGTAAAAAGTAAATCCTTATCACTTTTTCCAACTTCCCATCACTCAGTCCCTCTAAATCTTGCCTGCCTTTCAGTTTTGTTGTTTAAGGTCTGCTGTGTCCTCCTTGTACCTAGAGATGATATACAATCTTTCTGCTCACTTCAAGCAGACTTACTGACCTTACACGACTGATAACTGAGAGCCAATTCAGTCTTTTGGGAATCCATGTAACCTTGTAAACTTGTTGTATCACTGCAAAATGCACATGAGGAGAAGCTTTTAAAAATCTTTAAGCATGACTGAACATTTGGTGGTTGTATGTATATGGGAATAACAATTGAGGACCTTGGGTTAATTAATCATTGTGGTCAAGGCATAGGAAGCATGGGCTTCCTCTTTTTTTTTCTTTCTACTTTTTAATGAAATTGGATTCATTGAATCAAATTGAATACGTTATTTGGTCAAATGTGATTAGACATATAGGTCTACAGTACAGAAGACTCAGTGTACATGCAAAGCAACAGAATAATATTAATAATAATACCAATAAAAGGGGGAGTAAAGAAGTTAATAAGGATAAATACAATATTACAGCCATACTCCATGGGTTAATAGACATTAGGCAGCACTGAGAGAATTAAATGTTCAGCAGTGTGGTGGAACCAGAGTGGGAAAAAACTGTCCCTGTGTCTAGTTGTTTTGGCATACAATGCCCTATAGAGCCCTCCTGAAGGAAGGAGCTGAAATCGTTTATGTCCAGGATGTGAGAGGTCTGCAGATATCTTCTCAGCCTTCCTTCTGACCCACATAATGTACAAGTCTTCTATGGATTTCATTGCATATTCTAAGAAAGTTGAAGGAAGCACTAAACTTGGGAACAAGCACTTGGTTTTCTGTTTATGTAGTTGCATGCTTTACCCTGTGGTGTTATAATTTCAAAACAGGAAATACTGTTACAGAAATAGATAGAAAGGGAGAAGGACAACAAGAAGAAAGGGAACATTTTGGACTTGTAAGAAAAAGAATACTGCTATATAATCAGTGAGCATGTAAGTACATATTAAATCGTTCTTTTGCTTGATTAGCAATGGTTACAGTTTCTGTCACGAACCAAAATGTTTGGTTCACTGTAATTGAAGGAGAAACTATTTTACATTACGTTCTAAGAATAAAAATCCCAGAAAAAGTAGCCATTTTTAAAAAAAAAATGTAATCCTAGCTAAGCGTGAAAGAAAAGTACCTTTATTTCTTTACAATAGTCTCCATTGTGCTTAGTTTAAATAGATTGTAGCAGCTAAGGTGAGAATAATGAAGTTGTTTATTTCAATAGACTGTGTTGTCATTATAAACCTGACAATATTGTTGTAGTGACATTCTGATGTCAATGTATGTCCCTCTAGACAATACTGGGATGTCTTGTTTATGCTAAAGAAAGATAGGGTTATGAGCAAAAGCAGAGCGATGTGAGTCTACAAAGACAGGTTGATAGATATTCTGAAAATTGGATCATTTAAAAGGAAAAACTGAGGCACTATATACTGTGGAGTAGAGAGAACATTATAACCAAATATCGGTATCAGTGTAGTGTCTTTTTACAGGTTTTAGGACAGTCCTTGACTTATGTCTGTTCATTTAACAATGGTTCAAAGTTACAACAGCTTCAGAAAACTAACTTACAATGTTTGTGTGATCACAATTGAGATGCTTCACCGCTGGCTCATCTTTATGATAGTTGCAGCAACTTGTGGTTATGTGATTGTGATCTGAGATCTTCCCAGCCGGAACCAATAAACAAAGACAAAGTGGGGGGGAGATGTATTATCTCAAAGAGCATGTAATTTACTTAACTACCCTGGTCATAAAATCAGATTTGGTTGCATGATGACTTAGGCAAGGCAACTTTATGGTTAAGCAACTAAATTTTGGGTCCTAATTGTGGTCATAAGTCAAGATTTCTAATTATGTTTTGATAAGTAATTAAAATTGTCAAAATTATTACAGTACAAAATAATTACTGTTTGTATTGGCACCTCAGGCACCATGCTTACATGCATACATTTGTGCAAGTAACACATAAATGCATGATCTTTTGACTATGGGTCCATGTGACCTACAGGAAAGGGATTGCCAATCCTTGTAGTAGAAAAGAAGAAGTTGGTGAAATCTGAATAAAGTAATGCTATTCTTTGTACTTATCAAATATTCCTCAAATACTGCAGAGATACTAATCAGTGTTGAATTTACCATCACATATGGAAAAATGGTGTGCTTTGTTTATAGATTTGTTAATTAACAGTAAGATCTGCCAATAGATCAGAAAAGAGAAGTGCATTCTTTATGACCCTGTAAACAAAGGATAATTGGACAACACTTTACATTTTTGGAGGACCTACAACTGTAGTAAGTAGGGTAGCGAGGCAAAATGGACACCATATATAGATGTTATTGGAATTTTTGATTTATTTCTTAAGTGTTAGAGCTGTTTTGGGGATGTTTCTTTGCTTTTTAAATCACGTTATGCTTTAAAATGTTGGACATTTGCATAATCAATTTTTCACAATAGTTAAGAAGCAATTGCCTATTTCTACTACTATAAAGATCACATCATTTCTTCATGACAACCTAAATCCCTAAAGCATTCATTCAAGTACTGGAAGGTAATATTCTCATGTTTTACATGGCAACTTTTCTGTCATAGTCAGTACTTATCATTCTGATTATATGACCTCTGAATCCCCAGTATGGCACTGAGAAGTTCCAGTGTCTACACAAGGTTTTCAATTTCAGCTGAATCTTACCTCAATAAATTTCAATTAGATTTTTTATTACATACATAGAGTCCTATTAATTATTAAATTTAATTTTAAAATTACATTAAGCAAAATTACATTTTTGTTCTAGCACTGCCCACATTTTGGAATGCAATCTGTAGCATGCACAAAGGGCTGAAAATGCCGCCAATCATAAGAGATGCTTTGTAAAGGTCACTTTAATTTACAAAAAACCTGAAGTTGCCTCCAGCTCAGAGGTCAGAATTGTGTTGTATGAATTACATTGAGCTGTATATATCTGCTAATGTTGACAGATTTGATGTATAAAATAGACAGTACTGAATGTGGTATATTGTTCCAATCATCACAACAATATCCTATATACTTAGTTTTAGCCTAAGTATATAGCCGTACATTAACAGCAATTAAAAAGCTTATCATGCGTAACTGTCCTGGATTGTGTTAGACAATCCAATGTTGTCTACTTTCCTATTGTATATGGGAAGGGAGGGGGAGATGATGGTGTAGGAAGCATCTGGAAGTGAGCCAGATTCAGCTTGAGACAGCGATAAGCTGGTATGGAATTCAACACCAACTGCCTGAGTGATGTACAGGTGAATGTAGCATTTGATTAAATGGCACCTCACTCATGTCTCTCTCCTTGTCTGATAAAAAATAATCACCTTGAACAGCATATTTTGTGTCAGTAAGAAGTGAATGAAGGAAAGATAAGAAGCTCAAGTAGCCTGGATACAGTAATGATCTTTCACACTGTCACTGAAAAAATAGCAGGATAACTATATCCTGATCTTGTAACTCTAGTGGTTACCATCTTCTTTCCAAACCCAAAGAGCTGGTATTGTTATTGAAATTCTACACGAACTTAACCTAGAGCTCAGTTTAAGGACAATCCATGGTATTTTGTTACCTTAAATTGAATAGGAACTCTATATCATGCTAGGTAGTCCACCAACATCTCCATATGCACTGCACCAGCTTATAGCTGATCTGATCACTATGTGATCTGTAGAAGAGATGAAGTCTGGAGAGGTTGGAAAAGCATGAATAGATATCTCCTCTATCCACCTCCTTCAACAGTTTGACTTTATGAGAGTCAGTGGGGATTTAGAGTGTTTTAAACTCTGCACTAATATGAAACTTAGTTTCATTTTCCCTTATCTTCACTTAGAAGGAAGGAAGCAGCTGCAATAATAGCAATACCTTCACTATCTTCTCCTCTGTACCATTTCTGGGCAAGTTTAACTTCTCTTTTGTGAAACTGTCAAATGTTAAACCACATTCCAGCTAACTAGACATGTCAACCAATATTTATTACAGTGAACTTTTACACTATGGATTTATGCAAACATTGTTTAGATTTATTTTCAATTCAGTAGCTCATCAACCCCATCACTGTCTGTAGACAGGCATTCAGATAAGAAAAGCCTGAGAACGCTTGAGAATTATGACATGGAACAAATAGATTTGATGCAATGAGTACATTGAAAACACTCAATATGATTATTTACTTCCTCATAAGCAGAACCTATCCCTGACACAGTCATCAGCCCTTTAAAGAAGAAATCATGTTATAGTGTAAAAGTACTCTCTAGCAGATCCTTCTCTAATTCACTTTTTATAGTAATTATCATTACAGTTTAAAAATACAAAGATAAAAAAATTAAGAAAAACTAAGAAAAATGTATAAAGGAAAAAAAGGGAGTGGGCGAAAGGAAACGAGAGACAAAAAAAGAAAGATATATAAAGAAATCTCTTTCCTATTCCTTTGCTTGTATTATTAATACATTTTTACAGCCACCTCATTCAAACCTGGTCAAGAAAAACCTATTCAGAACTATCAGAAACAACAACAAATTAAAAATCTTGATCTTATCTCTTCAAATAAGGTTAGGCTAATTTTTGTCATTTCCTCTGTGTCTCCTCTCAGAAACTCCTTCACAAGTTTAATATATACCACCTAAAACACCTATATGTTAATAAAGTAAGCCAACTTTACAGTGCTTTCCTCTACTTTTAACATCATAGCTTCTCACTTTGTTCAAAAATACAAAATCTTTCTCTTTTTCCCATTTCTAATCTATAAACAAATCTTTAAAGACTCATCATTCAATCTAAACTGAGAAACATCCATTAAAAGCTACTAGAAAGGACATCATATATATTTTTTAACCTTGAACAAATAAGACAATTATATCTTTCTTCTTTTCACTTTTAAGAATATTAACGTTTACTCCCTTTAAATAGTATACCAAAGCTGATTTCTTTTCATTTTCTCTTTTTATTTTCTTAAGAACACCTTCATAACACATTTCTTTTGTTAGTCCATGATAAGAAAGTTATTCAAACAACTTTTCAGATTTATTATTTGTGTATTCCTTTGGTTATTAAAACACTAGCTGGCTGTAAATCTTTTGTAAAAAATGTTCAATATAATTCTTGTATCTTCTCATTTTAAAATCCATATCCAAAATAGTCTGGTTATAAATTTTATCCTCTCGTTTTTCTATTGTTATGATAGCATTCTTAAGAGAAATATCTGAGTGTAGATATTCTTGAATTGTTCTAAAGTTAAAGTTAAACGTCTAAACATGTGGGTCTCTTCTTTATAATCTTTTTCTGGTTGCCTCTATTGTCCAGTCTTCAAAATCTCCTTGTGTATTTTTTAATCCACTTTTTCTGATGGGAAGATTTCTTACATTTATATTCAAAATTAGCACATATTTTATTGAAAAGTTATGCACAAATGGATCCTCTCACATCAATTAACCCATATTGTATTATAAGTAAAAAAAACTCTACTATATATACCTTATTACTAAACATATTAAGATGAGGCCTAAGTCTATGATATTCCCAGGATCCAAATACTAAATAAATTTTCCCATAAGGAATGTGGTGAGTCACAAGGTAGCTGACACTGATAAATTCTAGCTTGTGCATTGAGTACCAAACAAATTATGAGTGCTGGGACAACATTTTTCACATCAAAATGGATTGATCATCACATTTGACGAGTTTCCAATCAGTTGAGTACCAAGGTGCCACTGTAGTATGTTTATCCATCATGCTACACATTTCACAATCTGCAATCTGGATGATTGTGCTTTATCAAACATAATCAATGGCTTATTTTGTTTGAACCTAGCCAATTTTTGCTTCCTTAGCAAACCAAGATGTGATGTTTCAAAGCAGTGCAAGCACTTGTTTACAATCCAAACTTGATTACAGTTTCAGCTGCTTCTGCCAATAATTGCAGGATGATCTTATCTCCCCCCCGCCCCCGGGGAGCTGAACTTTCCTCAATCTCCTTGTGCTTCTTAAATCAGGAAACCTTTCAAAGCAGTCAATGTCTTTGCTTTTGCATTAGAATAAATCATTACATGGGTCACCAAAACAGGGTTTGGATTACACTTCATTAACCACCACCTCCCTTTAAAAAAGTATTATATATTCCATCTGAGCTATTTAAAATGGTTCCGGCATATGCATTTTTTAAAACATTAAGCAACCATGCTGAAAAAAAATCTGTGTTTGGCCAGATTGGTTTAGTATGTGTATTTCAGAGATGTGAATACTTTGAAAACATTACACAAAAGATGTGGTTCACCCATAATGGAAATGAGGACACCTCTCCTTTTGCTACAGCTTGTGAAATGACCCTCACAAATTGACTTTTATTACACAAAATGTTCTCCCCTTTTGAAAGGGCATGCAATAACGCTTCCTTCTAGGTGGATTCTACCTCACAGAAGGCTGTAATTTAGGTTTTATGCCACAGATGTCTGTTTGTAAAATTGCTTGTTTATATGAAAATGTCCCCCTCATTCTTCTCTGAGGTGCCTTGAATGCAAAAGAGTTCTCTCGGCAGAGGGCCAAGGCCACAATAAGGAGGATGACAAAGCTTCTCCATTTTATCCCTGCTGTTGTCCCAGTTAAACCCCCACGCCACCTCCTTCTTCCCTCGATGTGCTCTGAGAGCTAAGTTCTGTGAGTGTTAAAAGTATTAACAAGAAATTGATTTTCTGTAGAAAGAGCAGCATAATGGAGTGATTTAACTGGGATTGCAGAGAGGTCTATGGGAGTGTCCATCTCCACTGGCAATGATTACTAATTCTTATTTCTGACTCATAATAGCCTCAATCTAATCACAAACCTGTGGCTAACTGAATGTTAAAACCTGCATGACTTTGAGACAAAAGACACATGAATATGTTTATAAACACATTTTCCCTTCTACCAGATTGCATTAAAATACTTTTTAAAATGCTTTTACACATGTTCATGCTCACATGTAAATCATTTAAGAAATGTTACATCAAGGTGTAATTTGAATAAAGTGACATTCCAGATTTAATGTTCTGGACAGGCCATTCATGTTACTACAAACAGGATTCTTTTTCATGAAGATAATTTGCAACCACCTGGATTACAAATACTGGATTATGATCTCCCTCATCCCCAGTTAGCACTTATTTATTTAATTCTATTTATACACAGACAGGGGCCAACTGACTCTGAAGACCTCAGAATATAAAATCATAAAGCCAATGCAAAACAAAGCAAGTTGGAATATGAAACTAAAATAGAGATAACAATGAAATTAACAAGCATGCCCAACAAGTGACCTCATCCACCTGACCTCATGCCATGTAAGGTTTTATAATTAGACATGTCCATCGCTGCCTGAACCACTGCATTCTGGATTAGTTGAAACCTCCAAGTGATTTTGCAGAGTAGCCCATGTAAAGCACATTGCAAACTTGAGACTGCAGTGGCTGAGATCTGAAGTGTCGAGAGCAGGGGTGTCAAATTCGATATCATTCGATATCACCTTGGGAGGCAGGGTGTATGTGGCTTGATGTCACTCATGTCAGGGGTGCCTGTGGTGGCTCGAGTGCTCTGCCAGTAAAAATGGGCACCCAAGGTCTGTTTTTGGCTGTGATGGCCTCCTGCAACCCTCTGTCAATGAAAATGTACCTCTGTTTTTGTTGGCAGAGGCACCACGAGCTGCTCCTTTACTGTTTCCAGGGTGTCCCCATGGGCCATATCTAAACATCCTGCAGACTGGATTCAGTCCCCAGGCCTTGAGTTTGACACCCCTGATCTAGAGCATGAGTGACATTCTGAAAGCCCTCCAGTCCAGGAAGGAGATGACTGGTACATAAAACAAATCTTTTCAAAGGGCTTCTTGGCCATATCTGAGCCAAGCTGTGAGTCCAACCCACACCCCCAATTCTATACCACTCTTAAGTGAGGAAGTGCTACCACATCCAAGAATATGGATGAAGAGTCATCATATTCAGGGAGGAATAATATCTACATAATCTCTGACTCTTGGAAAAATTTGTTTGGAATGGGTTCCTTCCCATGCAACAGGTCCTCAGAACATTTAGACACTGGGGCAGGACCTCAATAGCTTCACTTGGTTAAAAGATATAATTGGGTACTATCAGCTTACTGATATAAACTTCAAATTAATGAACAACTTGACACAGCAAATTTATATTGATATTAAGCTGGATGGAAGAGAATGTTGAGAACAATGGGATCACTTAACAATAATCACAAAACAATTTTGTAAAACTGGGTTGGTCACTTGATGACCTGCTTTATGACAGACACAACTTAAAAGGTTAAGTACAGCTATAACTGAATTGAGCTTCCACAGCTAAATGAAGATCTGAAACTAAAATTGTCAAATCTTTGGATATATGTCAAACTGCAGTAGTTAATATTATATATTATTTATTTATTTATTTATTTATTTATTTATTTATTTATTTATTTATTTATTTATTTATTCAATTAATTTCTATGGCCACCCATCCCAGACAATGATTCTGAGTGGTTTACAATTCATAGAATACATCATAATTAAAATTCTATTTTTTAAAAAAGCAATAAACCATTAAATATATGTTTATATTAAATATATATCTGTGTTTGTGTGTACTCACATGCATATGGGTATAACATAAAGCCTTCATATATCTTGATAATCTTAATGCCATTTCCTGAATGTCAGCCAGAAAGTGTGGTGGAGAATTCAACAGAGGGCATGGGAAAAGAAATCAGCCTGATACAATTTCATCAAACATGCTGTCTTGCTTTCCTTGAACTTTTGTGAGATTCAGAATTGTCTTTTAAAGGACAGCAGTGTAATAGTGCTAATACCTTAGAGGCTCCGGTAAGTAGAGTAGGTGGTTACAGTACACTCTGTTAAATAGATATCCTATTGAGGGCAACAGAAGTTTAATCTCATCCTCAGACAGATTTAATTGACTATCATGAAACATCTATAGTTCTCTTGACCTTGATCCAAGGCATAGCAAGGACTATGAGTCTGGCACTTTATAAAGGTAGAATGGATTAGTTTGTTACTGGTCTCACTTGTTATCTCTCCATCTGTTGCTACAAAGACTTAGTTTGGTACATCCTCTGTTCTTTGCACAACCTTTGCCATGGGAATGAAATAGACTGACAATCAGCAAGACTGGGGAATGTGATACAAAGCAATCTCCAGACAAAAACATTATTTATCTAAAGAAGAAAAACTAACCTGAATCTAAGCTGCTATCACTCCTTGACAAAATTTTATTTCACTGGGGCAGGGCAAGAAAAGCAAGAACTTAAATTCCATTGCATGCTTGCAACAGATAAAGAATCTATTTAAGTCGAAGTATTGATAGGGGGAAAAAAGCCTCCTTCATTTCCGAGTCTAAATTGCACTAAAGTTTATCATTCTTTGAATCTGTAAGCCTTAGAAAATGAAAAAATCTTTACTTATAGTGCAGGAACAACCTTAGCAGTAAACAATTAGGTCTAATGGTTTCAGGAAAAAAGAAAAAGAAAAATAAGCTGTCAGCAAGTGACATTTTCATACCTATCTTGTAATTCTTTGTACATTTTTGGCTGACATGCCGGACATCTCAAATTTCCTCTTGTCAAGTTTCGAAGGTCCACAATTCATTCCAGATTTAGGAAGGGAAAAATGTGATAACACTCTTACTTTAACATGCAAGACATGTACAGCAACTACAATTGGTAGGAAACTGACTAGTGATCAGGGGTAAAATACTGCAGGTTCTGGAGAATTGGTAGCGGAAATTTTGAGTAGTTCAGAGCACTGGCAAATACCATCTCTGGCTGGCCCAGGAGTGGGGTGGTAATGGAGATTTTACAATATCCTTCCCCTGCCATGCCCACCAAGCCATACCCACAGAATCAGTATTAAAAATTTTTTTGAACTGCACCACTGCTAATGATGTTGAACTTTACTTTATAGTTGCCTTCAGAAATTACATTAAACCTGGAATCAATAAGCTAACATTATAATCTAAGATATAAATGAATCTTGGCTCACATTGTTTATTGATTTATTTAAAAGATGTACATGGTCACACATCTTACACAATATAACCCTGATTGACTGATTATGTGCTAACCAGTTGTTGCCAAATTTTAGTGATCATTTTCCAACCCCTACTAAAAAATCTACCAAATTAAAAAATCATATTTAGACTGAGTATTCCAAAGATGATCTTGGGAAGCAAAGGACCTAAGCAATGAAGCTGACTTGTGGCTAGTGTTTTCTGTATCTTCTCATACTCTCTCTAAATTCAATCTGATGGCAAGCTCTTTTCTCAATCTATTTCCCCATTTATAAGGTATCCTCTTATAATTCCAATCTGCCTAGCTGTTGTGACCTACCAGGAGCAAGCGGAGCTGGCAGCAGATTCGGACAGTAAGGAAGTTGGAGAGGAACATGGGCCAGTCCTGCAATCTGGGGAAAGCTCTGACAAGCGATCTACATCAGAGGCAGAGATGGGGCCAGGGCCCTCTGACAGTTATCAGATGCCTTAGGAGTCGCTGAGGCAGATGAAGAGCTGGAACCTGTTCCCAATGTACGCATGCACAGAGTTGCCAGACGAAGGGAACAGCTAAGTAGCAAGAGTCAACTTGGGAGTAAAGCCACAGGTAGATGGTGAATGGCCGTCTCCATAGGGAATAAAAGAGGAGGGAAACGGTAGGGGTGTTTACAGGAGACAATTACTTCATTCCTGCATTGTTGGTAAGTATTGCAGCATCTGAAAGATATTGGCCTGGCCATTCTCCAAACCTGAGAAAGGTCAGTAATTGTGAACTATCTTGAAAGACTGTGGTTTGGGATTTTGCTGGAGAGGAATTCACTGTAAATTAAATAAAAGGGGTTTATCGGGACGAGGGCTTGGCTTCATGCTTTGGGAAAGCCTAGGTCAGAACACTAGCTTCCAGCAAGTCTGCTTTGGAAGAAAACATTAAGGCAGATCATAGCTGTAGACCCTCCTTGGTAACAATCACTGCTGCAACAGATGCATTCACACAACTTCATTTGAAAAGCATCTCTATTTCCTTCTCATTTGCATTTTTCTTCATAAACTTTCTCTGTCAACCTAGCCTTCTCATTTCCTCTTTCCTACTTATTGTTCAATCTGTTCTGCTTGTTCATTAATCCTGGAGTGATGAAAAAGACATCATAGCCAGGTGGAGGCAGAAGATTTTGGACAAGATGAGAAACAGAGAGCTGGTCTTCACCAACAGAATTTGGAATTCAGGATGTCAGAAAGTCTGACTGATCAAAGATGAGTCTCCCAAAGGTTTTAGATTTTCCTTAGAGTTATTTTTATATATTTCTCCCACCACTGACATTGATAAGAAACTGTGATACTGTAAGGTGGAGGTTCTATCGTTTTGGATTTTTTGGTGAAAAGTTAGACTTGACTTCTTTATTATTAAATGGATTGATTAAACTTTTATGATCAACTTGGCTTTTCAATGGTTGTAAATATCTTCATTTTCTTCTCTGATTTTAGGAATAGTTCTAATCTTGCTGTTAGTTAAAAGAAATGTTTGTAGCTCAATTTTGATGCTTTTTTCTGGGCCAAATAACTCAGAGATAATTTTACAAATAATAAAGAAGTAAAGTATTTTACTTCTGTTTCTTTATAAGAAGGAAGGGCACTTATTAACTACCTACCTTTGCTTTATGCAACCCTCTTTTCTTTTTTTATATAATAGAATAGAATAAGAAAAAATGTCAAAGAACATGAAAAATCAAGAAATCCAGTGAAAAGCCCTTGGGATTTTGTGGCAATAAAACAAGACTTACTTCCGTAGCATTTTAGGTACTTTGGTGGTGCATATCCTAATTTCACAGGCTGCTACAGGGCAGCTTTGGTCCAACTTGGTATCTTCAAGATGCCATGGATCTGAATTGTCACCATCCACAGCCAGTAGAGTCAATGGCTGTATTTTAATGGCTGTAGATGATCATCCAAGTAATCTGGAAGGCATTAGTTGGAGAAAGGCTGCTTTATATGACATTATAGGACAGCTGCACTCCAAGAGTCTGCTCAATGCTTATTCTATAGTGAACCCTGATTCCAGGCATATAAATACAGGAAGGCAGTAGCAGGGTAGGGGTACAATGTTAAATCTTAATGCATTTTTTTACTTTAAATTGTTAGTTTCCCTCTTTCTCTCCTTTCATTCCTCTCCCCCCCCCCCCGTTCTTTCACTTTTAAAAGATTCTTTTTAAAAATGTGTTCCTCATCTTTTCTTTCTTGCAAAATGTGGATGATCAATTATTCAACACATTTGTCCCAGGTTGGTGCTCTTAAACATAAGTTGCCTCCAAAATTAAATTAAATACATTTCTCTTTGAATCAACTTGACTCCCTTGGAGTTTTATTTTTTTTTATTTCCCTGCAAGGCGCTTCTCTGAAATGTTTGCAACCTCATACCTATAGTACTTGCATCTGAGGGGGGTGAGTTCTTATTTTGCTTTATTTATTTCAGCTTGTTTCTGCTTCCCCCCACCCCTTCCTTTATTTTGGAGTTCTGCTTTCCTTCCTGCAGAGTAGCAATGTCCTCAGAAACAACTGATCTGAATAATTACAAAAATAATATATTATACAGACCAACCTAATGTTACCTAAGAGGATTGATAAAGGTTAACTGCCTGTGCCATATCACAGTGACTTGTTTGGAAGCTTTTTGACAACCTTATATTATAGTTATAAGAGTGAATGATAGCCTCACTTAGAGGGAAACTAAAAGGAACAGTTTATATGAAAGGCTGAGCTGAGGATTTAATGCACAGTTGGCTGTGAATTGTGAAACCAGCTAGGGCTGAGGGAAAACACTTTCCCCCCTTTTAACAGTTTTTATATGATCCCATGTTGATCTCAGCATAATTCCTGAAGGCATTTTTAGACATTAAAAATCATATGTGTGTCACAGCATTTTAAGGTTATACTCATGCTTCTGAATCCAGAGATCGGTGAACAAAAGTAAGGTTTTAAAATATATTCTGAGGCAAAAAAACCCAGTTTTTTTCTGTTGGTATTGCTTAGCTTCTTAACCATTCTATCTTAACTATTCTTGGAAATTTTAGATCTAAATGCTATTGAATGGAACATTAGGTGTTTTGAATGGCTCATTCTAGTAACAATGAGTACAATACAGTGGAGAGTTGCAGGTGGTATGCCTCGGTACGGGTGTACCTGATCCTGCCCAGAGCGCCAGGTACCATTCCGGTACGGTGCTCTGTAGAGCCCACCCTCCCACCCATGTGTCTTACCTGTGCTTTAAGCTTTTGGCACTTCCGTGCACGTGCATGGCCCGTACGGCGCTTGTACAATGCTCCGCTGAGCAGCTGGAGCATCGCGGAGGCTTGCAAAAGTGTCGCAGGCAAGTACGATGCATGCGCGTGTGCTGTGCGTGCCCACATGGGTGATGCCAGGGCCGTTCCAACTGTACTGGTTGGAACGGAATTCGGAACCCACCACTAATACAATAAGATGGGTAACAAACTGTGGGTGTGTATTGAGCTATATATGTACTAGCCTTCTTCCAAATACTGTCTTTTTAAAAAAGTGTACTTAACTATTAAGTAACTAAGACAAAAGTGCAAGAACTTAGTAGAATGAGCAGAAGGGTTAGGACATATATATATATATATATATATATATATATATATATATATATATATATATATATATATATATATATATATATATATATATATATATATATATATATATATATATATATATATATATATATATATATATATATATATATATATATTACTGCCTGAATATAGCAGATCTTTTCATTAAAAAGGGTATAAAGTTCAATACTTTCTAAATGCACCGTGAATGGGGATTCAAAATTTCCCTTCTCTTAATATATCCATTAGTGGTGGTGATGGTGAAAATAATGTTGATGATGACCTGGATATTTTGAGGGCTTGGTATCTGTTGTTTTTAAAAAGTTATACCAGCTTTCCCTAAGTGGATGCCTTTTAGTGCTCATTAAATGGATGCATTTGTATTTTAAAGGTTATAATTTTTGTTCACTGAAAACCTGGTAGTGGGAATTTTGGATTTGGATGACATAGTAAGACTGGTTAAAGAAATGCAGGCCACGGAGTATAATATGATTGTGCATTCATTAACTGAATTGTTTAGCTTAGGGATGCATGTAAACATAATAAGTATTTCACATAGGCAGAAAATGTTTACAAAACATCACTAGGAAAATAAGAAGGCAGATTGCAAGTATCGGTTTAGGGAAATGATGTAAATATTTTAAAAATTAGAAAGGAAACCCTAAAAAGGAAAATCAATTTTTATGTGGACTGGAATGAAGGGGAAGGAAGATAGGAAGGCCAACTGTAACTACATTTTCCTGAATGCAAGTACCCCTCTGTATGATATGGAATGGGACCAGTAGTAGGATTCAAATAATTTAGCAAACCGTTCTCTGCCCTAATGATTTCTTCCAACAACCAGTTCACCAAACTGCTCAGAAAGTTAACAACCGGTTCTCCCAAAGTGATGCGAACTGGCTGAATCCCACCACTGGATGGGACCCTAGTATCTTAGATTTCAAAGAGAGGAGGAACATATATTTCCATCACATAAATATATAGAAGTTGATGGTATTCAGGAATGGGCAACCCTTTTGTTATCCAGTGCAAAGCCCCTGATATGATAATCTGTAGTTACCACTATGTATATTTAAGGCTGCAGCAATTATACAATGTAAAATGGTGATTGTTTCGAGGAGACTCAATTTCATGATGGGGTTTGAACCTAGATATCTCCAGTCCCAGTTCAACACTTTAATGGTTAATTACATCATACAAATTCTCTGGGTTATCAAGAGGACTTTTTTTTTATGCAGTACAAAATCAGTTGAAATATGTTCTAAATGGTAATGATTTCCTATCTTCGAAAGAAGAACCTGAACTGGATTGGCCAGGATGAACAGGTGTTTTCAGGCTGTTTTCCTACAATTATTAGCAGGTAGGTCATTCTCATTTGCTACACTTCATCTTAATATTATAGTATAGAATATTTATATTATTCAGTGCATTGAGCAATTTTGAGGATCCAGTTGACAATGTTTGCCATTTCCATAGAACCTGGGTGAGATCATTTTCAATCTTTTTAATTCCCTGATTTTTTGTGTAGCTCACCAGGTGGAATGGAGTTATCATGCAGAAAGTAAGTCTAGGATTTTATTAGCTACTTCACAGCTACTAATAGAAACTATAAAGTATAATGGACATAAATAAGTTCAATAAAAGTATCACAATGGATAAATTACTATGCGATCTCATTAAAAGTAAATTTTACTGAGTTTTTTACCATGCAAGCAATGAATTTTTTTCTTAGTCTGATAGCAAATTTGTTTTTGTTCAATGGTAAAGAGAAATAGGCATCAATATAAGGAGAATTAACACATCCAATCAGTTCAAATTATTGGAGATAGGCCTGCAAGTTTCATTCTATGAAGTTATGATGACCAACATTCCCATTTTACTTCCATGACGGACAGAAAAAATGATCATAGTGGCTGCAGACTTAGATGGTTTCAAAAATAGATTAAATATATTCAAAGAAAATAGTGCTATAAGCATGAAACTGCCATGTTTGAAACCATTTCCTGTATCTGTGATTCTATAAAGTAAATTGTACAAGTGAGGAACAAACTAAACATATTAAAAAGCCAATAATTGAACCACAAGTCCCAAATCTGGCATAAAAAGAAGAATTTAATGACAACAGCATTGCGAGTAATGTGTGCTTGATAAAACCATTCTCCATGCAGACACCTCCAAATTTACAAAACTTGATTTAGAATCCTTAGCTGTTTCATATCATGAGATTCTCCTGGTGTAGGTGTATATGATTATATGAGTTTTTATGATTCTTTGACATGAGAATATTTTATTTTGTTTATGTATGGTATGACTATAAACTGCTCAGAAACAGTTGCTGATTGGAGTAGCATATAAATCTAATAAGATCTTTTTCTCCAATTTGGATGAAATGGGAAACCATACTTAACTGAACATGTCTCATTCTGAGTATCCATGTGACAGATGGAATAAAGTAGCAGCATTCACAGCTCATCTTATAAACCTAAGATATAATTGTCCAGATGTGGTTGATGGCACAATTTGTTGCCCTCAGACCTTGCTGTGTGGTTTTCCTGAAAAACCTGGCTTGCAATTGTTGAAAACAAGATTGCTAATTTATATGAATCTTTATATGAATGACCTTTTTTAATATGCTTAACGTGAAGTCATGGTACAATTTGAATCTGCAAGGTATTTTGTGGTAGAGCAGAGTTGAGAGGAATTTTGTGGTAGAGCAGTGGTTTTTATTTCACTGTAATTAAAATATGCCAGATTATAATTTTACACTACTAAAACTGTAAAAAGACTATAAATTTAAGCCTATAAAGTTTAAATTAAAACATGTACAGGGCCACCTTAGCATTGATTGAAAATGAAAAACAAATTTGATGCAAGAGCGGGGCTACATCAAAAGAAGTGGGCTCAAATATCAGTTATAGCCATTGCATTCTATTATTGGAAGAAGATTGAGCTGCCCCTGTTCTAGATGTTAACTGAATGTATTTATTTGCTTGTTTGTTACACGTCTATATTACCTATCTCATCTAAACAATTCTGGGTCTGATAATAAAAATATATCATAGTATAAAATCATAAATTAGAACAAAGTTAAAAACAAAAATTAAAAGGTAAAGTTACAGAATGAAAAGTTTAAAAGTTAGAAATATAAAAAGAACACCCCCATAACACCAACCATTCCCACAGTTGGATATCACTAACACATCCCAATTGGCAGATGCAGGTCTTGACACTCTTTCTGAAGGCCAGAGTTTTCCACCCATATGATTGATGAAAATAATCCATTTTCCATTTAAGAAAACACATAAAATTATAAGCTAACATGTGAATGAATTTAACTAGTTAAATGCATTTTGGGGGGTGAGTTTGTAATTCTGCATGTCATTAGGACACAGATACTATTCTCATTGTTGGCAGAAGGTGAACTGAATTTTTGTTACAGTGACACATCAGAATACATTTTTAAAAACTTTCTTTCATCAAAGCAACATTTCAACATTACTTTATTGGAAGACATAGGTTTAATGGTACCATACCTTTGGCTTAATGTAGGTGGACTTTCCTGACCATGTACACTATATTGCCAAAAGTATTCGCTCACCCATCCAAATAATCAGAATCAGGTGTTCCTATCACTTCCATGGCCACAGGTGTATAAAATCAAGTACCTAGGCATGCAGACTGTTTTTACAAACATTTGTGAAAACATTTGTGTTACATGGGTCGCTCTCAGGAGCTCAGTGAATTCCAGCATGGAACTGTGATAGGATGCCACCTGTGCAACAAATCCAGTCGTGAAATTTTCTCGCTCCTAAATATTCCACAGTCAACTGTCAGTTGTATTATAAGAATGTGGAAGTGTTTGGGAACGACAGCAACTCAGCAACAAAGTGGTAGGCCACGTAAACTCGTCCAACATCAGTATGTGACCTCACAAATGCCACGTAAACTCGTCCAACATCAGTGTGTGACAGTGACGTGCGGTGACGGTTACCGTTGGTGAGGCAAGACTGCAGCAGCGGCGAGAAGCAACGTCCCCGGCACTGTGTCCGAGAGGCGTCTCGCATTTATGGCGGACATAAACGCGAGACGCCTGTCGGACACAGTGGTGGGGGTGTTGCTTCTCGCCACCGTCGCGCTCCACCGCCTTGCCCCCCGCCTCCTCTGATGAACAATTCTGCAGCCAGCCCACCCACCCCTCGCCCGACCTGCTCCCTGCCTGGACTCATCGGTCTCCTCCTCCTCCTCCTCCTCCTCCTCCTCCTCCTCCTCCTCCTCCTCCTCCTCCTCCTCGTCCCTGCTCGGTGCTGGGCTGGCTGCAGGCCAGGGCATCAGGATTGTATGTATGAGGAGGCAGGGGGGGCAAGGCAGTGGAGCGCGACGGCGGCGAGAAGCATTTCAGATGGAGCCGGGACACCCGGAAGGCAAGCCAGAACTTTGGCATGCCTTTAAGCGCCGGCTTGCCTTCCGGGTGTCCTGGCTCCATCTGAAATGCTTCTCGCCGCCGTCGCGTTCCACCGCCTTGCCCCCCCCACCTCCTCATACGAACAATCCTGCTGCCCCAGCCTGCAGCCAGCCCACCCATCCCCACCCGACCTGCTCCCTGCCTGGACTCACCGCTCTCCTCCTCCTCCTCCTTCCCGCTCAGTGCTGGGCTTTAAAGGGGTCTCCCCTCCCCAGCCAGCCAGCCCACCCAGCCAATTCCTCCCCCTACCACCACTGTGTCCAACAGGCCAGGTGTCTCGCGTTTATGGCGGACATAAATGCGAGACGCCTGGCCTGTTGAAACACAGCGGCGAGAATGTCCCTGCTGCTTCCGTGCTCCGCCGCCTCGCCCCCCTGCCTCCTCCGACCCCACCGCCGTGAAGAAAGAAAAAAACACACACACACAAACCTCACAATAAAAAATTAAATTTTTGATTAAATTACAAATTAAATTACAATAAATTTGAACCCCCCCTCCCTCCGTCTGATTCACCTTTTCCAGCTGTGGAAACTCTCTCAACTCTCCTCTTGTCCGGCCAACGTAAGCGTGCTAACATAAGCTCTTAAGGCATGATTCGCTGCTCCCCGATCAGGAGGCGGGAGAATCAGTGCCTCTTTTGCATATGAAAGTGTTCGCTTGTTAACTCTGCCTTAACTTTTAAAAGGCGAACAATTCCTTAGGCAAAAGAGGCTCCGAGTTCTCTCGCCTCCTCCCATAGTTAACACTGAGAGCAGACACCAAGCCACTGTGACTTTGAATCTGGTAGCTACTACCCTGGCTTTAATTATTTAAAAAAATTATTTAAAATTCTTTCTTTCCCTCAGGAGACTGGTGAGGCCCCACCTCCCCTGCCTCTAGTGACTGCACGTCCCTGGTGTGTGACCTCACAAATGCGCTCTGGAAGAATGGTCAAAAATTCCCATAAACACACTTCTGAACCTTGTGGACAGCCTTCCCAGAAGAGTTGAAGCTGTTATAGCTGCAAAGAGTGGACCGACATCATATTGAACCCTATGGATTAGGAATGGGATGTCACTTACAGTAAGTTCATATCTGAGTAAAGGCAGGTGAGCGAAAACTTTTGGCAATATAGTGTATCTTTTGATATATTAGATACTTAGCTTCAATCAAAACAGATCCTTGCAGAAGGCTGATTTAATCTTACTCCTATTTTTTTAAAAAATCCATTGGAATAATTATTCTTTCCATAGTTTATAGATACCTGTCATTCAGGATTCAGATAAGGTTCCAAGTCCAATAAAAGCAATCAAAATTTAGGAGATGGTGACTGAGTTAACAAATGAAAGTATTGTAGGGTGGAATGGAATTTAGCCCCATGGCCTAATTTCATATACTTGCTTCTATTTTTCAAGCAATCTGTTTAGACTTTTGTCTAGATTTAATTACAGCTAGACATTCCTTACAGCTTGCTACTTGGTAGAGATAGGAAGTGTGTCAGACAATGAGTATTCCTAATATATTTTGGCTCTGCTTTCACCAACTGCTGTGATGGCACATGCCAGAGGTGGCATACAGTTTCCTCTCTGATGGCATGTGAGTTGTCACCCCAGTTCAGCTCTGCTGCGCATGTGCACATGCCTCCCACTGGCCAGCTCATCTTCAGGTCTCTGCTGTGCAGGTGCGAAGGGTGGGGTGTGTGTGGGAGGCACACATGTGTGAAGTGTGTGTGTGTAGAGGGGCACATATGTGGGGCATGTGGGCATGCAGGAGTGCATGTTGGGGCACATGCATGTGCGGGGCCGCATGCACATTGCATTTTGGGGGTTCAGGTGTGCGTGCCTTGGGCACTTGGTTGGAAAAGGTTAGCCATCACTGACCTAGTGTTTCCTCTCCTCTCCCCTCCTCTCCTATCCATTCCACTCCACTAGTATTGACCCCCTGTGACTGCCTTCACAAGTCCTGAGTTTTGATGATAAGGTGATTTGCCATTGCCTCCTTCCTACGGCTGAGAGCAAGCAACTGGTCCCCAGCTAGGTTTGTGCGTAAGGAAAGACTACATCTCACAGTCTCCTAGTGTAGGTTGATGCCTTAACTACTACAATAAACTGGTTCTCCATGTATTACTTTTTAAAGCTTTCTCTTCTCTTTTTCAAGTATATGCTGTTGTCCTTGAAGGAATGTGTCAGACTTTAAACTCTTTCCAATTATTACTCCCATATTCCTAGACAGTTAATTGTCTGCAATTTTGGGGTACTACTATGTCTCCTGTGGTTGTTACACTGCTTCAAAATGCAATATAATATTTTTTTAAAAAAATATTTCTTTAAAAATCACAATTAAAAGGGAAGATTCCATTTATTAAACATAGCACCGAAAAAGGTCCTATTATTTGTATAAAGAACCTGCTGCTTTATAAAACAAATATTCAGTCCTCAAACCTGACATGCTTTTTAAAAACTTTCTTTTTATTTATTTATTTTTGATTTAAATGAGAATGGGTAATGATTTCACCCACCATTTGCTGCACTGCTAGAAAAGTGAGTTTTATGATATGGTGTGCATTTTTGTGCAGTGAATGAGCAATGTATTGTTTTTTTTTCTTTTCCATGTGGCAATGGAAAAGCTCATTGTTGAATGTTTATTTCTATTTCTTAGTTGCATACTTTTACAATTCTTTCTGACATTTATGTTAAACATTCATTATACCCATCGAATTAAGCATTCAAGGCAATTGATGACAATAATCCTTCAGTTCTTTCAACAAAAAAACAGAAGGTATACACTTATTGAATAGAAAGGGGAAAGACCAGATCAGTCAAGAGGAAACTTTAAATATATTAACTGAAAAGCTGGCTAAAGCTACAATATATCTGTAACACATAAGAAAACTAATTCATACATGTATGCATTATCAGTAAATTACATTTTGTTCCATGGCTCCAGTTTCAATTCATTAAAGCTGTTTTAATAATAGTTACATCTGCAGTATTTAGTTCTTGATAAGTTTACATATGCAAAGCATCACTTAATGCTGCACTTTTGAGTGTTTATGTAACTTGTAACTTGCCTTGCTTCTTTTTCTGTTTGTTTAAAATAAAATGAATACTGACAACATGTACTCTGGATCAAAAGGAAAAGGGAAAATTTGACCCCAGGAAATTAGATTCTGAAAGCTTTATTTCTTTTCCGTATAACATTTTATTTATTTAAGCTTCTGTGCATGAATGTGCATTTCAATGTGCAAATATATGTACATACTCTATGTATGTATATATGGCAGTCTGTCTATCCTATATATAAAATCTGGACAGCTAACTACAATGAACAAAGCAACATTCCATGCAGCAGATTTTTATGTATTTTCACTCATAAATACTGAATTCCAAATCAGACTGCAATGAAATTTTTTTTTCTCATACACAGCAATGGTTGGAAGATCTCTAAAAGCTTGGACAAAGTTAAAGATCACATAAATATAATAATAGCTAGATTTTTCTCCTTTCTTAGAGGGATTCCTTACTTGGGGAGAAAAAGTTGAAAGAAGTCAATTATCTTTGACTTGAGCTAGACAGATTTCAGTAAAAGGTGACCACTGGACTTCCAAAAGCTTGAAATACTAAAGATTGGCTAGGGCAATATGGAAAATCAAACACAGGTAGTCCATTTATGACTTGACCCCAAAATTTAAATTGCTAAGTGAAACATTTATTAGGTAAATTTTGCCTCATTTTGCCACTTTGCTTGCCACAGTTGGTAAATGAATCACTGCAGTTGTTCAATTAGTAACAAGATTGTTAAGTGAATCTGGCTTGCCCATTGACTTGGCTTGTCAGAAGATCACAAAAGCCGATCACGTGACCCTAGGACATTGCAACTGTCATAAATATGAATCAGTTGCCAAGCTAATGAATTTTGATCATGTGACTATGAAAAACAGTCGTAAGTTACTTTTTTCAGTGCCATTGTAACTTTGAATGGGCACTAAATGAACTGTTGTAAACTGTTGGAGCCCCACCTCTGGCCAGCGAGAGCAAAGCAGGCAGGATAAGCACCTTCCCTGCTGTAGCGCTGACTGGGAGGAATGCGCGAGCTGAAAAGTTGGAACCGTGCTCAGGGAATTTGCAAGCGGGATCAGCAGGGCTGCTTAGCAGGGACACTGGTTCACTTCAGCGCAGGGTGGGAATGCAAAAGGCAGAGGAAATCCATGCCTCTCTGCGTTTAGCCCTCAAAGACTCCTTTGGGGTGACTTTTTCTGCTTTTGAATCATTATGTTTAGCAACAATAAAAAAAGAAAAACTCATTTCCCTCCCTCTCTCCCTCTCTGTTTCTCTGGTTCTCTCTCTCTCCTTCTGCCTCCTTCTGTTTCTCTCTCCCCACCCACATGGGGGTGGGAAAGAACCCCTGAACTGGTGCTGGGTGGTGGGAATGATGTCTGAAGGCCAACCAGCCCAGGAGCAGCCACCAACACTGACTTGGCTGGAAATGCTCAGCTCTGCGGAAAAAGAAACGTGTTTTTTTTTTCTTTGCCGAGCTGATGCAGAGTTGCAATGTGGTGTGTCATAATTGGGCTTCAGGAGGAGGACAGGACCCCATCTCCCCCATTGTGAAGCACGCAAGTGAAAAAGTTCATTCAATCAATTCCAACTTTGCGAAGTCTTTTTCTTTCGCGAGAAGTTAAAATTGAGTGAAATGTGATGGAGCTGGGCTGGGGCAACTGCGTGTGTGCCCGCAGAGAGAGCTCTGTGTCCCACCTCTGGCACGTGTCCCATAGGTTCACCATGATGGGTATAGGGTTTCCTACTTAAGCAGGGGGATGGGCTAGAAGACCACCAAGGTCCCTTCCAACTCTGTTATTCTATTCTATTCTAAATCATATACATTGCAATAATGTAAAAAATAATGTGACTTCACTTGTCCAGTTGTGGCTGTCATTTTTAGGCCAGGAACCCTTGGATTCTCTAATATACTGTATGGAGGAATGCCTCTTCCCACATATTTCTATCCATACTTTAAGATAAATCTTTGTTCCCAGGGCCTCCCCACCCTGAAGTGCAATTAATGGGTGTACTCTTAGATGTTTGCCTTTCCAGTGGAAGTCCTTCTTGAACTCCTTTCTCCAGTGTGAGAACAATTTGGCAGATTCTTTATGGATTTTGGGGTACTAAACCAAGAGCTTTTTTAATCCCAATAATGTGGAAATAATGTCTTAATAATAATGTGTTAATATTTTATATAGTTTATATTTGTTTTTTATTGTTTAATTCCTTTTGTATAGTTTACATAATGTTTTAATGTAGTTCACCATTACATTATTTATCCATTTTTAACCTAAAGTTTAAATTATTTGAATGTTGCTGGAAAGTGCTTATGCAGTAAACAGATGTTTAAAATGCATAAATAAATAATCCCCATGAGAGGGGGGGGGGGACAGCAAAGCTTCAAGATGCCTGTACGGATGAGTAGTGAGCTCCCTAACAAGCTGAGAAGCAAACAAAACAAAAGCTAAAAAGAGAGAGATTATCAGAAAGGGAAAGAGGCTAATAAGTAAGGAGAAGTGCAGTCTTACAGTTTGAGCCTGTCAGGATGAAGTCAGGAAGGCTAAAGTTCAAAATGAAATGAGGCTGGCAAGGAATACAAAATATAATGAGAATGTTTTGAGTATTGTCTGAAAAGAGAAGAAAATAGATGGTCTGCTACGTGGCAAAATAATAGGGAATAAGGAGAAAGCAAAAGTGCTTAGTACTTTCTCTGCATTGAGGAAAGAGGGAACAAGCCTTTCCTGATCTGATTTAGGAAAGTCCAGCACTAAATAAAGGTATCACAAGACCAGTGGTGGGATTCAGCCAGTTCGCACCTATTCGGGAGAACCGGTTGTTAACTTTATGAGCAGTTCGGGGAACCGGTTGTTGGAAGAAATCTCCTTTTGTTTTTTTCTACTTTACAGAACTAATCCTGTAAGGAAGGCAGGAAAGAAACATTCTGGGGCTGTTTCTAGCCTAATCTTTATTGCCCTCCTTACAGAAACTGCCTCTCTGGTTAACCCTAATTACATTGTAACAGCTAAGGTGAAGCGCCCACCGACCTGAGTGACATTGAGTTGGCCACATCCAAACAGTCACATGACCATCGAGTCCCAACTACCCAGCTGGTCATTAGGGCAGAAAACCGGTTGTTAAATTATTTGAATCTCATCACTGCACAAGACCCACCCTAAGTGAATTCAAATCTCAGAGACAGGTGAATTGAATCCCAGAGTGTTGAAGGAGCTGGCAAAAGTGATCCTGGATGCAAATCTGAGATTAATGCAAAGAAACCAGCAAACTTCTGGAGAACTGGTGAGGTGGTACCAAAATAATAGAAAAGAGCAAACAGAGCCTTTTGTTTAATGGAATATGAATGATCCTACAAACTACAGTGCAAGTAAATATTTATTTATTTATTTATCAAGTTTATATAGCCTCTTATCTCAGAAAAAAGTGATCCTAGACAGTGTACAACAATGAAGAAAACGGTAAATATATTTTTAAAAAGTCACAGTTAAAAATAAACTAAAATGTAAATATCTGTAGTGGGAAAGGAATTAGAACAGATTGTGTATATTTAAAAAAGGACAGTTTCCTGGAACTGGCATGGATTATTGACAACAATTGTGTTAATTCGATGTATCTTTTTAAAAAATTATGGAATGACTGTTTCTAGACTAAAGGAATTGTGTGTGTGTGTGTGTGTGTGTGTGTGTGTGTGTGTGTGTGTGTGTGTGTACTTCAGCAACAGACTGGTCAATGCCTGGAATGCTTTACCTGACTCAGTTGTTTTTTCCCCAAACCCCTACAACTTTAACCTCAGACTATCTACTGTTGACCTCATCCCATCCTAAGTGGTCTGTAAGGGGCGTGCATAAGCGCACCAATGTGTCTACTGTTACTGTCCTAACAACCCCATTTATTCGTACCCATTTCATGTATTCTATTGCAGGTACTTATATTTATTATCTTATACACACTTGACAAAACAAATAAATAAAATAAAATAAAACCAAGGTTTTAGATATATAATACATGTATGTATGTATGTATGTATGTATGTATGTATGTATGTATGTATGCATGTATATAAGAGACATGATGGCCAGTGACGTGCGGTGAGCTTTATGGCTGGTGAGGCAAGCGGGCAAAAGCTACCATATGTCTACCGCCCTATGTCTGCCAGCACCGGGGCTTTGGCCTGGCGCGGCTTTCCAAAAGCCCCACTGAACCCAGCCGCTGTGTCTGCCATACAGGCAGGATGCGTCCCGCTCTATGGCAGACACAGCGGCAGGGCTTTAAAACCCCTGCACTGTGTCTGCCATACAGACGGGACGCGTCCCGCTCTATAGTAGACACAGTGCTGGGGCTTCAGCAGGGCTTTCCGAAAGGGCAGTACTCCGAACGTGAATGTTGGCCTCGGCGGCGGCAGGGCACTTTGCATTGCAGAAGCCACCAAGCGCCTTTGCTACAGACCCGGGTATGGTGCTGGGCAGCCCAGCACCATACCCGGGTCTGTAGCAAAGGTGCTTGGCAGCTCCTGATCGGCTCCTGATGCAAAGTACCCACCGCCGCTGAGGCTGCTGCCCGCCCACTGCCCCGGCCTGCAGCCAGCCCAGCAGTTAAGTCTGTGGGCTTTACTTCTCAGTAGCCCCATATTCGCTTACCATGTTTGTTGGCCATAAATTCCAAAGTGGCTTCCATATGCAGATTGCTTTAATTTCCCATGTTGGGGATAATAATAACAATAATGTCTTAATGCAGACTTAATCATTTTTAAGGGAAAGTTTTTGAAATAAGAGACCTCTAAGTCTTCTGAAGGCTTCTGCTGCTAGATTGTGCAGTCGCTCAACTGCAAGGAAGGCATGATTCACTGCTCCCAGATCAAGAGGCGGGAGAATCACGTGCCTCCTTTGCATATGAAATTTTTCACTTTTTAACCCTTGCTTAACTCTTAAAAGGCGAAAAATTCCTTATGCACAGGAGGCCCATAGTTCTCTCGCCTCCTCCTATAGTTAACACTAAGCAGACTCCAAGTCACTGTGACTTGGAATCTGGCAGCAACTACCTTGGCTTTAATTATTTAAAAAAAAATCTTTAAAATTCTTTCTTTTTCCTCATGACTGGTGAGGCCACGCCTCCCCTGCCTTTAGTGACTGCACGTCCCTGATGATGGCTCAGTTTCTAAGACACTGAGCTTGTCAATCAGAAAGGTCAGATGTTCAGCAGTTCAAATCCCTAGTGCCACGTAACAGAGTGAGCGCCCACTACTTGTCCCAGCTTCTGCCAACCTAGAAGTTCAAAAGATGTAAAAATGCAAGTAGAAAAATAGAACTCACTTTGGTGGGAAGGTAACAATGTTCCGTGCATTTCTGGCATTTAGTAATGCCGGCCACATGACTACAGAGACATCTTTGGAGAGCACTGGCTCATCAGCTTTAAAATGGAGATAAGCACTGTCCCCTAGGGTCGGGAACGATAGCACAAAAGTGCAAGGGGAACCTTTACATTTTTGTGTGTGTGTGTGTGTGTTATGTAGGTAAATGGCTTCAAGCAGAAATATATATATATATACAACACAAATACAACATAAATAAATACAACATACATACATACATACATATATACATACATACATACATACATACATACATACATACATACATACATATCTTGGTTCAGTATACACACACACCAATCCTTTGGTCTAGAAACAGTAGTTCCATAATAAAAAGAAAGAAGTGCATGCAAAATTATTCCCTCTCAGCAGAGTTAACCAAGGAAAGAAATTCATCCCAGCCATCCAACTAAAGGAAACAAGCACATACATTGGGCAGCAATGATATAGGAAGACACTGGGGGGGGGGGGATCACTTTAGTGACTATGACAAAGGCAACAAATCATACTACATGGGAGAAGGCCATGGTAAACCACTCCTATTTTTACCAAGAAAACCACAGTGATAGAAAATCTGGCCATGAAGAGTTGACACCAAACTGATGACAAACAATGATTAAACAGTAGAATACTCTGCCTACTGTAAAAGTGTGTCAGCCCTATGCGATAAAAAAAAACAGGAACCAGGGCCAGATAAGCTAATTCTACTTTACTGTTAAGTTACATTAACAGAACCTTGCATGTCTGAAAGTACAGTACTCCTGCCAATACATTTGCAGTCCAATAAATTAGGGAGGGCTCCTCCTAAGCTTCTTGTTCTACCCACTGAACTAGGCTAGGATCGTTCTTATCTGACCATTCCCTAGGTAGCATCTCTTCACCTGATTTCCATATATCATTCCCATATACCATTACACAATGGAAGGAAGGTGATCCTAATGGGAATGTGCAGGACCCATTACTTTGGTAAAAAACACTGAAACTTTCTTTTTTTAAAAAATTTAGACTAAAATAACATTTGGAAATGGTTCAGGTAGATGCCTATCCGATTCACTAAATTAATAGAGGAAGGAAGTACAGCACAGTTAAACTTACAAGTTACTCTTATTACATCCAATCTTAATAAAGCTACTCTTAATATTTCTGAGGAGTTGATTTCATTGTCTGATTTATTTAGTAGGCCTAATGCCTGCACTAGATATTGTAAAATGGGGGCTGGATAATTATTTGTTAGGAATATAGTGTTATAGATTTGTGTTTTAAATACGGGTGGACTGGATTATCTAAAAAAGTCCCTGGCAAGTCAAACATTCTCTGAACCCGATTTTGAAATCCAAAACATCCTATTGCAGCTACCGAAAGGACCAAGCCAATACAAAACAATCATTGAGCTGAATCATATTGCCTATTCACTTCGAGAAAAGTCATGCTGCTTCCATTGTGAAAAGTCCAATATATGAAAAGGAGATAAAGAAAATACAACTTTTTGAATTTCCAAGTAAATTTATCCATGAGCATATTATAGTGATGGCTCAGCGGTTAAAGATGATAAGACTGTCAGCTGGAAAGCTGCCAGCCGGGGTTCGAGACCCGAGGGCCACACAATAGGATGAGCTCCCATTCTTGCTCCAGCTCCTGCCCACCTAGCAGTTTGAAGGCATGCATACAAGAATAGATTAATAGGATCCACATCAGTGAGAAGGTAAGAGCATTCTATGTCCCTTTGGCATATAGCCATGCTGGCCATTTGACCATGGAAATGTATTTGGACAACTCTGTACCCTGGAATCAGACATAACTGGACAGGGAAACCTTTAACTACTATAATGATAGATGCATAATTTCAGACAAATGTGCAGAACATAAAGTAAGTTTTTTAAAGTGCTTTTGCACAGTGTAAACATGACTTTCCCCACCCCGCTCTGGGACCTTTGATGACTCAGACTATGACTTTGCTCTTCTATCAGCATCTTGAGGAGAAGACCAACGGCCTTTTGGCCTTGATCTCATTGACTGTTTCTCATTCTGTGTTCACCTGTATTACCAAGAGAGACAACAGCAGTTTATGCTATATTGCTAATGAGATGGAATGTTTTAATACAATTCATTATATCTTATACTTCATTACTGGACTTATAAACCAGAAAGGACTGAAAATAAATGATCAAATAAAGTCCAGAGAGTTCACATAGTGGATTATTCCCCCCCCCCAATGAAGTAATAATGGTTGTTCAGCAATTATCAAGAAAAGGTAAGGTGACCAGATTTTCAGATTGGTAAAGAGGGACACCTTTGATTGGGGGGGACTTGATTAAAAATTTTATACGGAGCAGCAAAATTTTCCTACAATGCAAAAATAGTATTGTAATATTTTTTTATTTCAACATAACTACAATTTACAAATATAAATTGTAACTGTTGCCAAACATCAAAATTTTGATCACATGACCATGAGGATGCTGCAATGGTCGCTAAGTGTGAAAATGGTTGCTAAGTGTGAAAAATGGTCATCAGTCACTTTTTTCAATGCCATTGTAACTTTGGTCACTATATCACCTTTCTTGCCACAGTTTTTAAGTGAATAACTGCAGCTGGTATTTTGTATTTTGGATAGAATCTTTTTTTAAATAGTCTAAGACAATTTAAAAAAAGAATCCACACAGAATAAAAATATTTAAAAAAATCCTATGCACAATAAATAAAATATTATTTTAAAATACATTAAAATAATAAAAGAAAAAAACCCAGTTCACTTACCAGCAGGCACAAGTGAGCATTCCAAGTCAATCCAGAATGATGTAGATGTTAATACAAAGAACTGAGCAACTTAAAATGGTGAAATTAGTCAGGGAAATATTTTTCAAAGAAACTTTGCCACCATTTTGGAGCAGTCCTCCAACCTCCGTGCCCCTCCCCTCCGGAAAACCCAGGAAGTAACAGTCGCTTCCCTCTCTAGCCAAGTGTTTCCTGCAGCTCTATGGTACTTGGTCATTTTTTCTTATAAAAGTGAGTAAAAGGGGCGTGAGGGAGGTCCGTTTTGTTGCTTTAACGTTTTAATATCTTCAATGAAAGTACTGAGACAGAGAGAGGGATTAGACAGGGCGTCTTTTGTCTTGCCCCGGTTAGGATTTCTTAAGCAAATCCACTGGGCTTTCAACATGAAGCCAGAAAATCGGGAGTTTTTTAAAACACAGCGGGAAACGGGACAAATTGTTATAAAGCGTGACTATCCCGCTGAAATCGGGATGTCTGGTCACCTTAAGAAAAGGGAATATTTTTATTTAGTTTATAAAATTATAATTATCTTTTTTATTGTTTATGGTTTTTAGCACTAAATATGTCAGCTGACATTTATATAAAATGTTACATGCCTTAGTTTTGAGCTAAATCCACACAATCAAGTTTTATTTGAATCCATTACATCAGACAACTCCATTTTCATCTTTCCATTTTCTTTTTATTTTGTTCTATTTTCTTTATGAATAATACCCTGATTTTATTTTTAAGAAGAACAAAACTTACTTGAGTCTGAATGAAACAACAGAAGCTTTAGCTATTTAAACATCACAAAGCTAATTTAGAATGAGAAAACTACTACTTTCTGAATGCCCACTTTTGCCATATTTTTCAAATCTTCCTCCTAATGAATTGCAAAAGGAAGGGTTTTTTTTTCCTATGTGAAATCAAAAGCAGAGGTGAACGCTGATCCCTCTTTCAAGTCAGCACTTCCTAAATTGCCTTTAGGATTCTCCTTATAGAACTGATTGTCAGGGCTGCTCTTTCATACATCTCTAAAACTTCATATCAACAATTTCTTCACCACAGTTTCATATACCCATTTTTACATTGTTAAGATACCATATTGCCTTCCTTTCCTATTAACCATTTCCCTTCCATTTTTTTAGTGTTAAGAAAACTCCTTTATATGATGTTTTCATGGAAACAAATATCTGGTGGCCTATTTACAGGTTATTGCCTCCTGCCCCTGATGTGTGATGGATGGTGAAAAAAGTGCTTCCAGTTCAAAGATTTCAATGTGAATTCTTCCAAGCCAGCCAATTCAATGTGACCACATGTCACTGTTTACTGAGAATAATGAAAAGAGATGTTCAGTTTTATTACTTTAATATGTGAATTCTCTGCTGCCCACTGTGGACTTACCTCTAGGGTTCTTAAATGACATAGCAGTAACTGATAGCTTATATACCGGTAGTATGTGAACTTAATTTTTTCCATTGTGGTGAAGTAGTATATTTCCTCAATAAAATAGTAAAAAAAAAGCTATTCATAATTGCAAACGTTATCTTCAGATTATTTATAGCCCTTAATCTGTTTTTCCCAGTCTTGTGGTACTAATTTCTAAGGTACTAATCTCTTTCTTTTAGGACAGTATTCCTCAATCTAGTGATTATCTTCATGAGTGTTAGGTTTAAATTCCCAAAGTAACTAACTCATGACTAGTAGCACAGGGCTAAATGTGAGAACTGAAGACCTATACATCTGGTAGCAGCAAGCTAAGGAAGCTGTTTTAAATTAAGGAACAATGCTTTCAATTATTCTTTTTAAGAAAAGTTGCAAAACCTACCAATTATGTTATTTGCTTGGAGCCCGTCAAGTAGGCATTAAGTCTGCAAAATTATTGCTGTAATATAACTGGGGCTTTATATATTGAAAAATAAAAGAAACAAAAATGTTCTCTTGAAATAAGATTTTGGAATTAATTATCAGATTCCTTCCTGTGGCAAAATGCTTTTGTTTTGAATTCTTTTTAAAAAATATGATAGAATGAGATTTTGAATTTGGACAGTAGAGGGAACCAGAAGCATTACAATTAAAGGAAAAGAACACGTAAATTTGATTTACTAATACAGAATGGAGAGAAGTGTTTTAACTTTGCATATATTGAAGGATATTTTTAACAATGGACTCAAAAGTTAATTTTAACAGCACCTGCCTTTGAAGATGGGGTGTGTTTAAAAGATGTTATGGAAGAGGAAAATGTTTTACCAGACAAGACTGAGACTAATGTGAATATAGATAAAAATGAAAGGTTACAAGAACAATATGGAACTACTATACCATGCAAATGGCTGACATGTCTTAATAATTAAAAGTGCTAAACAAATAACAAAGAATGACTGATCAATAACTTTCCCATATTGGATTTATAATAAAAGACTTGTTAAAACTTTGAATTTTGTGAGAAGGGACAAAGAAAAATGAAAAATCATGTTTTAGTATATTAGAAATAGCACTTAGACTTATATACCGCCCATAGTGCTTTAAAGCACTTTCTGAGTGGTTTAAAATATCAGCAATTTGTCCTCAACAATTTGAATCCAAATTTAACTAACATTGGAAGAATAGAAGACTGAGTCAAGTTTGAACCAGTCAGGATTGAAATCTAGGCTGTGAATTTACCTGCAAAACAGCATTCTAACCACTTCCTGATCAGGGTTCCTTATTTAGCTCAAATTGTTCAAAGAAAGTAAAAGTAAAAGTAAGGGATGTAAAGTTGGTTTATTTGATAAAGATTAAAATAGATATGTTATGTTTGATAAGTCTTAATAGACTTTTGCTGATCAAGACTGAATGACAAGGCTTTCAGATGTATTGATAGGAGATGGATGTAGGAAGAAGATATCATTTATGAGAAGGTGATAAGTTTGTAAAATAGTTTTTACTTCTGATGAAGAGGGAAGTCATTTCTTTATATGTTCCTTATCTTTACTATATTTTTTCTTCTCTACTTTTCTTTTCCTTTTTGTCCTATTTCTTAATTCTTTTTTAAAGTTTGCATTACTTTTCATCTAATTATAATTTTAATAATACTATTACTATAATAATATAGTATTACTATGTTATAGTATTATTACAAATATTTTTCAGAGAGTTACATTAAATTTTGCATCAGCTAAAAGTGATATCTACTGTGTGTATAAATACTGAATATATTTTTATTGTCAATATTTTCAATTTTCTCTCTATAGGATTCAAAGCTAATGTGTATAAGAGTAGTGTTTAAATAAAATCACATATTTTCAAACTACCTACATTTGCATTCAATAGTAAATTATCTGCCTGTGTAGAACTGGAAAATGACAAATCCTTGACTTTAATTGGTTATGTGTTATGATGGCAGCTGAAGTAGTTGTAAAAGATATTGTCAAAAGAAATGCCACCAGGATGAGACTGATGAGGAATATGTCCCACTTAGTGATTTTGTTTTTTGCATGGGTGGTTTGCTTCTCCTTAATGCTAGTCTCCTAGCTTGTCTGGGCTCTTTCTTCTTTCTTTATTTAATTACCAGTCAATCATGAATATTGGAAGTGTCTTTGATTCTCCTTTATTTATCTCTCTGGCTGATGAAGGAATAGCACAGGTATCTTTATATTCTATTCCATTTGATCTTGTTGCAATGATGCTGATTCTTTCTGCCAAGCTACTTGCTCAGGTCTCCATCTTTGATGTAGGTTAACAATAGTTTCCTAAGATCTGCTTTGATGCTTCCCATAATATTTCTCCCTTTTTCTCTCCCTCTCTCTTTGTCACGGAAAAGCAAAGTGTCTGATACTGAATTTGGACTGGCTGATCTGCCTCAAGTAATATATTTCCGTCACCTTTTTCATTGATGTTCAATTACTGACCCCAGTTAGGGATCCCATTAGTGCAAACTGAAGCAGTTAACGTTATAACCAGATTACTTATTTTTATATGTATCAAAATGACATTGATAAAAGGAGAGAGCACAAGAGGAACTGCATTATTAGTGGATAGTTAAAATTTTGGAAGAAAACTCAGTACTGATACCAAAGCATTTGACCAAAGCTTTGTTATATTGGATATTGCTTATAGGATACTTCTCCAAAGTCTGATTGCTCCTCCTATATTTGAAGATCGCAGTTATTAAAATTTCTCCTCTTCAGAGTTTGATCCCGTCTAAAATAGTCTAGGGAATGCTTAGGAATTAAAAATTAGAGTATGGTATTGCTGTGAAAAGCAACTTAGAAAACACATCAAAAATTCTCTCAATGAATAGTAGATTGTCACATAAAGGAATCTTCTTATCTTATCCTGGTTAGCTTCCTTAAATTCTGATAGACTAATGACTGGAGAATGTAATCTGCTTTTCATATTTATTTCTTCCTTATATTTGCTAAAGCTAAGTAGCTTTCATGCATACTCTGGAAAAACTTGTTCTGATGAAACTGCTCTTTCTTATTTTAGAAACAGAGGTAGGCAGCTCAGGAGAAATAAACCACCATGAGACAGAGAGCCCTCTGTTGGAAAAGAGGCCAAAGCTCCATCAGATCCAAAGAGACACAGAGATGAATGGGTTTGCTCAGCAATATGAATTTACTGTAAGAGAATCCTGCTGGAATTCATCTTTGCATGCACCACTTTTATGCACCTATAAATCTATTAACTACTGTGGGCAATAAAAGAAGAAATCTCTAGCAGAGGAACTCTGCATTTTTAATCTTCCTTCCTTATCTAAAAAATACATTTTTATGAAACAAACCTCCTACTGGTTAGGCTGACATTCTTGGAGATGTTATCATTTCCTTCCTCTCTTGGTTCTGCCTTCTGTCTATTTTGTTTCTGACCTGTGGACATCAAAACTTATTTGATTGATTCTCTCCATAGTGACCTAGAATATACTATAAGTTCCTGATTGTATTTAGACTTAAGTAATGCAGGCTTTCTTAAAGATAAAGGTTCACCTTGCACATGTGTGCTAGTCGTTCCCGACTCTAAGCGGCGATGCTCATCTCCATTTCAAAGCTGAAGAGCCAGTGCTGTCTGAAGATGTCTCTGTGTTCATATGGCTGGCATGACTAAATGCTGAAAGTGCACGGAATGCTGTTACCTTCCCACCAAAGGTGGTTCCTATTTTTCTATTTACATTTTTACATGCTTTTGAACTGCTAGGTTGTCAGAAGCTCAGCACTGGGGATTCGAACCATTGAACTGTTGACCTTTCTGATTGACAAGCTCAGTATCGTAGCCACTGAGCCACCGCATCCCTCATTTCTTACCAATATGTTATTCCCAAAATAAAGTTTAAAAGTATCTTAATGTTAAAAATTATAGTCCTAACCATTGTTTCTATTTCTGTTTAGCATTCTTTCCACTATATAAAGCCATCTACCGTCTAAAATACCCCAACCTCACTCTTAAGGAGATTCTTTTGTTTTTGAATGGCCCTGTGGCTACAGCTGTATTATAATTGATATTTTAGATCCTCTAGCTTTACAGTTCCTCACTTCTGGCTAGCTTATACAGGAAGTAATGCTTTGTCATTTTTGATAGAGTTTCTGATTTCATTGAGGAAAATCTGTTATTTTTTTTTTTAAATCAAATGAACTCTGCACTCTGTCTATGAAGTGTGCCTTTGTTTGCTGCCTCCAAAGGGCCAATAGAGAATCAGGAAAAAAAAAGTAGAGCTTTCTATAGATAATTTTTCCTAGTAGTTTTCAATTTTTTCCAGGTCACATTATGTCTTTGCATACCTGGATCTTGTGTATGTCCTAATTTTTGTTGCAATTGTGACTTCCTGATTTTGAGACATTATTATGATAATTAGGCATTAATTAGATTAATTAATTAGATTAATGTCTTTAAGCAATCATATTCCTGCATGTTCATGAATCAGTAAGCATATGTGAAAACTAGTTCTAGTTTATATTATAATATTTTCAGGACCAGATGATCAACTAGTTATTCTGCATCCAATAGATATTAATTTTATTTTAGTCACTCTATTCAGCCCAACTCATCTCAAATGTTTGTTGTTGGTATAAGAGGAGAAAAAACTATTAGCTATGTTTGTGGTCTTGAGTTATTTATAAAAATAATAAAGACAGGATTTAAAAATATCTTTAAAAAACCATCCAATGTAATATTTATTTATCTAGTCATTTTATATAGCCTACCTTGCACTTGCAATTCTTTGCAGTGAAGATAGGGTTAAAAAAAAAAGAATCAACAACAATTAACAATGGTACCCAAGCAAAAACCCAATTCAATTTATCACCCTTTAGAGCCATGTAGAGCACATTAGATGGCTAGCATTAGTTTGAAAACATTCTTGTCTATCTTTTGTAATTGTTTTGTAATTGTTTTAATTGCTTAATGATGATTTTTAATTTTGATTTACTTTTGCTTTAATTGTGTATGATACCCAGAGTCACATGCAAGTGAGATGGGTAACTGTTCTGATCCGCCTCCTTCTACACCAAAGCATACTCTGAGCCAGAGATAAATTACGGCATTTAATTAACAGACAAACAGGTCCTTGGCAGCAACCCAGCACAGACAAGCTTGGGCAGCAATAAACACAGATAAGGCTTGGCAGCAATCCAGCCTGCCAAGCTCATACAAAGTTCTCCGACATTCGATTCTGTGTTGACTTCTGCAAAGAGGGGCGTGTGCACAAGTAGCTTTTTATAGTCTGGAGAGGAGCCTAATGACCACCAGCTGAGTGCAATTACCTCCTGTAATTGTGTAATTGTTCCTGACGCCTATTAGCTCTTTGATGGCGTGCATCCAGGAAGCCAGTAGTGACTGGCTTCTGGCTCAATCTCCCTTGTCTCCTCCCTACTGGTGCAAGGCTCAGTTGCCTCCTGGTGGCCAACCAGCCTCTCTGCATCCTGTTTGGAGTTGGAACCCTGTCCAGGGTCCTCCACATCCTCCAGAGCCGACTCATAGGGTCCCTCGCTGTCGGAGTCTGGTGGCAGCTCCAACGGCTCCTGCTGGGCCACAACAGGTAACTATATAAATTCAATAAATAAATAAACATCTTAAACAGATGGAACAAGAAATTATATATTGATGGCAAGTACTAGGACAGATCCCCAGTCATTTGAAAACTATAATTTGCTTGTTTGATTAGTGAGAAACAGACCATCAAACAGATAGAGAAGTTACAATCAAAACAAAACCATAGATCAAACAAGTGGTTTTACTAAGAATGTGTGGCTGCTAAAAGAACTCTAGTTACCGCCTGTAAACTGTATCAATGAGCCTCTGAGCAAATATCAATATCTGAGTTATTACATTTTTTTTAAAGCAATAAAAACAAAAACAAGAGGTACAGTAAAATGGAAAGTATAATGAAACAGTGGCAATAACTGACTATCTCAGGATAAAAATCCCTCCTTTTTGACATATGGTATTAGGTTGAGTTAATGATAATTTATGCTATATATTCACTCAGATTTCTCTAGGGGTCTTGGAAGATTCTTTAGAATCTTATTCAAAGGAATTTGTGGCTTCACATTCAAACAAGAATATGTTCCCAGACCAGCCCCCATTTTGTGGACTTGATGTGGAAAAAAAACCTCGTATTCCCTAATTAGACTTAGGTTAAAATGATCACATTCCACCTAAATAGTTGAAACTTCATGCTGATTGGTGGGATCCTATTCTGGCCTCACTTTTCATATCCAATGAGCAGCCTGGAAATGTACTGGATTACAAATAGAGGAGCAGTGGTTAGAATTGTTCCAACATTCAGTAAAGGTGAATAGAAGTGATTGTGTAAGATCTTGAGCTACTCTGTAAATGGCTTTTGGTGACTTCAGTTCTGCATTTGATTCAATCTTGAGATCCCTTCTGTAGGAAATACTAAGGAGACTGCATATAGATCTGAAATCATTGTTCATAATCAAGAAGCTGTAGCAAGATTCTAGGATTAGAGTAAAATGTGACCAACAATGTTTAATGTTAGACCCAATTCTTACACATAGAGTAGTCCAAGGATGGATTTTAGTGTCTTCTGTGCTTAAGTTATACGTATATCAATTCACTAACCAAAGTCTCAGACCCAAATTTCCATGCTCCTAGAATAGCTGTTACAAAAGTTCCACTTCTGCTTTAGGTAGATGACAAAATCTTTTTTTCTCCCAAGGAACCCAACTGACTGCAATCATATGCTCAAAAGTGTGGTGTGCTACTGCCATAAAAATAATCTTGCACTAAACTTTCAGAAAGCCAAAATAATGGTCTTTGTAATGTTAGAAATTCTGGTTTTATATATATAGTACCACACAGCAAACAAAGAGTACAGTCACCATGTACTTTACTGGTCAACTATGTAACACTATATAACTGTAACAGGAAACAGGAACTTTACTCAGAACAAAAGAGTGTAGAGCAGGGCTGTTAAACTTACATCTGTGGGCCAGATATGTCACACGTTGGCCATGCCACACTTAGCAAAGTGTGTGTGTGTGGGGTCTCACTATGTCATATGATACCACCATAACACTTTGACACCCCTGACCTAAATATATATGGTTCCACCACAAAACCGCGCTCGACTAAACCGCATCTGACTAAACCGCGTCGCTGATGTCATCAACAGGGCGACAACAGCGTGGAGACAGAAGCACGCTGTAAACCCTAAACCTAAAATTAACCCCTAAACCTAAACCTAACCCCCCTAAACCTAATCCTAAACCTAAACCTAACCCTTAACCTAACCCTAACCCTAAATCTAACCCTTAACCTAACCCTAAACCTAATCCTAATCCTTAACCTAACCCTAACCCTAACCCTAACCCTTAACCTAACCCTAAACCTAACCCTAACCCTAACCCTTAACCTAACCCTAAAGCTAACCCTAAAGCTAACCCTTACCTTAAGTTGAATTGGCTTGCTTTCAAAGCGCTATTTAAAGCGTCCTTCTTTCTCCATGCTGGCTGTTGTCGCCCTGTTGATGACGTCAGTGACACGGTTTAGTTGGACGTGGTTTAGTCGAGCGCGGTTTTGACGGGTCACGAATATATATACCATAGATCTAAACTTGTAAATACTGCCATCTACTGGCTGAATATTACTGTAATTGTTGCATAGAAATACATTCCAACAATGAATTCCAGCACTAAATCATTTAGGAAGCTTTGTTGTGCAAAGACGGGCAGGAAATTGAGCAAGTAAGGGTTTTCAAATATTTAGGTGTTGTTTTCAAGATTCCAGGTCATGAAACACAAATATCAGAGAACTGGTTTTGTAAGTCCAGGATACCTCTTTAGTTATGTTAAGAATGTTCTATACAAAAGGCAGAGAAGGAATCTCTGATCTTTTAAATTATTTACAGTCAAATTCTTGGCTCAGCTGCTCTATGGTTCCCAGTGAGGTCCCTACCTAAATTATAGGCTGATGGAAATTGTACAAACCAAGTTAATAAGCACAATGCCCCAAGCCCCAAAGGACATATTTAATGCAGTTTTGAGGCTAGAAATTGGCAAAATGTAGGTTGAGGTAGAGCATGGATATTAATCTTTAATTATTGGCTTAAATGACATTATTTTCTAGTTGGACTAATTCCATCTCTCCTAATTCCAGTCCTCATGGAATACACAAGAATGTTTATCATGTGGCTTTGCTCTTGACTCCACATACTTTCCTAAATTCACTCAGACTAGAAGATTGTTCAGAGAAAAGCTTGTATACACTGAATTCCAGAAAGAGGGCCCTCCCCAAGCTCTATCAAAATGGCAGATGGAAATCATCCAACTACACTAATTCAATCATCTCTACAGTCCAAAAAAACACTTTTTTTCAGCACCAGATAAAAGTCTATTCCAGGCACATTTATATGGAAGATTTAACAAATTTCTATGAATGTCCTTGTGGTGATGGCTCAATTGAATCTATTCTTCACCCGTTGCTGCAGTTTCTTTTTAAAGAAATATATTCAAAGAAGATATTTGCTTTCTTGTGCAAAGTTATTCTGAGGAACTTCATGCCCATTTCCTCCTATCAAATAAAAAAAAATTAGCAATTGTAAGGCAGCTAAGTTCTGTATAGCTGCTCTGAATGTATGCCAATAACTATTACCTCACACAATTGACATTCCATTCCCAATCTACGTACTTTCTGAAATGTAAGAATTAAATATCAACTGATCATTCTAATATCGTATTATAATAATTACTTCAGTATCTTAGATTATTAGAAGCTTTAATACATTTATGTTAGGTAAGTGTATAATGTTATAAAACAATATAAATAGTATGGTATAAGCATATAAGAATAATATAGTACGGCATTCTTTTTGTAGTTTCTTTATTTGGAATTGTGAAAAGCTGCTCAAAAATAATTAAGCACTCACAGTGGCATATTCTATTTTTAAAAAGTCTTAATGACAACCGGTGAGAAGAAAAAAATGAGTGCATCAGATTAAAATATAGGCAAATTATTAAAACCCAATGATGAAGGCCAGATATAAAATTGCTAAGTAAAGTAAAAAGTAGAAATTGCTCTGAAAGAGCACATAATCAAGGCATTTTGGTGTTCTAATTTTTAATCCTCTGATTTGTGCCAAAAAATCCAGCTTTACAAAGGCTGAGAAATGATCTTCCCAGAATACTATTTGGAAGGTGACCTATACATTAATGATCACAAGCAATATCTATTGATGGCCTGAAAAATGAATTTCTGCAAAAGCCCCTGAGCAATGGCTGCTACCTTCTTTTCAAACAGTTACAGAATTCAGAAGGAGACCCAAACTACATACCAGTATTGTCCAAAAGAATGCTAGTCCATAAAGAACTAAAAACAGAAAATTACCAAACTTGACCCAAAGCCACTTAGTCTTGCAAGGAATGAATTGAGCCTGTTCTTCCTAACCAAAACTTCACATCATCCTAGCACTGACAATCCGAAAGTATCTCTTAGTTGGCCTTGATTAGAAATATATAACTGATTACCGTATATACTCGAGTATAGGCCGACCCGAATATAAGCCGAGGCACCTAATTTTACCTCAAAAAACTGGAAAAGTTATTGACTCGAGTATAAGCCTAGGGTGGGAAATGCAGCGGCTACCGGTAAATTTCAAAAATAAAAATAGATACCAATAATGTTTTTGAATATTTATTTCAAAGAAAAACAGTAAACTAGCGGTGTATTCAATGAAATACTTCACTCACCTCATGATGCTGATGTCCCGCTGTGATGATGATGTCCCGTGCAGCTGCGGGAGCGATGTCCCGCCTCCTATGACACACGGCACAGTGATTCCTATCATTGGATCACTGTACCAGAGGAGGTGGGACATCGCTATGTGGATGCTTGCCATAACAAGGAGGAGGTGGGACATCGTTGCAGAGCGGCAGGAGGAGGAGGAAGGGGAATCGTAAGACAGCCCTGCATTACATTAGAACGTGAGGAGGGGGGATGGTGCGGTGCGCGCTGCGCGGCAAACTGACACAGAGGGAGGGGAAACTCACAGGGGCACCGGGCCATTCATGAGCATTACCCAGCGGCATGGCCCCGCCCCTTTTTTCCTCCATTTCGGGCAAATTTTTCACTGACTCGAGTATAAGCCGAGGCGGCTTTTTTCAGCCCAAAAAGTGGGCTGAAAAACTCAGCTTATACTTGAGTATATACGGTATATGTCTCCACAAACTGGCAGATGACCTTACCTAGTAATTGTTAAAGGTAGTGGGAGGAATATGGAGCACCAAGGGAATCTATCTATTATCTATCCATCTATCTATCTATCTATCTATCTATCTATCTATCTATCTATCTATCTATCTATCTATCTATCTATCTATCTATCTATCTATCATCAGTGGTGGGTTCTGGTAGAACGGGATCTGGAAACCATCATTGGGTTAGCGCCTCTGTGAGCCTCCCCGATGCTCCAGCTGCTCACTGTATGTGCCATGTGTGTGCGCGGAAGCACTGAAGACTTAAAAGACCGGTAAGGAGCTCGGGTGGGCCCTCTGGAGCACCATACCAGATCTTTTCCCATGTAAGATTGAGAGTATCTTGGCAATGTTTTGATGAGGTCCCACTCGCCATCTTCAGGCTGGTGCCTTTGGCTTCGTGCTTGTGCGATCAAAGCATGATCGGAGCCGCCGTCTTTCTATAAATATTAGTGGGGTGTGTGTGGAGTGCTGGCTTTGTTGCTGTAAGTGGATTCGTTGGCTGTGTTGTTACATCTTGATTAGTTGATGGAGTTGACGTATGCAGATTAGTCGGCTGTTTTGTAACATCCTGTGTGGCTGAGGTACTAGCTGTGTACCCATTATTCTTTTGTGTTGTAACAACCAGGATAACGGGCTGTGTTATGACATCCTAATGTAGTAATATCCTGAGTCCTGTGCTGCAACATCCTGGGAAATTGGCTGTATTGTAACATCCTGAGCCTTTGCTTTGTAACCTCCTGAGTTCTGTGATGTAGTGTCCTGAGCAGATGGCTGTGATGTAATATCCTGGGCTTTGGTTTGTTACAATGGATGTTGGATGTTACAACGCAGCCAACCTCTCAGGATGTTGCAGTACAGGACTCAGGATAGCAGCTCCAATCACATTTTGCTCCTAATCTACAAAAAAACCTAATGGCTCCGTAGGACACACCATCTATTGGAAAAAAAACCACACCAACCCTACTTAAACACACAATCCCATCACCACCCTGCACAGATCAACTCCGTAGCCAAGACCTTCATCTCCAGAGCCAAACGTCTAGCTGACAAAGACCACCTGAAAACTGAATTACACACTCTCACTCTCTATTAATTTCCAACAGATTCCAAAGAAACACAATTACCAACCTAATCCAAAAGGAGACTCCTCCCAAGAACCGAGACCCAAAACAGGACAACGGCATCACTCTCCTCACTTACATCAAAGGCACCACAGATAAAATCAGCAAAATTCTCCACAAACACAATATTAAGACAACCTTTAGCACTGACCAAAAAATAGCCAACATCTTAAGAAACCCCAAAGACAAAATCCAGCTAGAAAACCAAGGAGTCTATGAAATACCATGCAAAATCTGCCCAGCCACATACATTGGATAAACTAATTGTAGAATAAATGCACGCATCACAGAACACAAGAACACAGTCAGAAAAGAAGAAAAAACTTCCTCCCTTTTCCAGCACATTAAAGCAACAGGACATGAAATTGATTTTGAAGGTACCTAATTCATCTACAAAACTAAACACTTCAACAAGAGAATAATTATGGAAGCCATCAAGATAGAGAAACACCCCCAGAACATGAATAAATGTGACGATACCTCCCATCTACCAGACATCTGGAAACTAGCCCTAGTCAACAAACAAGTCCCAGCCGTGAAAACTGAAACCGGATCCAGAACAACACAGGACGCCACCACCAATCACCCTCACCAGACTCAAACCCAAACCTATCCCATAGACGAAAAGCAACCACCACCCAGAAGCCAAACCACAGCGGCATCACCAACTGCTGCACCCCCCTCTGACCCCCACCCAAAGGAAACTGACACACACCATGAATACATGGCCAGACCGCAAACTCAGAGCCAAACCAAAGCCCAGGATGTTACCTCACAGTGATTTGCTCAGGACATTGCATCATAGAACTCAGGAGGTTACAACGCAAAGGCTCGGGATGTTACAATGCAGCCAACCTCCCAGGATGTTGAATCACAGGACTCAGGATATCACTACACTAGAGCACTGTTCCCTCTAAGGTGCATGCGTGCGCGGCCGCGCACATGGAAAGAAATCCCCGCGCAGAAGTTTCTAACTGCCGCGCAGAGATTTCTACCAAAGCAAACGTGGGGAAGTCCTTTGCAGGCGGCTAGAACTGGCCTCCCGCAAAGGACCTCCCCAGTCTTGTTTTGATGAGCCGCCAGTCCTCTTGCTTCTTCTCCTTCATCAGCAAAGCTCCCGCTGGCTTCCCGGCCCATGGCAGTGGTGCCACTCCCTCCACGCGGAGCACCTGAGCTGGCTCCCGCGTTATCCCTCCCCCTTCCTCCTCTGCCGTGCTTTTGAGGCCGCGGGAGCTAGTAGGAAAGCGGCGGAGGTGGAGGCGACGGCAGGGGTAACCCAGAGCCCAGCTGACTCCACCTCAGCTGGGCTCTGGGTTACCCCTGCCGCCGCCTCCACCTCCGCCGCTTTCCTACTAGCTCCCGCGGCCTCAAAAGCACGGCAGAGAAGGAAGGGGGAGGGATAACGCGGGAGCCAGCTCAGGGGCTCCGCGTGGAGGGAGTGGCACCACTGCCATGGGCGGAGGCGCCAGCGGGAGCTTTGCTGGTGAAAGACAAGAAGCAAGAGGACTGGCGGCTTTGAAATGCAACCCCCTGGTCCCGCCGGCCACGGATTTGATTCGGCGTAAGTGGGGGCCGAACACATGCTGAGCCGACTTTGCGCAGTGAGGCGGAGTAATAGCAATAGCAATAGCAGTAGACTTATATACCACTTCATAGGGCTTTCAGCCCTCTCTAAGCGGTTTACAGAGAGTCAGCATATTGCCCCCAACAATCTGGGTCCTCATTTTACCCACCTCGGAAGGATGGAAGGCTGAGTCAACCCTGAGCCGGTGGGAGTAATTAACCCCCCCCCCCACAAAGAACGTGTGTGTGTGTGTGTGTGTGTGTGTGTGTGTGTGAGAGAGAGAGAGAGAGAGAGAGAGAGAGAGAGAGAGAGAGAGAGAGAGAGAGAGAGAGAGAGAGAGAGAGAGAGAGAGAGAGAATTGGATCAAAATTGGTGGCCAAAGGAGTGGAGGGAGGGAGGGAGGGAAGGAAGGAAGGAAGGGAGGGAGGAAGGAAGCCCTGCCCCCTGTGAAAAAAACTGAAGATGGAGCAGTGAATGAATAAACCATAAAAGCAACAAACAGTTAATGCGTAAGTAAGCTGAGGAGCAAGTTCTCAACTAAGGAAGCAATATAAGAAAGAAATATAAAAAGCTCAATATGCCAAAACACTTATTTTAGTCTTCATTTAATTACTTGTATTGTAGTCTGATGTAACGTCTTTTTAAAGTTAACGTTAGTTAGAAAATATAGGGTACAAAACTTAAATAATAAAAAAATTGTACATTCATTTTGAAAAATAAATGCAATACTTGATTAATTTCATATCTTTATTCAAAATAGTTTTGGCATGGCATATGATTTTATTGACTCAGTTGGAAATGATGTGGATGTTGTATCTGATTCTGAGGTATATATATTCTTAAGTAACATAACATATAGCATATTGTCCAAACTTGCTAGACTATTTAATTGATCTTACTACTTTAAAGGGGGAGAGTTTCATGATAAATTATTTTATTACATTTATGTTGCATTTATATATTATATTTATTACATTTATATTCCACATTATATATTTGTATTGTTATTTTAGTGTATATTGTCAATTTCGATAGATATTATATTGATATATCAATACTGATTTTAATCATACTAAATAACAATTACTGCTATTATTTATCAGCATTACATATTTACAGTTTTTAATATCGAGTTAGTCGTATTTTAGAATAATAGCGTTATCTTTTAATAGGATAATTGGCAAAATCTAATTCACATGTGATGGGTTGCATTCCAAAGGAATGTGAGAGGACAGGTTGCCTGCAAAATGCCAGGACCCAGGCCAGGACCCTGTTGGTGCCATGTCTCTCTCTAGCCAGTCTAACAATCTAAAAGCTGAGCAGAGAGCCTTTTTTTTTCAGGGTGAGCGGAAAAGTATAGTCTTTGAGTGGCACTTTTCATGCCTGGCATTCATCAGGCTGAAACCTCGCTAGCAATCGGCGCTTGACGCTTGGTATGTTGCGCAAATGTCCAGCAGACGTGACAGCAGTTCAAACTGTGGCTCTCTTAGGTGCTCAGGCATGAAACTGTGCCGCTCAAACACTATACTTTTCTGCTCACACTGAAAAAAAATTAGAAGGAACATTGCACTAGAGTTCAGGACGTCATCACACAGCCCATTACTCAGATCATTACAACACAAAAGACTAATGGGCACACAGCTAGCACCTCAGCCATGTTACGAAACAGCCGACTAATCTTACGGTTTACAGTTTATTAGGATTTGTATGCCTCCCACTCTCGAGAGACTCAGGGCGGCTTACAGATAAAAACAGGGAGGGGGAACATATAAAAATTAAAAAGAACAGACCTTAAAATTGCACAACATTCATATAGCTTAGGATGGGGCTGGATAAATCAACAGCCCCAGGCCTGCCGGAACAGCCAGGTCTTAATCGCTTTGCGCAAGGCCGGAAGAGTAGTAAGGGTCCGGATCTCCACGGGGAGATCGTTCCATAAGGCCGGAGCAGCTACAGAGAAGGCCCTCCCCTGGGGAATTACCAGCCGACATTGACCGGCAGATGGAATCCGGAGGAGGCCTAATCTGTGTGATTTTATAGGTCTCTGGGAGGTAAATAGCAGGAGGCGGTCTCTCAGGTAATCTGCATACATCAACTCCATCAACTAATCAAGATGAATCAACACAGCCAACCAATCCACTTACAGCAACAAAGCCAGCACTCCACACACACCTCACTAATATTTATAGAAAGACAGCAGCTTTGATCATGCTTTGCTCACACAAGCACGAAGCCGAAGGCACCAGCCTGAAGATGGCGAGTGGGACCTCGTTGAAACATCGCCAAGATACTCTCAATCTTACATGGGAAAATACCCAAATATACCAACACCTGCATACCTGTACCCATGAAAATCAACGAAAATATCTGGGTTTGTGTGTGTGTGTGTGTGTGTGTGTGTGTGTGTATCCATCCATCCATCTCTGTCTATCTGTTATCTATCTATCTATCCATCCATCCATCCATCATCACTCTCTATCCATCTAACTATCTATCCAAGGAGATACCATGAAAAATGGTACTGAAAGCCATTGGAAGATCAAGGAGACCCAAGATAAATGCATCACCTCCATCCCTATGTCACAAGAGATGATTCTCAAATACAATTAATGTTGTATGAAATCAAGGATGAAATTCAATCGAAAAGGGTTCAGATAATCTAAATATCACTCAAGCTTCAGCATAACTACTTCTCACAACAATACATAAGATAGCATTAAAGGATCAACACAAGTCCAGTCTTTCTCCCCATAAAGGGGATGCAAGCTGGGTGAGACAATTCTGGTCATTCGAATCATAAGAAAATGTAGCTGTGAACATTTTATGTAGCTTGAATGTTGAAATACAGACTTATTTCTGCTCACATCAAAGAAATTAAATTTAAATGGTTGGTTTCAGCAACTATTTGCGCTATGATTGTGATCATTTCACAACTATAAAACAATGTTTTGAAAAATTGTACCTTTCCCTGCAAATAATGATTTATTTAATCTCAGAGATTATGACTTTTTTGTGTGTGTATGTGTGTGTGTATCTTTATAGTCTATATACCGTATATATATATATATATATAAAAACAAGCTCTTTCTCTGCTACAAACATTAACAAGCTAGAAATGTCTTTATTGGGTTGAAAAATATCTTGGGTTTACCTTACTTTTTCTTGAAAGTTTTTTTTAAAGTATTGGAAACTCTCCCAGGAATATTTTATCACATCTTTCTTATGGAAGAAGGTTGAACTAGAAAAGCCATTTTTCCAACTCCCAGATTCTATAAAATTCAAGTGCATATGCCAAAATGATATCCCTTGAAAACTATTAAACATGCTGTCTTAGGTTTATGAGACCAATTCCTATATGATGAGCTTTTGATTCAGTTAACAGAAAGCGCATCTGCTTGTTTTCAAAAGTACTTGTATGCGATTCATCAGCATAGAATCTAAAGAGCTACAAAAGACAGGACAGATTGTATTATCTACCAGCTGTATTTCCAAGAGGTGAATCAAGCTGCTATGTGATATTTTAAATGCAGTTATTATCTATGGTTCTTTCAATGTCCTTTTCCTGCTGCTTCTTTTCTGTCTTTTTTTTAATCGAATCACCTTTCTATAGGGGCAATAAGCCATTATCTTGCACAGAAGAGCCAAATGCCTTCTGTAAGCTATTAGTGATAGTATTTCCTTTTCTCCTTAGAATTGGCTGTTTGTAAATTGCCACCTGCTTCAGCGGCATACATCTGTGAACAAGAATATCTGAGGATTAGAGTTATAATTTGCAAAGGCCATTAACTGTTGATTTAAATCTTATAGGTGGATGGAAGCTTTTCAGCTACACTAAGTAATCTACCCAAATTTAAGAACATGCAGAAAAACAAAAGAATAAGAAACAAAGGCATATTTAAGAGGTGTGAAATTTTTTGCAGAGTGAAAGATTATGAGGACAGTATGAAGCTGAAGGAAACAAATATTTTATTTATAGTATGTTTTTATTGTAAACTTGTGAGATGGGGGTGTTAATATGGGATATAAATGGGAATCAGTCAACTGATCAGTTTTATCTAATATGTTATTCGTTTACCCTAAATGAATCTAGAATGGAAACTCTTAGTCATTTTCTCAGTGTTTCTAAGTGGAAAATTATTTTAGCTTTCTGGTTGATGCTAGGAATATGATATTTACCGAACTTTGACTGTATGTAGTTTGGTGAAATTCTCTGCATAATTCTTTCAGAATAAGTCTTCTGAAATCAGTGGTACTTACTTATGAGAAGCAAGGGATATGATTACACAGATAACTGCTTACTACAATTGTAAATGAATTGAAATTATTCAGAAGTGATTTGGACCTTCTGTAAGCAGAATGTCCTCTCAGTCTTTTATTTAAGAAGCTGCTGGGTATTTTGGGAGCTATGAATCTGGCACCTCTGAAAATTACCTGCTTTCAAAAAGATTGCTATGGTGGCATCTTAGGGCCAGTTAGGAACCTCTATGTTCTTTAGGATTCAAAGGCAAAAAGCTCTAACTGACATGAAATGCTACAATAGATTTCATTTAAAAAATAGTAAGTGAGTTAAGAGGGAAAGTTATGCCGAGTCACATCCCTAGAGCATGTATAGAACAGATTAACTGAAATAGCACAATTGTACAGCGTCTTTGCAGGATTTTGGGTATAGGCTGAGGTTCAAAATATCTGGCATTTTACCATCTTTTCATACTTAAGAGACATGAAGTATAAGCAATAATATTTGGGGATGGCTTGGTAGCACCCCTTGGCAGGACTTGATCATAACATAGACATGAAATACACAATTTCTCAACTATCTAAATTATTCTTTTGGCACAAGTATGAATGTATGTATGTATGTATGTATGTATGTATGTATGTATGTATGTATGTATGTATGTATGTATGTGTAGTAGTCCACACTACAAATTCTTCACCAATCTTTTGTAATGCCACTTTTTAAATAATCTATGTATAGCTAAATAGTCAACATAGTTATTTTTAAATAAAAAACACACACAAGTATAATTAACATTTTGCTTTTAGGAAAACAACAATTGTCATCTGCATGCCAGAGATATTTCCATCTATGAAATATCTATTTTATATTTGAAGAACAAGAGTTATGAAAAACTGTTTGCTGAGATGGACAACAGGTTTACAATACCCACCACCAAAAAGTATTTTTATTCTCTCTCACAAAGAAAGACTTTACTAGGTTGGATCTCTACAGGAATCACCAAATGCACTTGTACACAAATCACTACAGTGGCTAGAGATTTCCAAAAAGCAATTTTGCTTGTAGGCACATGACAAGGAACATGATAGAGAATTTGCTGCCTTTATAATGGAAACACAAGGCACATACCGTACAGTTGTGTGAGAAATATATGCTAGATAAATTTTATGCCTTACTCCAGTGATTTTTGAGCAAATTTCTGTCTGTGAATATGCACAGGTTTAAACCATCCATTCCGTTTTGTATCTTATTTTGTATATAAGAGTTTATCTATATCATCTCCTCCCTCCCTCCCCCCTCTCTCTTATCTGCTCACCCTTAAGCTTTCCTTTGCACCTGATCTGCCCTGCAGTCAATATGGCAATCCAGCCTCATCATCCTTTCTACTTAATGCCATAATCCTTTATGGTCAGTTTCATACAGAAAGCTCCTCCTTTGAGTTTCCCACACAGCATTCTGTTAGTAACAACTTTGGGACATATTGCAGATGGGCTTTTGTAGTTACTATGATAGGTATAGTTTAGAACCCGTGTCTTGTATTTTTTGAATGAGATTGTTCATATGCAGGTAAGATATAAAATCTGTTTATATATGTCCCTTGCCAGTGGTGAAATTCAATTTTTTTTACTACTGGTTCTGGGTGTGGCTCGGTGGGCATGGCAGAGGAAAGACACTGCAAAATCTCCATTCCACCCCACTCTGAGGCCAGCCAGATGTGGTATTTGCCGATTCTCTGAACTACTCAAAATTTCAAAACATGCTGAATTTCACCTCTGGTCCTTGCTACCACATGTTTCTCTTCTTTGTTGAAATTGCCTTTACATTTATACATCAGCTATAGCTTTTATCAACATCAAATGTACTAGCCTTTAAAGCTATTAAACCTAAACAACCTATTGGCTGCTGGTACAATATATGTAGTGATTTGTAGCAGAATGAGTCCCTATTTTTATCTTCTTTTTTTACATTGGAATTTCCTTTTGTTTTTTCTATATAGAATGTCTTCTGCTGATCAAACTGATATTCAGAGTATTGTCATCCCATTTGATTCCTACTTCTGTTTTACAGTTGAATCTTCTTTCTCTGGCAATGGAGAAAAACATTGTCCTGGTTGTGAGGTGGAGAAAAACAAAGCAACTTGGATTTCCTGTTGCAATGTTTCCCTCTACCATTTTCTTTCATCCAAGCACTGCATTGCAGAGTTCTTGCTACAAACAGAATCTCTAATGCTATGTTTTCAGTCTATGCAAATTTAACAGTTTCACAATGTAAAACTATAGCCAACACCATGAGAGCTGAATGATGGTAGCTTTGTTTCGTAGTCAATTAAGAACACCGTAAGTGTGGTTTTCCATCGCACATTGATATGGTGAAAGGGTGAGATGAGCATGCTGATAATACCTCACAGGTTATGGAATAAGATTTTAAACCTGAATTGCCATGGAATACCCTACTTATTTTATAGGCAACCATACTGCTTGAAAATTCCCTCTACTGAAGTTTTGAAATGAACCCATCATTTTAATTGACCCAAAGTGTGGGTCTAAATACTTAATAATTTTTATGGGATGGTTTATACTTGCACATTGGAAGATTTCTACTAATTTAGCTGATGGGACCCCAAGGAGGAGCCTTGTTAAAAGGGGAAAAATGTGTAAGGGGAGAAGTACATGCTGTGTTTTATTTGCACCATTATGTTAATAGCCTGTGGCCTTATTTTGTTGCTCTGTAAATTACTTATTCATAAGTAAAACACTTAATCCTGTAAGAATGTGCTGTGCTTAATTAGTACTGACAAATCAGGCTTCAGCTGGGTAGCATTAGAGGTTGAGAAAAGAATGAAGACTTTATGGCAAAGAGCCAAAACACACTTGGAAAGGCTTTCTTTAGAAATTACTGAAAAATCTCCTGAAAAGGCTAAGTCTAGAACAATAAACAGTGCTATGATACAGAATCTTCAAATGTCACATCTAATCTACCAGTGCTAATGAGTAGAACAGTATTAAAACAATTGCTGAATTTTACAGTATACCAGATACCACATATGTTTATACATACCGTATATACTCGAGTATAGGCCGACCCGAATATAAGCCGAGGCACCTAATTTTACCACAAAAAACTGGAAAAGTTATTGACTCGAGTATAAGCCTAGGGTGGGAAATGCAGCAGCTACTGGTAAATTTCAAAAATAAAAATAGATACCAATAATGTTTTTGAATATTTATTTCCTCCCCTGGAGTGGGGAGGAATTGTGGATTTTGCAGTATCCTACCCCTGGAGTGGGGAGGAATTGTGGATTTCATAGTATCCTTCCCCTGGAGTGGGGAGGAATTGGGGATTTTGCAGTATCCTACCCCTGGAGTGGGGAGGGAATGGGGATTTTGCAGTATCCTACCCCTGGAGTGGGGAGGAAATGTGGATTTCATAGTATCCTTCCCCTGGAGTGGGGAGGAATTGGTGATTTTGCAGTATCCTACCCCTGGAGTGGGGAGGAAATGTGGATTTCATAGTATCCTTCCCCTGGAGTGGGGAGGATTTGGGGATTTCATAGTATCCTTCCCCTGGAGTGGGGAGGATTTGGGGATTTCATAGTATCCTTCCCCTGGAGTGGGAAGGAATTGGGGATTTTGCAGTATCCTTCCCCTGGAGTGGAGAGGATTTGGGGATTTCATAGTATCCTTCCCCTGGAGTGGGGAGGAATTGGGGATTTTGCAGTATCCTTCCCCTGGAGTGGGGAGGAATTGGGGATTTTGCAGTATCCTACCCCTGGAGTGGGGAGGAATTGGGGATTTCATAGTATCCTTCCCCTGGAGTGGGGAGGAATTGGTGATTTTGTAGTATCCTACCCCTGGAGTGGGGAGGAATTGGGGATTTTGCAGTATCCTACCCCTGGAGTGGGGAGGAAATGTGGATTTCATAGTATCCTTCCCCTGGAGTGGGGAGGAATTGGGGATTTTGCAGTATCCTACCCCTGGAGTGGGGAGGAAATGTGGATTTCATAGTATCCTTCCCCTGGAGTGGGGAGAAATTGGGGATTTTGCAGTATCCTACCCCTGGAGTGGGGAGGAAATGTGGATTTCATAGTATCCTTCCCCTGGAGTGGGGAGGATTTGGGGATTTCATAGTATCCTTCCCCTGGAGTGGGGAGGAATTGGGGATTTTGCAGTATCCTACCCCTGGAGTGGGGAGGAATTAAGGATTTCATAGTATCCTTCCCCTGGAGTGGGGAGGAATTGGGGATTTTGCAGTATCCTACCCCTGGAGTGGGGAGGGAATGGGGATTTCAAAGCATTTTAAACTATACCTTATAACCTTCCAAATGGAATAATAATAATATAAGAATGGCAAAGAAAAAGAATAATTATGCTTTATATTTTTACTGTCATTTATTATCTTACAGGCAGGCAGGCTAGGAAACGGAATGAACGAGTGGCCAGGCAGGCTAGGAAACGGGATGAACGAGCGGGCAGGCAGGCTAGGAAACGGGATGAAGGAGCGGGCAGGCAGGGGAGGGAAACGGAATGAATGAGTGGCCAGGCAGGCTAGGAAACGGGATGAATGAGCGGGCAGGCAGGGAAGGGAAACGGAATGAATGAGTGGCCAGGCAGGCTAGGAAACGGGATGAAGGAGCAGGCAGGCAGGGGAGGAAACGGAATGAACGAGCGGGCAGCAGGGAGGAAACGGAATGAATGAGCGGGCGGGCGGGCAGGCGAGGAAACAGTCCAGCGGATGCAGCAGAAGCAGCTCCGGGGCTCCACTGCTGCTCCCCGCATTTTTCTGGACGGGGTCTCGCAGGAAGGAATCCCCTCTCCAAGGGATCCCCATCCAGAAAATGCGGGGAGCGGCAGCGGAGCCCCGGAGCTGCTTCTGCTGCGTCCGCTGGACTGTGGGGCTTGGAAGGGGGCGGGAAGAGCGGCGGGGCTGGCGGTGGCCGGCGATGGCAGGCTGCGGGGCGCCAGCGGGAGCTTTGGCGGCTTCACCTCAGCCGTAGCGCTGGGCAGCAAATGTGCTGTTGCCTGTTGGAGGAGGAGGAGGCGAACCAGCCTGCCATCGCCAGCCACCGCCAGCCCCGCCGCTCTTCCCGCCCCCTTCCAAGCCCCACAGTCCAGCGGACGCAGCAGAAGCAGCTCCGGGGCTCCGCTGCCACTCCCCGCATTTTCTGGACGGGGTCTCGCAGGAAGAAATCCCCTCTCCAAGGGATCCCCATCCAGAAAATGCGGGGAGCGGCAGCGGAGCCCCGGGGCTGCTTCTGCTGCGTCTGCTGGACTGTGGGGCTTGGAAGGGGGCGGAAAGAGCGGCGGGGCTGGCGGTGGCCGGCGATGGCAGGCTGGTTCGCCTCCTCCTCCTCCAACAGGCAACAGCACTGCCGGATCCAGTTGTAGACTCGAGTATAAGCCGAGGCGGCTTTTTTCAGCCCAAAAAGTGGGCTGAAAAACTCGGCCTATACTCAAGTATATACGGTAGTTTTTTTCATCCAATATTGGATTTTCATGTGATATATAAAAGCTTGAAATTAATACACCATTTTAATAGGTTAGCACTGCAGTTCTTATATACCTGAATGGAATTACTGCTGCTGATAAGGGCAAGCCTACATTTTGGTAGCTCAATTGAGAACCATAGGAGGTGGCCTAGAGGCTAGTGGGGTGTGGTCAAACAGGGCAGAAAGATAATTAGGAATATTTCTTTCCCACATGGATACAAGTGAAAACTTTTAATAGGGCTTGAAGAAAAAGCCAGAGGATTAGCCTTGGATCAACTAATGAAAAAGAATGAAGTTCTATCAGGTCAAGAGAAACAGTTCAACAGGAGCTGAAAAAGGAAGGAACTCTTCATAAGAAAGAGAATCGAGCTGAGGTGGCGCAGTGGTTAGAATGCTGTACTGCAGCCACTTCAGCTGACTGTTATCTGCAGTTTGGCTGTTCAAATCTCACCGGCTCAGGGTTGACTCAGCCTTCCATCCTTCCGAGGTGGGTAAAATAAGGACCCGGATTGTTGTTGGGGGCAATATGCTAACTCTGTAAACCGCTTAGAGAGGGCTGAAAGCCCTATGAAGCGGTATATAAGTCTAACTGCTATTGCTATTGCTATTAATCAAACTAAGTAGCAAGCTTAATTGATGCAATTAACAATAAAAGGCAGGACATGAAGAAGATTCTCTGCCCTGATGATAGAAGAAACAACTTTTAAGCCCTTGTAGGAGTAACAGGCTTGGAACTTGTAGAAAATGGGTTGAAGGATTCAAAGGGAAAAGGGAAAGGTGCTTCTATCCTGCAGAAAAACCAATAAAATGTATATGCTGCTAGTCAGAGATATTGAAATTAGTGTGTGTCAGCTACAACCATTAATTTATGAAGTGGGTTGTCTTTGAAGAAACTGGATTAGTGATGTGATAGAACAATTTCCAAGATTAATTTTATAAAAATGCCTTCCTACTAATCTGTGCATGGTATCTGGGGAGGGGGTGTATCAAGCAGCTATCACTAGGTCTTTGAAAATCTAGGAAGGAAAGCCAAAACCCTTGATGGTGCTTCTGCTTATTCTTTTCTTATGCTGTTCTCAAATTTGTGTAGCCATACATCCCACAAAAAGTGAGTTTGGACTTTGTAAAGAAGAATATTGAAATGGAATGACTGGTCATGTAATTGGTGTGGAGTTTCTTTGGAAATTATAGAACTATGATATGAATTATCTAAATAAAGGATTGCTATCAGACGATGGGCTATACTCAGTATAATAGCATTATATGCTATACTAGACAAGATGTAACATGTTTGATCAGGAGATTTTAAATTGAACTGTGTGGAATTTGGAAATGAAAATCCTATAGTTAAGGATATAATGTGTGCTATACAAGAAAACCAAGAGTATTTGTGCAATTACATCCCATTAAAAGAGTCAATAAAAAGGGAAAAAAATATTGGCTCATAAAATTTATGGCCTTTGTTATCAATACTAATGCTCAATCGGGAAACAAACAAAATGAGGGTGAACTCTTACTTCAGGATAGCAAATATGATTTTATAAATATAAGAGGCTTATACGGAGAATGCAGTTGTTGCAAAAAAAAACAAACCAGAAAATTGAAAGAAAATTGAAATGGCGCCAGGTAGTAAAAACATCCCCACTTTAAAAAAAAAAACAGCTAAAAGAACTTAAGAATATTTAAAAAACAACCCTATGTCTGTGTTCCTAAGTCTGAGGCACTGAATTTGTTAAGCATCCAATTTCCTGGCTTTACTGTTAACTGACCAAATATCATGGCTGCTGAGTACATTTATTTTAGATGTCTTTTATTATTGTTTTAAAAGAGTTTTATTGTTTTAACTGTTGTATATTTTTAAATTTAAGTTGCCCAGAGTCATTGAGATGGGTAGCTATAGAAACTGCATAAATAAATCATAAAAAGCATTTTGGTTAAAATGAGAAGAATAAACAATGGAGGAAAACATGAAAGAATCAGCTAATATTGATACTAACAAAGGAGACTTAGTTGAGGAACTAAGTGGAACACCAGGAGGGAGAGTGTTTGTGATTCTTGATTTTAAAAGAAACCATAATGACTTTAACCAAAGACCTATCTTGTAGACTTTAATAATCCCAAATTCCATGGCAAGAGAAGCTAATGGGAAAAGGGCCTCAAAGATAAGTGGGAGTTCCTTAAAGCAAATTACTGCAATCAAAGAAAAAAGGGGCAGTTGAAGCAGCCAATATAACTGCACAAAGAGCTCAGACAAGTATAAAAACATGGAATAGAAATAGGAAAAGATAACAAAAAAGAACAAAAGGAATTGTTGATAAGAAAGCTAACTTTTGGAATGAGTTAAGTTTGTGAACGACTCTGAAAACAATAGTTTTTTTTTTCCAGACAGAAACCAAAAGCCCCTCTTAACTTCCAAAACAGAAAAAGGATTCAGGTAAACGTCAATGGTCTACAGCAGATCTTAGATTTTTTTTAAAAAGTAATATTAGTAGAATTTAGCATGGATTTATAACAAATGTGTCTTATAAGAATATATTCATCTTTGTTTTTCAGGTAACTGAATCTGTCTGCAGACTAAATAGCATGGCAATTGTTGAGAGGAGATTTGGCTTGAATATTCCAAAGTGGATGGAAGAGGAGAAGCAAGAGAAAACTTTCACTGGCCTAAAAATTGAATTGATGCCATTAATCAAGTGCAGAGGGAAATACCCATTACTACTACTACTACTGCTACTGCTGCTGCTGCTGCTGCTGCTGCTGCTGCTGCTGTTGTTGTTGTTGTTGTTGTTGTTGTTGTTATTATTATTATTATTATTATTATTATTATTATTATTATTATTATTATACAATTGTATCACAGCGGCCAGTTGTTTCGCCGGATTTGGCATTGGTTACTAGTCGGGCCCCACCCAGGGGCCTAGGACGTCGTAACATATTTTCGTAATATGCGTGCAGATCCAAGCAGTGCGGCTTTTTGCATTTGACTGATGGTGATTTTGTCAATTTTTAACTGTTTTAAATGTAATTCCAGTGCTTTTGGAATAGCACCCAGTGTGCCAATTACCACTGGAATTACCACTGCTGGTTTGTGCCATAGTCGTTGAATTTCGATTTTTAAGTCCTGGTATCTTGCGATTTTTTCATGTTCCTTCTCGACGACCCTGCTATCACCTGGTATTGCGATGTCTATGATTGTGACCTTATTTTTCTCAACCAGTGTGATGTCTGGTGTATTATGCGCCAGTATTTTGTCGGTTTGTATACGGAAATCCCACAAGATCTTGACCATCTGATTTTCGGTGACTTTTTCAGGCTGATGTTCCCACCAGTTTGTTGCTGTTTTAATATTATAATTTTTGCACAAATTCCAATGGATCATTTGTGCTACTGAATTGTGCCGCAATTTATAATCAGTCTGCGCGATTTTTTTACAGCAGCTGAGTATGTGATCAACAGTTTCATCAGCTTCTTTGCAAAGTCTGCATTTGGCATCATCAGAGGATTTTTCGATTTTGGCCTTAATGGCATTTGTGCGGATAGCTTGTTCTTGCGCAGCCAGGATTAGTGACTCTGTTTCTTTCTTTAATGTACCTGTTTTTAACCATAACCAAGTTTGTTCACTGTCCACTTTATCTTTTATTTTTTCCAGAAATTGACCATGCAGTGCTTTGTTCTGCCAACTCTCCATTCTTGATTTTATCACATCTTTTCTGTATTCTTGTTTTGTCTGTTGGGCCTTCAGTAGATTTTTGTTCTTTACTTCGATTAATAGATGTTCTTGAGTGTCTTTTAAATAATCAGCCAGTGCATGTTTTTCTTCTTCAACTGTTTGCTTCACTTGTAATAATCCTCTGCCACCTGATTTTCGGGGCAGATATAGTCTATCAGTATCACCACGTGGATGTAAACTGTAGTGCATTGTCATTAGTTTCCTGGTTTTTCGGTCCAAAAGGTCCAAATCAGCTTGTGTCCAGTTAACTATGCCAGCTGTGTATCTTATAACTGGTATTGCCCAGGTATTTATGGCCTTGATTGTATTTCCACCATTCAATTTAGATTTCAAAATTTTCCTAACTCTGTTGGTGTACTCTCGCCTGACAATAGTTTTTACTTCTCCATGCTTGATGTTATCCAACTGCAGAATGCCTAAGTATTTGTAGGCTTCATTTTCTTTGCATTTAATTAGTTGGCCATTGGGCATTTCAATTCCCTCAGATGCAGTGATTTTGCCCCTTTTTATGGATACAGTGGCACATTTTTCCATGCCAAACTGCATTGAAATATCGGTGCTGAATACTCGGACTGTATTTGTCAATGATTGGATTTCTATTTCTGACTTTCCATAGAGTTTCAAATCATCCATATATAGTAAATGCGAAATTTTTTCAGCTTTTTTTGCTGTTTGGTAGCCTAATTTCATTTTTTTTAAGATTACTGATAGTGGGATCATTGCGATGATGAAGAGAAGAGGTGAAAGTGAATCACCCTGGAAAATTCCTCGCTTGATATTAACCATTCCGTAGCTCTCATTCCCTACTGCCAACTCAGTTCTCCATTGTTTCATTGCCTTTTCAGTAAAGGATGTAATATTTTTGCTAATGCCAGTTGTTTCTAAGCATTTTATGATCCAACTATGTGGCAGTGAGTCAAATGCCTTTTTGTAATCAATCCAGACCATATTCAAGTTCGTTTTTCTGTTCTTACAATTTTCTAATATCATTTTATCAATTAGAAGCTGATCTTTTGTGCCCCTGCTCCTTCTTTTGTTGCCTTTTTGCTCTACTGGCAAGATGTTGTTTGTTTCCAAATAATCCATCATGTTATCTGCAATAATGCCTGTGAGTAATTTGAAGGTTGTTGGTAAGCATGTTATTGGTCTATAGTTTTCAGGTGTTGTTCCTTTAGTTGGATCTTTCTGAATCAAGTATGTTTTTCCAGTTGTCAACCATTCATCAATTTGGCCCTTTTGTAAAATTTCATTCAGTTGCCTGGCCAATATTGCATGTAAACTGGTCAGATATTTGAGCCAGAAACCATGTAATTGGTCCTTTCCAGGTGATGTCCAATTCTTTACCTTTTTAACTCGATTTTTGATCATCTCAGTTGTTATTTCTAATACTTGCATTTGTTTGTTGCCAATGCTTTTCTCAAAGTCATGTATCCACTTTGCTTCCTTGTTGTAGTCCTTTGCATTTTCCCACAATTCTTTCCAGAATTCAACTGTGGCCTGCTTTTCTGGTTTTTCACTTTTGGTGTCACCATTCACATTAAGACTTTGATAAAAACGCCGTTGGTCTGATCGAAATTGCTGATTTTGTTTATATTGGATGATTCGTGCCTCATATCTTTCAATTTTTCTAGCTGTTGCTGTTATCTGCTGTTTTACAATCTCTACAGCTTCATTGATGTTTCTTGTATCCAATCTATATCTTCTGATTAGCCGATCTATGATTTTGTTGTTTTTAAGCCGTTGCTCATGCATGTTCTTTAAGTTACTAGCATCTGCCCTTAATTTTTTGATTTTTTGTTCTAGACGGATTTTCCACTTTGGCTTTGATGCTTTTTCTGTTGTGTGACTAGGTACTTTAATTTTAATGCCTAGTTCATTAGTGACTATTACAGCTGCGCTGTACATTAACTGGTTTGTTTCCAAGATGGATCCCGGTTCAATTGTTGAAAACACTGCATTAACCATTTTCATGATAGGGGCCAAAATTTTCTTAGGCACAGTTTTTAGTGATGGTAAATGTTGCCTTTCCTCATTAAGCAGAAAATGCTCCATGATCTTATCCTTCAATTCTTTTTGTTTTTGAGTTAGTTCATCAGTTGGTTCAGTGATAACTGGTTCTAGTGGTGGTGATGTTATTTCCTTCCCGAGAGCTTCTTCTGGGAGTTCTACTATAGTGTCTTTAGTTGTGTCTTGAATATCAGTTATTTCCGCTTGTGATATTGTTTTTTGGGTTTTGCAATTTGCCTGAATTTCCTCATGTTCAACTTCACTAAACACTTTATTCCGTATAATAAATCGCCTTTGATCTGCTAGTCGTTGTTCACTAACATTTGAATCTGGATATTGTTGTTTCCATAATTCATACATTCGCTTTAAATATCCTCTTTTTTCTGGCTCTGAGTTGTAGTAACAGGCCATTATGGCACGGTTTTCATCTGCACTATATTTTTGTCGTTTTGTTGGCTGGTCCACTTGTAGCCCACTTGTCGACGGATGTCCAGGGACCCCAACATCCGCCGCGGCCCTTGTTAACCCGCGCGACGACCGATGCGGTATGGAATTCTTATTCGTTTTTTTCACCATATTGTATGGGTTGGCGGGGTTTTTTTTACGGGACCAGATGCCAACCTGATCCCAACCTTCCTCCTTTCTCATCCGGGCTTGGGACCGGCAACGGCGGAGTTATTATTATTATTATTATTATTATTATTATTATTATTATTATTATTATTATTATTATTACCATCATCATCATCTATGGAAAATGCCAGTCTGAAAAGATGTGGCTCAAATAAATCATTCCAGAAATGGTTATGAAAGAAAGGAAACCTGAGAACGAAAACAACTACAATGTTTTACTCTGTAACCCTAATTTGGAAGATTGTATAACTATGCAACATTATGTGATCTACCTGAATTGAAATTTATAGGAATAAAACAATATTGAAAACATGAAGTATAATTAATATAAAGAAGAGAAACAATATGTCAGTGACACTACACTCTTAAAAATGTAATTATCATGTCCTGCATTCACACTGATTTTTCTGCTTCTTTTGCTCCCATTTGCTCCATTATCTTCACTTTAAACCAGTGGTTCCCAAACTTTTTCAGTCCACCACCTCCTTGGTGCTACAAACTGATCCTCAGTGTCCCCCACCCAGTGGTGGAATTCAATTTTTTTTACTACCGATTCTGTAGGCGTGGCTTGGTGGGCGTGGCTGGGGAGGGTCATGTGACTGGGTGGGGAAAATAGAGTAAAATTCAAAACTGTAACAATTAATTGCACATTTATTCAAAATCCAATTGAAAAACCTTTTTAGTTAATGTTAATTCAACAAAATTGTTGAACATGTTCCAGTGATACCAGGTTTTCAAAGTCTGATAGTCATTTATCAAGAACCTTAGTAAACTCAATAAAATTTAGTAACTACTTCACTGTTCAGTAAATTCTTAATGTGATGGATGGGCTTGATGAAGTGATCCCAGTTTCCTAATGTCTGGTTTTAAGTCACTTAGCAGAGTGCAATGTTTCCCAACCTTGGCAACTTGAAGATGTCTGGACTTCAACTCCCAGAATGAAATCTGAGTGTTGAAGTCCAGACATCTTCAAGTTGCCAAGGTTGAGAGACACTGCTCTAAAAGCATCACAACTGTTTTCCTCTCCTCTCCTATTACGGTATCAGAGGACCCTTTTCGGCGGCATTAACTCCTGGCTCTAGTTTCCAGTAGTTTTGGGTGATGGTTTGTCTTAAAAGACACTTAAAAAGAGCAGCCCATTTCCTACCAGTTTGCCCCTGGAGTTCATGCAAAACTTGCTTCATCGTCGCCCACGTCGAAATTCCCTTTGGCCATTGCCCCGCTGCCCCCTTCCCACCCAAGGAACACCAGGAATGCACGATAAGCAAGAGGCCAGAAGCAACCATTCAACAGGAAAAAAGCCCTGAGCGGCGTGTGCCTAGTTGTTTTGATTCCCCCCTCCTCTGTTCGGTTGTGCACTCTCTGTATGTTCTCTCTCTCTCTCTCCCTCTCTCTCTCTCTCTCTCTCTCTCTCTCCCTCTCTCCCTCCCTCCCTCCCTCCCCCCTCTCTTTTGCTGGGTGGTGTTTGAGGCCACTGGTAGTTAGGATCAATTCTGCTGTTGCTTAAGTCACCGTGGCAGACAACAGCAGCAATGAGAAACAGCAGTGGTAGTATTGAGTAAATCAATGAAGAAAGGGCATTTATGGCAGGCTGGCCAGCTGAAGCTGTAGGCTCAGCGCAGTTCCTTCTCTGTTGCCTGCTGCCCCCCTTGCCTCTTAGAGCCCCCCTAAGTCATCCCATCACCCCCAGGGGGCAGTACCACCCACTTTGGGAACCACTACTTTAAATGAAAGTTTTTTTAAAAAAAACTAAATTTACATATTTTACAAATACATATTTGAGTAAATACTACAACCTTGCCAATATTCTTCAGCTAAGAAGATGCCATTTTAAGTCGCAAGACTTATAACCTTGCACAAAAGACTTAAATATGGCCCCCAGAGATCTTCAAAAGTTGTTGCCAAAGAGTAATTCTGAATGTGTCTGAAAGGGAAAATTACATTCATGACCATAATTATGTTTTGTTTAAATTAAGTTTAAAAGAAATTTTAAAAAATCAAGTAATTTTAGTCCTGCCTGCATTTCTTCTATGAAAGAAGAAGCATGGCCTTTAGTCAATAAAACGTTTCTGCTTGTTTTATTCTGTCTCTGAGGTCTTATGGAAATGTTCCTTAAGAGATACAGCAGCACTGATTCTTTGCTAAAACAGAACCTATTTCATTTCTTCAATCTCAGGGCTGTCAAACTTGTGACCCACAGGCCTGATGCTTCACTTGCTGGCCATGCCCGTGTCCAGTTTAGCGAAGGGGGGGGAGTCTCAATACATCACATGATGATGCTGTGACTATGCAAGTTTGACACCCCTGCTCTAGCTTATCCTTCCTGCCCTTTTGCACAGTTTTCAAATATAAACCAAATATCAATTCTTGCCACCATTTTACATGAAGTAACTGAACTTACATCTATGGTGATTTATAATGCATTACAAGGTTGTGCCTTCTTTGTTTTTTTGTAATTCTGATCAGCTTGTTGACATCATTGCAGCTTGTTTATATGATCGATTTACTTAAAAGTAGTTAATTACTTCTGAAGCATTTTAAGTGTCTGATTTGCTTACAAGATGAAGTTGTTAATCAATGACAAATTAATTGGAAACATATGTTACCCTGGGATGGTTAGGTTCTTTTTCTTACCATTATTTCATAACAAGATAGAAACAGGTATCAAATATTATAGAATAGTGTGTGAATATATATGGAAATATTCATTGGCTTCCCTAAATTTGTCATATATTTCACCTGAATAGGAACTCTTTCATTGTCTTGTGTAGAAAATGGAAAATGCACTTGTCATTTCTAACATTTTATTCTGTGCGCTTAAAAACTAGAAATTCTATCTTTGCCTCACATATCCAAATCTTGGCTTATGGATCCACATTTTCCAGCAGCTGTCAGACTGGATTTTGGCTTTCTCATCATCGGGTTGTCTGCTCCAGAAGCATATTAACAGAAACTTGCTGACCCAGGTAGCTATGGAGCAAAAACTTATGACTGTTCTGAGTAAGTCTTCCACTTTGCTTTTCACAGCTATGCTGTTGTCTGTGGAAATTGACAGCAGAGGCTCTATTATTTCCACACAACTTGCTTCAGTCAGCAGATTCTCCTTGTTTCGGGTATTTTCACATTTTCCCTTATGTGAGGAGCTGCTACTCTAGAAGCAATAGGCTGTAGTTTTACTTGAATTTTTCAGTGCTTATAATTTTTCACTAGCTCAGTGCAGCTGCTTTTTAACTGTGTTTTGGGGAAATTATCGTTGCTGCCATTTTTATTTCTTCAGCGAAGCTTTCATTATGTCATGTCGGACCCTATTTTTTTATTGCCACCTATTCTATATAATACATTGTGTGTATCTCTCTCCCTCCCTCCCTTGCTCTCTCTTTCCCCAGTCAGACTCTAGCCAGTCTTATTATCATTATAATATTATAATATTTCTTCTAGGAGCAAAAGGAGATAAACATGGTGTGTATCATTTTATTCCTACAACATCCCTGTGAAGTAGGTTTGGATAAGTGAGAGAGAAACTAACGCAGAATAATTTATTGAGCACTGTGATTAAGTTGAACAAGGTCATTTTCAATCCACTTTTGAAAAGAAAAGAAGATTTCAGGACCTTTTTTCAATAAATAGAATATTCAATTTGGATCATCTTTTGGGATCTATGGTAATAACAGATCGAGCCAAAAGACAAAAAGATGCAAGTTCCCTTACTTTCACTATTCCCCCAGAACTACTTTTTTCACATAAAATTACTAAACATATCCCCCCCCCCCATTTGTAACCAGACATGGAACAAACATAATCTGGAGACAGCTTTTTTCCCCCTTTTTTTGCCACATCTCCATCTCATCCTAATGAATGAGAAAGACTTAAACTGTCTTCAGTGTTCTTGGAGGTCTAAGAACATGGACTTTTAACACCTTAGGACCTACTAGCCGGAAGGGGGCAGATAAAGTCAGAAAGGTGAGGAAGTAATCTGTGCCTCCCATTTGTCTTCGATAGTGGTGATCCCATATGCCTTTTTGTGATGCCATATGCCTTTTTTCCCCCGAAGGACAATCTTTTATTTCACAAAGCTATCCTTTAAATTGGTTTGTTTTTCAAAAACTTACTTTTGTCCTTATTTTTGGTTGTTTAATTTTTACTGTAAAAATGGTGTCACTTAATATACAGTCTATCACATTCATGTAAAAATATGGAGACTGAATTGCCTTTTTAAAAAATAAATGTACATAAACTATTTGATTTCAGATATTTTTTATTAAAATATGCATTTTGCAAATATTTTTTTTCTCTTGAACTTTCCTTTGTAAAGCAAAATTATAAGCATAAGCAATTAATTTGTTTTTATCTTTATGAACCTCTTTCAGAATTGCTCCTTTTTCATGTTTGTCTTTTATTCTTTTCCAAGAAAATCTGGTGGCTTTAATGATATTGCAAACTTTTCCCAATTTTTTTTCTTGGACTGTCCCTCTGGTAGAATGTAGCAAGTCAGGTGACTATTTCCTATTAATATTTCTCCTCTTTGATATTCTTATAAACCTGCATTACTAATACTCAGGTCAGTTTTCTGCTTTCAAGAACACTCATGTGCATACAGATAACCTCCTTAAGTAGAGAGAAGCCACAATGTAAGTAAAATTGATTAGACTCTGTCTGTTTCCCCATGGGATTTATAACACCTAATAACATGATCTAACCATTGCTGTGTCAATTTAACAATTATGGATATAGGTTGCATGATTACACAAACATGGTCTGGTGATATTGGCAGATACTATAAATCAAGAGTGAAAAAATGGCTTTTGTCACTTACTTGAAGTGACAGGGAACAGGAGCAATTGATACAGGATAAAAATCAGCATGGATGCAGATTTAATGCTGATATAGTTTTCTGTCAACTCAAAGATGCGCAGACAGCATCATAACTCAGTAATGGAGAAATGTCCAAAATCTGAGTTCTTCTGCCCCTCCACTATTAAACAGGAACTGAGAAAAACAGTTTTCTTCTGCCATATTGCATTAGCTTGTATTGAAGTAAGCAAGATAACAATCAATGAAGTCTATTTTTTAAAAAAACCTGCCCATTTTTTTCTTTCACTGAAGGAAGCTTCAGTGGCACTTCTTACTGAGGACCCAGATTGTTGGGGGCAATATGCTGACTCTCTGTAAACCGCTTAGAGAGGGCTGAAAGCCCTATGAAGCGGTATATAAGTCTACTGCTATTGTTATTGCTATTACTACCCCATTCCTTCTTCCTTCCTCCTATTTTGACTCATATTCTCTTTCTATCTCTTCTGCTATCAAAGCCACTACCTCTGATAACATTTTAAAACTTGGCTCCAATAGAGCTTTCCTTAATACACTTAGGTACAAAAAACCAAAAGTACAACTATAAACTGGGTGAAACCAGGCTTAATAGCAGTGACTGTGAGGGAGATCTTGGAGTCTTAGTGGACAACCAGCCAAATATGAGCCAGCAGTGTGCGGCGGCAGCAATCCTAAATTGCATTAACAGAGGCATACAATCAAGATCGAATGAGGTACTAATACCACTCTGTAAAGTCCTAGTAAGACCACACATAGAGTACTGCATCCAGTTTGGTCACCACACTATAAAAAAAAATGTTGAGGCTCTAGAAAAAGTGAGAGAAGAGCAACCAGGATGATTACGGGACTGGAGACTAAAACATATGAAGAATGGTTACAGGAACTGAACATGGCTAGTCTAGTGGAGAGAAGGACTATGGGAGACATGATAGCAGTGTTCCAATATTTAAGTGTCTGCCACAGAGAGGAGGTCAAGATATTTTCCAAACACCTAAAGGCCAGGCAAGGAATAATGGATGGAAAGTGACCAAGGAGAGAATCAACCTAGAAATAAGGAAGAACATTGTGACAGTGAGAACAATCAACAATGGAACAGCTTGCCTTCAGAAGTTGTGGGGGCTTCATCACTTGAGACTTTCAAGAAGAGACTGGACTGCTATTTGTCAGAAATTGTGTAGGGCCTCCGGCTTGAATAGGGGTTGGACTAGATGAGCTATAAGGTCCCTTCCAAGTGTTAATCTGTTAAAATCTGTTAATTCTATCACACCTTAGTCATCAGTAGCAAAGTAGCATATAACTGTAGAATACTATGACAATACCTGCCAGAGTAGCTTCCAGAAGATTATCTGTCTTCTTTAGTGAAAGACATCATAAGAAGACAGTACCCATCTTGCAGGTCTCTGTGCAACTGGAGTGGTACAGAGTAAGATTAGAAATATTATTTTCCATTGGAAGAGGTATATTATTGCACTAAAATAATCAATTGTTAAAAAATGACAATACAATTAAAAACTAATCATAAATAAGGAAAAACACCGTCCACATGAAAATGCCTGGAAAAAATGATTTAAATGGCTTCTCAAAAACAGGTGCTTCAGAGATTTGATGACATGATAGAGAAGAATCTCTTTTGCATCCACCTAAGCTGCTTTCCAGCAGGTGGTCAATTTCATTTATTAAATTGATGTAGGAGGAAATATTTGAACAGGTTGCTTGGTTAAATATCCAGACACATTTACTGCTTTAAATTTACCTACTTGCACACTGAGCTGTGCTTGGAAGCAGAATGAAAACCAATGAGATTCCTACAATATTGTCAAGCAGCAGCTGTGTGCTACCGAAAGGTATCTGAAAATATCATTAGGGACATCTAGCCCACATCTAGCTGAAAGATAAAAGAAAATGCAAGAGATAGACAGAGATCATAAGGTTTCCAATAAATGTTTAGTACCTGGAAAAGAAACTGAGCTGGCAGTCATGCTACTACTTTCATTATAGTTTCACTCAAATGTATTGTGGCACTATTTTACATCATTGAAATTATTGTTTCATTTGCATACAGAAAAATTGATTTGTATGTTACACATGATCACTGGGTGATACCTTTGCTTATTGTACTAAATACATAAACTTTACTGTTTATGCAATTTTGTCTTTCTTCCTGGTACACTATGATGTCAGGACAAAGCAACAAAATAAGTTCAGTGTATTATATGGAAGGCTGTTTGCTGCAGTTATTCACCACTTCTCACAGAAACCAGCTTTTTAATGACAGCATGACTTGGGTAGGGCTGGAGATACTTACAATACAGTACTTGGTCAATTTTATGCTATAAGAGTGTTGCGTAAACCACAGTCTTCTGTACTGGGAGGGTTCAGCAACTTCAGTTGTATTGATTCTTCAGCAATTCACAACCTATGGACTACAAGCGGTGATGAGATATCTTAGACAGAGTTGGGAATTTCCTCTATGATCCCTTTTAATCTGTCATTCTGCATTTTGCCAGGGAGATTGCTACTGTAGATGCATTTTCTCACTGCCATTTGCTTCCCTGATTATCTGCCAGATAACATGGACCTAACTCCCATTAAGCCCTGCTATTCTTTCCTCCTTCGTGAATTCCTGGGGGGGGGGAGGAATCTGCTGAAGTTACAAGAGTTGCTTCATTACTCCTTGCACCGATTAGATTCCCATATTCTACACATACAAAATTGCTTCTTTCAACACTCCTTTATCCTCTTTTTTCGTGATGTATTGTGCTTCCTCTTTTAGCTAAGCATAAGTGTCCACTTTGTAGTGGTGAGCCACCAGAAGTCAGTATTCTTCACTGTTCATCATTATGCTAGGGAAGTATTTTCTTTTTTAAGAATTATTCTATCCTCTGACATTTAATGTTTTAAAGACAAATTTGTGGGCTTCTTTATTAATTTGTTTGCCATGCTTATAATATTTTATCTCAACATACAATATATGCTGTTGTACAACTCAGCTTGGCAGTTTAAAGCAAAATAGATAACTGTATTTTAAGTAAGAGATTTAGCATAGGCAAATATAATTAACAAAACCAATTTAGCCTTCAGTGCAACAAAAGTAGAACTAGAGATTCTGCAAGAAAAAGAGAGCTACAGCCAAGCCTTTTATATAGTTATTTATCAAGCTATTAGCTTTGGTTGATTAAAGACAGATATAAAATTCAGCATGGCCTAAAATGTGAACAAGTTTGTAGGTACCTGAACAGAAATAGTGTTTTACTAGTGCTTTACAAAGACTTCGGACAGAATGAAATAATTATTTTAGAATAGACTAAAGTTAGTTATACAGATGGGTTTTTCCACTTTTCCTTGGTTAATGTCAATAGTGGTATAATCTATCAGGAAAATAAAGTCAAGCTCAGCACTTTCATTCACTTTTTTGGTAACATACAAGTGGTGTTCCTCTTCTCTTTCTCTGCTTAACTTCTCAGTTTATTTTTTTCTGGATTACTCCCATCTGATCCTGCTTAGATTTTTTTAGTACAATTTGGGATTTTGGAATTTTCTATAATGTCCAAGAGGCCTGAGGCTATGTGAGAGAAATTTCTACAGCTCTGTTCGAATATTTTTAACACATCAACTTATGTTCTGTCATTAATTTTAAATACATGATTAATTGCTAAAAATATATACAAGACAAATCTTTGAAGAATTTATCTTTGTCCTTTAGATTCCTCTAATATATTCATATAGTGATTATGATTACAAAATTCTCCTGAAAATATCATAAGAATTAGGTTTTATATGGGAGTATACGCTATCATGATTTTCTATGAAATTACTGGTATCTTTTCAGAAGCAATTGGTTAGCAAATAAGAAACAGGAATGATAGAGAGATAATGAGAAAAGACAGGAAGAGTATGTTTTATCTGCATATCTTCAACTCTTGATAACAAATGCTAATACAATACAGTATCACTTTTGAGGGCAAATGTTAATTACATGTAATGATTCAATACTTTAGATATTGGCAAATTTATTTATTTATTTAGAAGATTTATATGGCTGCCCACCAGTTCTCAGTGACTCTGGGTGGCTTATAAACAAATGGCAGAAGTTACCATGTTTACATTATCATTAGGACAATTGTGTATTAAAATCAGCTATACCAAAATATTTCAAGCATCTGACGACTGGCAGTACATAAAAATATATGTCATGATAAAATTTTGCAACATATGATATCATTATTATATACTGATTGGCATCATGGAAATAACGGGCACTATGACATGAAATGGAGAATTAATTGTAAATCAAGTGTGGGGTTTTTTTTTTCATCAGGGCAAGGTTTTTTGTGTTTTTCCTAGACTCGGGATAGGTCCAATTATTAAGATATATGGACAAGGCAATGAACATATTTGAACACATTCCTTCTCTTTGGATATTGAGATAGAAAGGAAGTTAACAGGTAGTCTTCAACTATTTGTTTATCAACTGTTCAAACTGACAATGGCATTGAAAAAAGTGTGTAATGATTGGTCCTGGCAATTACAATCAGGGCAGTGTGCTGATGGTTACATGATGAAAATTCAGGCACTTGACAACCAGTATATAATATATTTATTATGGTTGCATCATACCAGGATCATCCCAGCAAAAAATTATAAAATTGATGCAAGTTCCTTTACAATTTCCTTGTTTAGCAATGAAAAGTTTGGTCATAAGTCAAGGACAACCTGTATTCTTTTTGGTAATGCTATAGAAGAGACAATTTTAACCAACTCAGCTGCTGTTGAAGTTATTGAAATTAGAGTTGGGCATAAATACATTTTTGAAATTTCCCATTAGAAAAATCAGGATGATGATTATTACAGGGAAAATATTCCTCACTATTCTTTCAAGGATAATTTTCTCTGTTAGTAGTGATGCTAACTGAAGAAGTCCAGTGAGAAGAATTCCCTCATTAATGTCTTCTCCTGGGAATGAATTGTAGTGCGGGAAGGCAAGGAAGTGCAGATTGCTGCAGAGATGACTGTAGAATGAAAGCAGGAACAGAACAATGCACTTCCTTTGGCCACTTTGCAATTAATATTCTACATGTGATAAATTCTTTGAAAGTCTATTTTTCCTTTGAGAAAATTTCTAAAGCAAGTGCTTCATTAAACTGAATAAAAACTTAGAAAATATGCAAGAGAATCTCTGTTCAGCAATAATTGAATTTCCTTTTCCTCCTCATCTACTTGGTTCAAGTGCAGGCACAATAAAGAAAGGACACCTTTTCAAAGCAAGTGTTGTTTCCTACCCCTCCTCCTCATCGTCCTCGTCCTCGTCCTCCTGCTAAACTCTTTAAAGATGGTTTCAGTTCAAAGAAACATGTGCTAATGGAAAGATAAAGGCTATCTCTCCAATCACATTGCAATACTGGTCTCTTTGGGCATGTGTAGTTAATGGCAATCTATGAAATATTTTGGCACCATGTGCCATAAATATAACACATTATTTGTGCAATTTTCTCCCTATTTGGTTCAAATAAAAGAAAATATCATTTGTTTCTATTCATCTACATTATCAAAATTCATTTCGTTCCATTAACAGCTGCATAAGGTCACAGTATTTCATTATTTTCATGTCCTGTTTCTTTCAAAGAGAGATCAAGTCACTTTACTGCTGCCTGTAATATTTAGGTTTACCATACAATTGCCATGAAATTTTCAAGACTTTAGCTAATCCCTTAGGGGATCAACCTGCCAAATTTCAAGCATGAGGCATGTAGCCGTTCTATGCCAAGAAAGAAGAGCCAATGAGAACAGACAGAAAAGTAGCTCTGAATAAAGCCGAAAGTCAAGGATTTCAAAACTGGGACTTCATATTTTTCTAAATGCCCAATCTCTTCAAATTTTCAGGATGGTGTAGAAATTTTAGGCTAATCTGTCAGAGGAGAGTTTTAAACAAACTAGCTGCGTTTGTTGCAATTCATCTCTTCCTCTTAGATTATATATTATTATTAATTTTATTTTTATGTCACTCTTCTTCCATTTATATCTTCATGGGCATTTTAAGGAAGAGCAGCTTCGCTCAAACCAAAGATAAATAATTTAGATGCAAAATGAACATGCATTTATCTCTTTTTTCTTCCACTTCTCTAGCCCTGTGACAATCCAATTATAAGGTTATATGTAGAAAAGAAAAAAAAAGACCAGTCTGACAGTTGTAATCTGTCTCGCATGTAACGTGCATCTTCTTCATGTTAACCTGTCTTCCTTACCTCCCTCAGATTTAAATACTCCATCAGTTCTCTCCTTCTACCCCAGTTGAACCACACTAGTTTGAGGGAAAATGAGATGAAAAAGACTAATAAATTAATAGGTGATAGTCATTTGAATTAATTTGTGATTGTGGTATATTCATTTCTTAACACATGCCAAATGAAGGGAGGAATTTCACTTTTTTGATTGAAATGCTTGATATGACATTTCCATTAGACACTCAACTTCTCAACTTCTTTAGAAAAGCAAAATCTATATTGAAGACTTCTAGTGTTCCAGTGCATAATAGGAATATTCCATAAAGCTGGTGTCTCTGTTCTGATCCACTTTTCATCTAGTTCATTAGTTTCATACCCAAATTATTTTCCTTAATCGGAATAAGAGGTACAAAATATAAAACCATACTTAAAAAGAGCATAGAATTTTTTTCCTGATGCTTTTTGCAAAAAAATCCAAAACCCACTTCCATTGGAGAGACAGTGAGCAGAAGAGGAAAATAAAAGGGGATAAATCATCCAGAAGACCTGCTTTGAAGAAGCTTGTGAATTTACCTTCCAGAGATTGGGCAGTGTATTACATTAGAACCTGATTAAAACCAGGTCCTTTGTAAATGTACATTACTATGGCTGTGAACTTTTTCACAGGACACAATCAGCATATATTGATGAACAATACAGGGGGCACAACAATTTACTACTGTTTTCCCAAATGGTTTGGCAGGTGCTAGAGGATAGGATGACAGCAGGTCTGTGAGTTGGGAGTTTATACAGGCAGCTGTACCAAACCATTTTGAAGTACTAATTGTTCAGAGATGCCAACCTATAAATTATATAGAAAAAAGAACTAGGAACCCAAATGAAGCAGTCTAATTTTATTAGATTGAGTCAGTCAGTCTTTATGTGGCCTTAGACCAATACAAGAAATAGATACATAAGTCATCTATAACCATCTTTACCTTTGTAGAAACTACCGTAGTAAATAAAAATTCCTTACCAAAGCTAAAATATCTGCATTAAATTGCCTGACTGTAATTCATAAATAAAATCAAAGAAGGGAATTTAAGTCTAGGCTATAAATGTAATATAAAATATGGCAATACATAAAATACACATTGTGATCTTACATGCTGCAGTGCACCGGTGTGTTGTAATGAATAGCAGTTCATCTGTAACAATGATCTGGGCATAAACTGAAAGAATGATCAAGAGATATTTTGATCACAGGATATCCAGATAATTCCAGGTATTTTTTCTATAAAAAGAGCAGCATATTCTATTGTTGTCAACTCTCCAGAATCATAGTGATAGAATATTATATATAATCAATGCTACCAATCAAAATCACTGTGGAAAGAGTATGATAGTGGGCAAGGCAAAAAAAGCTTTCTTAGGGTTAGATGTTTCTAATTGTGCAAAACAGCAAATCAGAGTAACTGTCAACTTGTAAAGCATTTCCATGACTATTATCAAGTTGACATAGAAAAGAGAGAAAAGGGAGGAGAATGCCATGCATACCTTTGGCCAGAATCATGTCTCATATTTCTACAGCTGGCATGTGAAATGTGCAAGTTCATAGCTTGCTGCATCACCTTGTTGGTGGATGTGATTTATGACACAGACAGAAGGGAGGGGAGATATAGGGGTAAAGTTCCAATGCCATTAATCAGAAATCAGAAGAACATGCCAAAATGTTGATCCTAATAAATGAATGGATTTCTTTTGAACTTTGTCTTGAGGCTCGTAAATTAATTAGATCATCTTTTGGAAACTTCACAATAACTATGTACCTAGGATAACAGGAAAGCTGATCTGTTGCTTAGATCTTCCTGACATTCATAATAGATTAAGAAATTATAAACCAGGAAACAGAATTTAGAATCTTACAACTCCATCCACAAGAAGTGTGACTCTCAACATAGCATCCAAAGTCTGCTGCACTAATGGAAATTATGCACCTCTGCTTTATTATAAATTTTCAAACTAGTCACACTTCCTATTGTATTGAATTGTCAATCCATCGCTAATAAAACCCTGCAAAATCATACAAATCTATGGATTGTAGTCCAAGAATTAGCTGGTAATGATTATTGATTAAGTTACATTTTACTCTTCCACAACCAAATTTATTCAAGAAAATATCTCAAATCTCAGAATCATTTATCATGGGGAACTACATATGATTAACTTTGGGGAAACATTAGTCCAAAACATCACTTGTTAAGTGAAAGCAAATTTTCATGTTCCCTTCAGCACTGATTACTCTGTAGAACTTATTCACCTTTAGCAACATTTCTTCATGTAAATGTTTACATTGGTGGCCCAAATAATCATGACAGCCTGGGCAGACTCACTTCTGAACATTGGTTTATTCTGTTAGCATTTCAATATGTGTCACAACCAGCCTATCTTCAGAAGAGGAAATGAGTGATGAGCATATTGATCAGAGACCTCTGTTTTGCTGCAGAGTATGAGTTAGGTTTAGTTGGTGAAGATTCTCTTATTTTTATATTCCCAGTTCTTGCAGCTATAATCCGTGATCTGGTTTCACATCATCTGGGTCAGTGAGTCAGTGCTACTGTCAGTGGGTCAAGGAGCAATGGCATAGCATTGTCAAACTGTAGGGTCAGGTTCCTTGGGAGAAATTGCTTTGTCAGTAGTTGGAATCATGCACAAGCACTAATAAGCACTGACTGAGTCTGGGGCAGCCTGCCTTGCACATCATGCCCAGGACCTTCACCTCTGACTCTCCCAAAGCTGCTTTTTTTAAAAAGGCAACTGGACTTTCTTGGTTTTTTCCTTCTAAATATCTCACTTTTCATCAAAAGGGGGAAAAACCAAGAAAGTCCAGTTGCCTTTTGTTTAAAAAGAAGCACCTTAGGGACAATGATGACCTAGATCAGTGGTCCCCAACCTTTTTATTGCCGCGGACCAGTCAGCCTTTGATAATTTTTACCGTGGCCCGCTGAGCGCGTCGATGACCAGCGCTAGTAGCGTAGCCTTGCGCAGGCGCAGTTCAGTATGGCTAGCGTAGATAGCGTAGCACAAACTGCGCCTACGCAAGGCTACGCTACTAGCGCTGTCTACGCTAGCCCTACGTAGCTGCGCAGGCACTCTTAGGTTTTTTTCAGGAATCGGCTGGCCGCTGCAGCAATCATGGCCCCCGGCCGCTGCGCGGCCCGGTGCCAGGTACTCCATGGCCCGGCACCGGTCCGCGGACCGGGGGTTGGGGATCACTGACCTAGATGATTATCTCCATAGGCATTTTACTCCTTTGCTTGAATTTCTTGATACTAGTCTGCATCTTCTCCATACTTCAGCCCAAACACCTTCAGATATGGTACTGTAGTTTTAGTTCTTGATTTATTATCACTTCTTTACCTAGTGAATTTTGGATTGACTTGTGTGTCTGGCATTGAATCTCTTGACTCTTCTCTGCTTCTCTTGCTCAATGTGACTCTCTGGGTCAGAACAGCAAGCACAATTTTGTCTAGTTGTCTGCTTCTTAGCAATTTTGTCTGCTTCTTAGAAACAGTGAGGTCATGTTTCCAATTTGATTTGGCTGCATAATGGCATTTCTGAGAACAGATAAAGCATGCAGACTAGGATATTTGTACTCATGATGTCATTACATGAACGAAACTAATGATAATCTTCCTTTTTCAGAAAGAAGTCTATTTCCCAATTTTTTTTCATTTTAGAAAGAAATCTGTTTCTCAATGTTTTTTAAATAATAGCATGCTAAGAAAAATGCCACTTATGTCTACAAATAGGTTAAATATGAAACTGAAGGAGGAGTGGAGAAGATTCATATTACTATGGAGAAGCAAACCCTAATTTAGTACTCTCCAAGGTGTTACAGACAGGCTGCCATATTCCTAGAGGGAGAATAACTGCAGCTGAGAAATGTTACCCAGCTAGGAGGATATACCATCCTAAGTCTTTGTGAAAATTTGGCATAAGAATTTGTACATCTAGGAAGTGGAATGCTTTTGGGTATTGGTAGATCTCTCCTCCATTTCTCTTTAGGGTAGGGTGTCATCACATGTATTGAATCTCCTGAGACCTCCTACCCTGGATATTGGACCCCTCCTCCCATTCTCATGGAAGGGACAGGAAAACTGTTTTTTATGTTTTCTTGCTAAACCCATAACCACAGACCTTTAAAAAAGGATTTCTAATAATCCTTGGAACACAATGGGTGGTTGTGTCACTATGTAGACTTGCATGCAAAGAAGCTTTTTTAAATGAAATTTCCTTTTAAAAGCAGTGCAGCCAAGTGGCCAGAAATATAAATTGAGTTTATCTGGGGAAAATGGGAAAAAGGAAAAGCAAAGGGAGGCAACAAGTTGGTCTAACTTAGGTAATTGCTTATTATCTGCTTGATTATGGTCATGGGTTTCAGATAACAGGCATAGTATATTGTGCAATGGATGGTCTAAAGTAGCAGACCCCAGACTTTATGGCACCAAGGACCAGTTTTGGAAGGACAATTGTCTCCCATGGACTCGGGGGGGAGGAGGGTATTGTGCACAACCCAGATCCTACGCATGCATAGATGAACTTTTCCTCGCTCACCTGTCACTTGTACAGCCCAATTCCTAATGGGCCATGGACAGGTACTGGTCTGCAATCCAGGGGTTGGGGATCCCTGTTCTAATATTGTAGTTTGCTATTTTAATGTTGTTAAGAAAACTTTGACAGGAAAGAAGTCTAGTTATCCTTTATATGAATCCTTGATTGATAAAAGTTAACAGACGGACTTGTTTGTCCAATAACTCCATTTTTATGTAAGAGGTAGAGCCAGTAAATCAGAAATTATTTAGTGGCTCAACCAGCCTTCTTAATGATCCAACACATGAATAATAAAAGAGCTGGCTGGATCTAACAGAATGAGTATTGTGTCAAATAGTTTACTTTTTGGAAGCATATGAGAAAGGCAAGATCTGTCAGTTAAGCAGTTATTCTAGAGAGCATTGTTGACTTACATTAAACTACAAAGGTTTGTCTCAAGGCAGCTTTACTGTGGCTACAGAAAATGTTATTGAAATTGCTCTTCGCCTTCTGGGGAAATATTATTCAAGATCATTTATTTATTTATTCTGATATTGGAAACCACCATTCCAGCCAAGAAGTATATTCAGGTATTTTATCAGTGTTGCATGATAATATTTACCTTAACTCAGTTAAGTACTTTTCTATTTACGGACTTAAATCCTCTAATAAATCCAGGGTTTTGCTCCATTAAGCAAATAATGGGATTTCCCATTAAACTGTGCATACATAACTCAGCAGTTCCCGGAATAGAACTATCTATAGTAATATACTTTCTTTTTAGCAGTCAGTGAACATTATTGGGTGTGGCTTCAGAAATGTGGAATAAGCAAACTGAACCTTTCTCCTCCCAATGATGTCTTCACACCGAGCCTTCCAGGATATCATTTCAGGATCTGTGAGTGAAAGGCACAGCATCATATTAAATGAACAGTACTTTACTATTCTGCCAATTTTGGAAAAATAAAAATCTTAATTCTAATTACAGTCATGTGGGGAAAATCCTGTCCAATTTGGCTAGGGCTGGATGGGTGGGGGAAGCTTGTAGAATACAAAAGTTAATATGTAGTAATTTAACTAAATTAACATTTAGCTTGTTTCGATTATGGAACAAGTTCGATGTTAATCTTAAAAACAGTAACAGCACTGATCTGCTGTTATGAATTAGATTATTCTACTGCATTAGAATAATCCCACTAAAGTTAATTACTACCATGCAAAGATCATAGCTGTCTTTACAAAAGACCCAGCAAATTGCTAGACTTCTACTGACATGTCTATTATGATTATTTCCAATGGCTTTCCCTGGCAAAGCCTTGAATCAATATCAGCCGCAAGAGCTGACATTTGAGGCTTGACAAGGTACCTTTAATTGGCTCAAAAGTGGCGGTTTGGTCTCTCCGCTTCATTTATAATCATAAGGGTGGTCAAGAGGAAAAAAGAAAAGGACACTATGGAATTGACATGTCAGTACAAGATGTGCACTTTGCTCATGCCCTGCACAATCAACCCAAACATCCTTCCTATTGTCTGAAACAACCGGTTGATCTTAAAGGGAAGAATGGTGCTACTAAGAAAGAAATCTAGGATATAGGTTTGAGTGCACCCAAATACAACAGGTTGGCTTGTTGCTTTTCAAAACAGAATTTATTTTTATTTCCATCAGAGAGGGACTCTCTCTAAATCCAAGGTTTAACTAACTTACATGACCAGCAAAGAATCAGCAACTTTGAAACAATTTAGATTTTGATAGATTTATGGCTGGTGCATTTATTACAGGGGAATCATGGGGAATTTACTGACTCTGCCAACTTTCTTCTTGAAAGAAAAATGTTGCTTATCATTTCAATTATTTATACTTTTTTTAACTGTCTCTCTGAAAGTATACTTTCATGTTGTGAGAGTAGGGCGAAGATCCCAAAATCATGAAAGGAAGATATCTTAAAAATCAGTAGCAAGCAAGCAAGAATGAAAGAAGGAAGGAAGGAAAGAAAGAAATAATTGTAGTGCAATGTCCTCTATATGAAAGATTGATTCTTCTTGAAACAAGAAGAAAGTTTCTTCTTGAAAGGTGGCGTGCTTTGCCTGTTTGGATTATTGCTATGACAGTTGCATATTCTGAAATGTTAGAGGAGTTGCACAGCTGGTTGGCAAAATTTGACCTCTTGTGGACAGGATCTCTCATGAATGGCTGGATTTGTTAAGTCAGCCTTTGACTTGATGGACTTGCTGTTTATTAGTTTGCAGAGACAAGATGGCCCAATCATATTGGATGCCACAAAGATGATTTCTAGTGACTTATAGTATCTTCATAATATCATCCAGCCATCGCTGAAATATTACAATGCTTGTCTGCATTATTGCTATTTTGACACAATGGTGGACGACTCTAGAAGAAATGATCAATCACTAGTGCAAAACAATCAAATATACACAGGCCACAGATAAAATGGCTAACATGGAAAGAAGAGCTTTCATAGAGTTGCCCCCTCACTCTAATAAACATTTAGGCCAGTCCTTGTAAGGCATTCATTGTCAAGAGGCTCAGACCTGTCCCAAATGTGCAGCATTTAAAAGTAAAGTCAGCCTTGAGCCAAAATTAGATTGCTGAGAGCACAGTTGAAATTCCAATTGCGTTGGCAGGAATAGAACAGATATGTAACGTTCCATTAGGGCAAGAGACAGCCAAGTTAGGGCTGGTGGGTGGCCACATTAAGGAAACTGGAAGCTGAAAAACTGAATGAAGCCCAAAGCAATGTTAAACTTGCCAAACTAAAAGAGCTCTGATAAGGGACCGGTTTTAACAAAATATTAAATCATTTGGCTGGTAATGCATGTCAATGGGCAAGAGTGCATTCCATCATGCACCAAAACATATTTGGAAATATATTAGCCTAACATATTAGGCTATCAAAAATACCTCTTCACCAGTGCAGAAACCAGAATTTAAAACATTCCAAACACATGCTTGAATGAATTCAGTGAAAGGGAGCCCCCCCTTCCAAACCTGGATAATTGACTATTTTCAATGCTAAAAGATTCAGCTCCCACAATCTCGCTTTATAATAATTATAATAACCTGGACATCTCCATTCTTCTTTTTTGATTTCCCCAAATCCTTCTTCAAGAATGGTTAAATTTGCCCACAGTTAAGGACATTTTTCAAGGTAGATCTGACTAAATCAAGATACAGTGGAATGATTAGTCATGAGATTTAAAAATGATACCTCTACTGATGCATAACAAAAAAATTTTTTTCTGCAACTAATCATATTTATGGCTCTTACTCAATTTGTATTCAAGAACTATTACAAGATTCCTCTCCTTAAATATTATTATCAAGCCAGGTATCTTGATATTTTGACATATTATTTTTGTTGTTTGGATTTATTTCTGTCAAATTTCACTTGTTGCCCATTGCTTTGTAAAAAGCAAAATAAATTAAGTCTGCTGAATTCCCATAAACTATTGAGTAATTTATCTAATCAAAAACTAAACATAGTTAAACTGCAAGATTTGTTTTTGAGAAATACATGCTAATCTCTGGTAATTGCTGCAAGTTTTCAAAGTGTTTTTTATATCAACTTTTCTCAGATCTGCTATGGAATACTTCTAGCTATTAAAGTCAGACTGAGTGAACAGTAATTTGCAGGATGTCCCTTTTGCCATTTTCTGAGGATTTGTTTTTCTCCAATCATCTGGCATTTCACCAGTTCTGCATGATTACTTAGTACTTAAGATTTACATACATTTAGAGTTAAAATATATTCTCTGACATATTTCTGTTAATCTCAGGATTCAATCCTGTTTTTCATTTTGTTCTTCATAATGCATACTTCTCTGTTGGAAAATACTGAACCAAAAATGTAGGTCTATATTTTTCACTGTTCTCTGATAGCATTTTAACGTTTTCCTTGAGCAACTGCTGCACCAATTCAATTTCCTTTTATTTTGAACATCTCTAAAAATGTTCTTATTAGCATTTCTCATTAACCTCAGTTCACTCTGAACTTTTGCTTTTCTGCAATCAGTTCTATAGTTCAGGGGTTCTTGTCTATATACTTCGTTTGTGGCTTTATTCAGTTTGCATTTACTATACATGTTTTTTTGTTTTGTTTTGTTTTCAGATTTCAACTTTTCTTGTGCACTTGTTCTCTGAATTGTTCATATATATATTTAAAGTTATAACTGAGAAACAGTGAAGAAGTCAATGAATTTTAAATACTTTTAAAGGCAATGATTCACACATCTTTTACAATGGGGTGATAACATTTATTTATTTATATCCCACCTTTTTTAAAATAAAAAACCCAATGAACATACACAATACTCCTTCATCATCTTTTCCTCCACAACAACAACAACCCTATGAGGTAAGTTGAGCTAAGACAATGACTGGTCCAAAGTCACCCAGCTGGCTTTCATGCCTAAGGTGTGAGACTAGACCTCACAATCTCCTAGGTTCTAGACTGGTGCCTTAACCATTAAAAATTAAGTTATGTGGAACTGAGCTTAAACATTGTGTGATATGGTCTCAACATAATTTGGGGCATTGAAACTCTCAATTGCTTTTGCTAATTTGGAGCTCAGGTCCAAAAGGTTTAATAGGACTAGATTATCTCTAAGAGTTAAAAGTTTGAGTTTTAATATAACTTTACTGATTTGCATGTGATCTGAACAATAGCTCCCAATTGTTTCTTCTTGACATTGCCTTCAGATTGTCTCCAGCCCATAAATGAGACAGCTTAAATTGTCCTAGTTGGATAGTCTTAAAGTCATGGTTTCCTTTTTAAGCCAACAACCTCTCATGTAAGCTGCAACTGGTGTAAAATTTGTCATAAGAAGGTCAGGTGATCAACAGACAATAGGATCAGATAAAAGCTTATTGACCATTGCAGGTTGATTTGGGTATGCCCCAGGGGTGGGTTGCTGCCAGCATTACTGCCGGATCGGTGCATGCACAATTTTGCGCATGTGCACTCATTTCGCTCGTTCACGTGCCTGATGTGTACTCTGCATATTTGTGCAGTTGACTATAAATAGGTCTCTGCATGTGAAAAATGTTAGAAAAGAAAAATAATTTAATTTGTGCAATTAAAATTGTTCTGCACATGCGCAGAACTTAAAAACAAGATGGCGGCGCCTATGGAGCTGCATGAGGAACTGGTTCAGGGACATGGTAGGCCTTGATCACTACCAGTTCCAGTGACCGAGGCCACCAAGCCACTACCAGTTTGGCCGAACTGATCCGAACCAGTAGGAACCCACCACTGGTATGCCCCCTCTCTTCCAATATCTGATCATCATCCTTTGCAGAACATTTCTCTGTGAAATGATAGCAATATTGAAATAATGTAAGAGGCTTAAATAGTATACCTCCCCCAATCTTTTGCCTCATCTACTGGAAATTGACACTGGTTGCCTAATTAAGGAAGGGGAAAGAAGAAAAATCTTAAGTAAAAATATTTTTTTGTGATTCAGCTTCTTTTGTCTCCAATTTATTTTTATTTTTTCTATGTTTTAATTAACTTGGGTTGCAACAGAATGGGATGAAATCCTGTCTGAGTCAATTTTCAATTCATAACATGCACATCTGTATACTATTATTGGTTCACAGTAAATTGCTTCAACTGATTCCACGTATCTGTTTTGTGAGGAAGCCATTACAATGTTCTCCTTTGCCTGGTTCCAGTGATTCCATCAGAAATGAAAAGTATCATCAGGACAATAAATCATATAAAATTAGCAGCACAAGCCTCTATCAGGCTGGACAGATGCAGTTAATCTCACAGAAAGGACAGATTGTTGCTTAACAAGTCAAATGGTAACAGTAAATCTCTACCAGAGCACTAACTCTTGGTGTGAAGCACTGAAGCGCACAGAGAGGCCTCATAAAAAGACCTCTCTGGCTGAAAGTATTAAGCTACCTCTAAAAATCAGTTTTGAGAGACAACGTTTATCTGCTGCAAATCTCTTCATTGGCAAAAATGACCATTCAAGCCATCCCCCCCCCTTTTTTTCTGTTGATATTCTTTGGAAGTTAGAGACTCATAAGACCCTTTTGGCAGCAGTGATAATAACTGATGTATTTGATACACCCCATTAGTTAGTGTTGCTTTATCACTTGAATTTATCTGTTAACATCTCTACTTCTGTCTCCAGGTTGTCCAATTGCAAACCCCATTACAATAAATACATGGCAGGTCAACATGAAAGGATGTTTTGAAAATCTCCCTTTTCTTGTCTATGTCTCTCCCATAAAGAAACTTATTTTCTTTTGTAGGTCAGTGTTTCTGCAGTCAATTACGTGGATAAATAGAGCCACGTACATTTTTCAAGTTTGGAAATTATTTATTAAAACCATTGAAGCCATCAGTGAACAGAATTTCTGACAATTAATGGCATGGATTCTTGCTAAATGTATTATGGAATTGGAAAAGAAAAGAAAAGTGTACTCTAAGGTTGCTTTGAACTGAAATAGGGGATTAAAAGAGGGAGATGCTTATATCTGCCCTCTAAAAACAGATATTTGCCAATTCTGAAGAAAAATCAACTGGACAGGTGGGTAATTGCTTCAAAATAGGATACATAAAAATAACAGTTGAATCCAACAATATCACCGAGGTGGTGCAGTGGTTAGGGTGCAGTACTGCAGGCCACTTCAGCTCACTGTGATTTGCAGTTCAGCGGTTCAGATCTCACTGGCTCAAGGTCGACTCAGCCTTCCATCCTTCCGAGGTGGGTGAAATGAGGACCCAGACTGTGGGGGCAAGTTGCTGACTCAACTTGCTAAAAAATTTGTAAACCGCTTAGAGAGAGCTGAAAGCCCTATGAAGCGGTATATAAGTCAAATAAATAAATAAATAAATAAATAAATAAATAATAAATAAATAAATAAATAAATAAATAAATAAATAAATAAATAAATAAATAAATAAATAACCTGAATCAGTCTAGATAGAATATATGTAAACTGTAGACAGGATTTTTCATAAATGCTTTTTATCAGTTTGTAATCTCTGAGAGTGAGATTCCAGAGATCAAAGAAGTAGTTCTGATCTATAGATCTCTAATTTGTTTGTAAAAGACTGACGATGTTGTATGACTTGAAACTTTGTAACGATAATAGCTCTCAAATGATTCTGACATTCTGTCTATAATTATATAGAGGAAATAGACAACATTGGGGATAATCAGAAAGCCTGATTAGGTCTTTCTGGGGTCAGTAGCTCATTTCAATTTCCTACTCAAATGTCCTGGCCTCAGAAGAATGAGATAAATGTTGTCCAAGCTAGTCTTCTATCTTAGGGAAATTAGTGTTCTATGGGTAAACCTAGTTGAATGTGTTTAAACTTAACATTACTGACATGATTATCAATAATGGCAAGTTTTTCAGCACTGTTGGTAGTTAAAGACAAATCCAGAACAGCTTGATTAGGACAGTGAGTTGATGCTCAGAGAAACATATTATGAAAGCCTAACTGCAATTGTAATTTCTTTTTTCAGGCTGAACCTAAATTCTTGCTCAATCTTTCCCAATATAATGAAATGGAACAAATACTGAATATTTTAAAACTGTCAACATAGATAACTGAAGTTAGAATTCATCTAGCTACTATTTTTAAGTTAGATCTCATGAAATTGTATGTATCTTGAATTATTATGCCAACTATATTTAACACTAAAAAGTGAGGCTTGGTTTTGGCCATTATCTGGTTTGCTAGATAGATGATCTAGGGTTCTTATAGTGGGTCAGAACAATTTATTTGATAGCCTTTGTGAAATTTTCATATTACTGACTCAAATGAAGTGTATAAGAGCAATGGTGGCAGAGTGGTCAGAATGCAGTATTGCAGGCTAATTTTTCTGACTGCTGGCTGCTAGCAGTTCTGCAGTTCGAATCTCACCAGCTCAAAGTTGATTCAGCCTTCCATCCATCCAAGGTTGGTAAAAAGGAGGAGCCAGATTATTGGGGACAATATAATGATTTTGTAAACCCCTTAGAGAGGGCTGTAAAGCACTGTCAAGTGGTTCATCAGTCTAAGTGCTATTGATATTGCTATAACTAGCCGCAATTCATAGGAAAAGATTCAAAACTGAAAAACCCACTGCTTGCTTAATCAAGACAATGGGATAGTATAAACGGAATACAGGTGTTAAACCAGATGTAGATTGAGCAGCAGAAGCAATATTTATGATCACATGAAGGATTTTTAAAAATGTCTAATGTTCCTTTAAGCAGGATTGTAATGAGGAAATGCATTCAGTGCCTTATTTCTAGACAACAAAAAGAGCATGATCTACTTGGATGCCATTTTGAGAGAATTCTGCAAGTTTCTACTGACAATTCTGAATGAGGTTTGGGGTTCTCATTCTATCTTGCATTTTGATACTCACCATGTGCAACTATGAAAAATCAGCCTGAAGATTAAGCAGCCCCAAGGTAACAAGGGGTTTCCATTTGTAATTTTCATCATTAAAGCAGTATGGGATTTCCCCCCATAAACATGGCCCAATGTTATTCATTTTAATTTGCTACCTCTTGAAGGTGAATTTAATACTATTCATACATTTTCATTTACAAAATTGTCAGTAATAAGAGAGCTGGCACATGGGAGACAGTAGCTGCATAATTGCAACTTACACGCTTGTCTTACTGAAAAACTGCTAGCTCAGGAATCGCCAGCTCCTGTGCTCCATGCATGAAATTGCAAATAGAATTTAATTTGCCCTTGTATCCTGTAGGATCAGCTTGAAATGATTAATGCAGGAAAGAATGTGGCAAGATTTTATTCATTACAATCTCAGAGGATTGCAGTGTAAAAGCATCATGTATAACATCGTAATGTACTATAAACTACTCTTTCTGAACTGCTTTCTTACCACAATCATATTTCTACTATTTAATTCTGGACTTGAAAATGTGCAAAAAGAGCACATTTTGGTATGTGTTATTCCACAATCTCCCAAACAGTTAGAAATGTAATTTGTTAGAATTTAGAACATTTAAACAGACCGTTTCCGCTACAGTACTTGAGTAAGCAGTATGTTAAAAACTTTCACTATACAGCAGTACAACCACAGTTAACACTTTATACACAAACAAAAGTAGATAATTTTGAGACATATACCAAAGAAAACCTGTATTTGGAGGTGGATTCTTGCTTATTTAGTGAGTAGTATTAATTCGTTTTGGTAAGAAATAGGTATATCTAGGGAACTGTATTTAATTGTACATACTTCTTATTATCTTTGACTCTTCCACACTTTCTTCCTTCTGTATCTCAGATTATAAATTAGAATGTCCATAAGACAAAATTGGAAGGAAAACAATGAGGATCATTTTAGCAAGGTTGATGAACTTAATTTCAGCCACAACAATACACTGTTGGAAGACTGAAGAGCCAGATTTGTGGATAGATCATCCTGGAGAAATTTTATGGAGTCACTAAGAGTTAATCCTGACCTGATGGTAAATAATCAAGGCAGAAAATATTTTATTTTTCATTTTGTTAGTAAACATGTGCTGTATGAAGCAAGCAAATTTCACATAAATTCTTGGTAAATAATTCTATAGAAATCAGCTGAGCATTATAAATGCCATATTTATTGCATTTGAATAAGCGAAAAAGGAAAGGTTGGAACATAGATATTGGAAATCAGTCCCACTGAATTCAAATGCAGTTCCATGTAAAGTTGCATCTACTGAATGCTGGAATTTCAGAATGTATATAAAAGGGGGGGAAAGAGATCATTATACAGAAGAATAAAGATTCCCCTCCTTATGCTGATTGGATTTTGTCATCCCATAATAATTGATATTGAAAATACTTATCACTATTTAATAATATTATCCCTTAGGTAATACACTGGATATACAAGTAAAAAAAAAATTAAAAGATTCATTTAAAGGAAGACAATTCTTAGAAAATGACCAAATTATTTCAGCTTATGCTATGATCTATCTCAGGGAAGAATACTATATATATTTGATACATTAAGACTATATCCTATACACACTTGGGATAAGTCCTGTACAGCAAATTGCACAATATCTCTGAACAACTATTATTATATGGTGAGATCAATAAGATATTTTAACAGGCATACATCCAAGTATAATATATAATAATAAAAGTTAATCATTTCCATGAAAATAATATATTAAAATAATAAGGAAACAGAAATAGTAGAAAAACAATATAATAGAATATGGAATATGCAATTTTATCAAAATAAGTTACTAAACTCAAAATGGTCAAGAAAAAAAATACAACATTTTGTAAAGTTCTGGAAATGAAAATAAATGTTTCTTGTCCCCCTCCCCCCCTGCTTCTGAACATGTGAAATATGGAGATCTGGAATTTCTGTCCAGAACTGCTAAGTACATGACAAAATGGTATTGAACTTTTTCTGATGGGCCTATTATTATTAAGACCAAATCACATGTTTTAGTTTGATGCACAGCTGTTCATCTAAACATTCCAGATCATAATACATATTATTTTAGTGGAGGGTATGTGTGAATCAGCCAGAAACTCAGTTCCCTATCATACATCTTAATATTTAATACAATACAATAGCAGAGTTGGAAGAGACTTTGGAGGTCTTATAATCCAACCCCCTGCCTAATCAGGAAACCCTATACTGTTTCAGACAAATGGCTATCCAACATCTTCTTAAAAACTTCCAGTGTTGGGGCATTCACAACTTCTGGAGGCAAGCTGTTCCACTGATTTAAAATATATTTTAAATTTTAAAATATATTACTCTGTCACATTTCAAATACAAATTATTCATGTGCATGATGGGTTAGATATGAGTTGACATAGAGATGTGATCATCTCTATGTCAACTTGCAAAGCATTCCTGATCTGCTCTCGAGTTGCCATAGGCAGGGGAATGGGGAATGGGGAACCAAGCAGCTGCAGCGATGGAATTGTACTTTAGTCAAACCAAAAGCACATTCCAGCCATCTCTATGTCAAGGCCATCTCCACGGACACCCACAGTAGCCGGAGGGAGGGACTTCTGCAACCTGCAAAATTGCTTCGTTGGGAAATGTGACTGATGACACCTGGTGGGGAGGACAGGGATCAGAGTCGGGTCATGAATTAAGTGAGATCAGAGCTGGCTTTACTTAGAACCTGCTGACATGGAGCTCCTAATAAATAACTGGATTTCTTCTGAAGCTTGGGTCAAGGCTCATGATTTAATTAGGGCATCAGTTGGAACCCTGACACTCTATGACATCTCACAAGTTTCAAAATATATCACTTGCGCAAAATAAAAAATGCTTTTTAAGTACATTTTGGGGAGAGTAAGAAAGAAATGGGAAAACACTGGCTGTTTTTCAATATCTGAATAGCATAGCAGAATATGAAATATTGTGGTTTTATTAGAATGCCATTATAGAACTTTGAACAAATGGCCAAACAGAAAAAGGCAAAGAAAAAAAAACAAGATAAATAAAGCAAAGGCAAAGAAAAGATACAGGGACGTGCAGTCACTAGAGGCAAGGGAGGCAGGGCCTCACCAGTCTCCTCAGGGAAAGGAAAGGATTTTAAATAATTTTCTTAAAATAATTAAAGCCAGGGTAGTTGCTACCAGATTTCAAGTCACAGTGGCTTGGTGTCTGCTCTCAGTATTAACTAGGAGGAGGCCAGAGAACGAGGGGCCTCTTTTGCATAAGGATTTTTTCGCCTTTTAAGAGTTAAGCAAGGGTTAACAAGCGAAGAATTTCTTATTCAAATGAGGCACGTATTCTCTCGCCTCCTGTAGAGGGCATTTTTAGAGGCTTTTTAGAGTTTTCTGGGAGCGACTAGCTCAGTCTGACTTCAGAGCTCTGGCTTTTCAAGAGGGGAGGGGAGGGCTGGGAGAAGCAGAGTTGAAATCATCTCTGAAACAGCTGGAAAAGGTGCGTGTGTGGGGAGGGGGGAGGAATTCCAAAAGTTTGATTGGAAGGCAACAGGGAAAGGGGGGGGGGTATGGCAGAGGAGCTGCTTTCAAGCCTTTGGAAAATATATCCAATCCAACTTCTGTGTTTGTGTTTGAGAGTGAGTGAATGAGAGAAGGATCGAAGTTCTCTGTGTGCGTGTGTCTGTTTTTAGAGAGGGGGAGGGAGGGAGGGAGGGAGGAAGGAGGGGGAGGGAGAAGAAAAAGAATGGGAAAACTTATTTTGCAAGGGGGAAAAATGCTGTCGCTTTAAATCAGAACTGAGCATGCCTGGCTGTGGAATTCTGGGAGTTGAAGTCCACAAGTCTAAAAACAGCCTCACCGGGGGTAAAGCTGACCGCACGTCACTGAAAAGATAGGATGTTATTTGGAAACTTTGAGTGTTGAGACAATATTCAGCCTCATGCCTATTTTTTGTTCTATATTTTCTGTACTTGGATATTTTTTTTAAAGATTTGGCCATTTTTTTGTATAAAATAAATTATAAGACAAAATTAATATCCCAAAGTTTTAGTGATTTTCTCTGATTAATCCCCAAGAACCAGGCTATCTTTCGGCTTTTCTAATTGGCTTAACATGGAGAGTAATTATTGAATTGTCCCCTTTTCAGAAATCATGGAGCAACAGTTTCTATGGAGAGATAATGATTTAAAAATAATGCTAATAAAGGCGGTAACTGAGAAATGAAATATGTGTTCATGATTACAGTTGATATTGATTTCCCCATAATTATATAAATAGAATGGAATCAATATGAATTTGACATAAGGTACAGTTAAGAGCAATGCCTGTCTCACAGGAATAGTGCTTCCTCTTGCAGAGTATTATTTAATTATTCAAATATTTCTGAAGATTCGTTTGACAGTCAACAAGTAAGCCTTGTGTAGCTTTGCACTTTCCCAAATGGTAATTTCTGTATCAAAATGCAAGACAACATAAATGACCATGTATGATATATGTTTGCCATAGGTAAGTTTCAATTAGCTTGCTATGGAATGAGCCTTTTGAGAAGAGATCATAATCCAGTAGCTGAACACTTGCTTTGCTTGGAGAAAATCTTAGTTCTATTTTGCCTTTTTCACTTTGCAATGTGCCAGTGTTCTAGAAGAACAGTTCAGGGATAAATCTGAAAATTTCATGGTTGTTCAAAATCAGAATAAAGCAAATTCAGATTTTCCATTCTATCTAAGTGAAACAGGAAAATAATATCACCTTGCCATCTGGATATAGTCAAATTGATTCACAATCCTATTAGGACAAGGTATGCATGCTGAAGAATGTTATGAATTTCATGGATGTGCCAAATCTTCTCTGTTGCAGAAAATACTGCTTGAAATTGTGAACATATTTATAGATCTTTCTTCCCAACTACCTACTAATCCTGTTCTCTGAAACACAGAGAACACCAAGGAGTAGATTTATTATCCTAAAATATAATCTTGGTATAATAAGGCAGCTGTTACTATTCTATTAGCACCTCTGCTAGATTTTTCTAGCAAGAAAATTTGAAGACTCTCTAATATCTGTCTTCTGGTCAATTTATTTGTGATAACTAATAACTTTGGTTCCTTTGAGAGCCAATTTGGTGTAGTGGTTAAAGCATTAGGCTAGGAACCAGAGGTCATGAGTTCTAGTCCTGCCTTAGGTGCAAAGCCAGTTAGCTAACCTTGGGCTGATCGCTTTCTCTCAGCCCTAGGAAGGAGGGAATGGGAAGTCATTTCTGAAAAACCTTGCCATGAAAACAGTAGGGGCTTGTCCAGGCAGTCTCAATGAATCAGACACGATTAAAAGGAAGAATAAAAAATGATCCCTTTAAATGGCACAGGTGTATCCCCTTTCACCAATTTCTAGGTCAAATATATGAATTATTTTCATAATTCTTATTTCATTATAGACATTTTTACATCTGGTTTTTTTTCCTATAGCTGTAGGATGTACTTTGATGGGTTCCCTGTACAAAACTGATTTTCTCTTACATGTTCCAAAGATGTTTGAATCATGTTTGAGGGCAAACTTATAGCAGAGGTTCTGATGGGGAACTGCTTGAAGAAAGCACAAGTGAGAAATAACTTAAGCCCTCCAATTGCTTTTCTTGGGTAGATGGGCTTATTAATTTTGTTAAAATAGAATGAGATTCTGTTAACATATTTTTGGAAATGAAATTCCTCTAGGGATGTGACTATTCAACTGTTACTCCTGACAACTGAAAACTTTATCTGAGCAATAGTGGGTTTTGTGTTAGAATCCTGAAAAACAGAGCTTTAATTAGCACAATATTTGCTTGGTGAGAAAAAAAAGCCAAGTGTGATTTATTTTCTGACAGTCTCCTTGTGTGGTAGTTTCTCATTATTCACATTATCCGGAGGCTCCACAAGAGTTTGTGACAAAGTGTAACTGTTGACTTTAACAATATGCTCTGTTAAAATAATGTACATAGTAGTAAAATAAAAGAATTACACCAAAAATTTCCCTAGAAGTTAATTTGAAAGTTTCCTTCCCACTAGACCTTAATGCAGGCAAAGACTGCCATAAACATTCACTTAACATTTGTCATTTGCAGGAGAAAAATCCCAAATCAACAACAAAAACCTGGGGAGAAAGCATGTCAAGAAAATGGCAGCTCTATTTAATAAGAGCCAACATCTGTTTTCATTTTTAAAATCTGAATCAAGAAAATGTACTTACTGAAAAGGAAAAGCAGGAAGATTTACACTTTAAAAAAGTTATTGAGAAACTTTTGCTAACAGTGACATAAATAATAAAAAGGGGTGTGTAAATTTCAGTGAATGGTTATTAGGTTGTCTATGAAATTATATCAAATATGTAAGAGAAAAAAATCTGCCTAATAGAGACAGTAAAGCATTTTAATACATTGTGCATCTCTAGAGGTTCCTGTCATTTCCATCTTCCCAATCCCATACCAAAGTTGTTTTGTTATTCACAGTAATTCTTACTAGGCAATGTTTTGGCCTAATTTGGCACAAAGAGGGAAGGTTGCATACCTGCTCTTCCTACTTGTCTAGCAGGGGTGGGTTCCTGCCAGTTCTAACCTCTTCTATAGAAAAATCTACTGTGCTGTTTAGAACCAGTTCCAGTTCCCTCTACCCGCCCGTCCACACCATGCTTGCCCTACCCGCCGCTCACTGATTGGCTGGCTCACCGATCACTCCGCCCACCTCTAAGAGTCGTATCTAAACCTTGGGGCTTTTTTTCTAAAGGGTTAGGGGTGCAAAAGTCTTGTAACTTGACAGCTTTAAGACTTGCATACTTCAATGCCAGAGTTCCTGAGCCAACATGACTGGAGGAGGAATTCTGGGAGTTGAAGTCCACAAGTCTTAAAGCTGTCAAGTGCCATATTCTCTGGTCCTCATGCTCACTGGCAAAACCATAATTTCAGGGTTTTTCAAAAGGCCAGTAGAATCATTTGGTAGAACTCTCCAGCCCAGCAACCAGCAAATGACATCACCATTTTCAATTTCAAAATCAATCTAAGCGCCTTTCTGAAGGAGACCTCCTACTTTTTCTTTAGTTTTTCCTGAGCAGAGGCAATCTGGAAAAATCGAGATGCCTGACCTTGGTGTCTGAGAAGAGTAGACAGGAGATTTAGCAGTGGGGCAGGGTGGATTTAAAGAACAAATAAAAAGTGCTGAGATAGGTCATCCAAAATGTTTTGTAAGGGGCCTCAGGAGGCATCTGTAACCTTGGCAATACTACAGCATCTCCTCTGTGCTGTCATTCTATTGACCTGCCCGCTTTGATAAAAAAAGCAGAGGTAAGTAAAGAAAGGAAGGAAAAGCTGTCTATCTTTGCAAGCATTCTCTAATTAAGGGGAAAGGCCATTGAATAAGCACTGAGGGACAAATCAGCCCATCTAAAGTGAGTGGTGTTTCATGAACTACATCGAGCCTTTTGTTCACCCACAAATCTCACCTGTGAAATTGTGTGGCAAACTTTTCAGTTTTCAAAAACTTTTTTCTTTTTTTCTGAAAACGTTATAAATAGGTACATCAAGTTTCCACTAAGCATCAGAGTATTTGTCTTGTACTTTAATCTCCCTCAAGAAAGGAGATTTAAAAAATCCTTAAGAAAGAAAGAAAACAATGTTTTTAAAGGCTTAATCCAATCCTGGGAAAGTCTGGGAAAAGATGATTCTGGAGCAAGAGATATGGCTTTTCAAAAAATTGAGTACAAATTTTAGGGAGATATTTGCTGATAGGACAATAGGAGCATTGTCTCCAGAATAGGATGTTACTTTGATTAAGTGCATATAGTTTGCATTAGTATCCTGTTGGAAATAGACATACATTAGAAACATAGAAAATTAATGGCAGAAAATGACTTAGTGGTCCATTGAGTCTGGTCCTTTAGTCTTTTTGTTTTTGTTTTCTTTCTAATTAATTTGTTATTTTAAATTATTTTTATATTTTATTAATTTTTTATGTTTTAAATTTTTTTGTCAGATGGTAGACGTGTTTTTATCCTAAGCAAGTTTAAACTCCATTACTAATGATTAACTCAATACCTACTCTGTAAGATGGTTCCAAGTTTCCGCTACTTTTCTTTTAGTAGACAGTGCCTGCAAATTCATTAATCTACTTGCAAATATCCAGGAAAATTATATTGAACCCTATACTTTATAGAGATTGTGTTCCCTTCTGCTCTCTATAGATTCTTGGAAATATATTCTTTGACCAAATTTGTGAATGTAGCTGTATTCTGTACGGGGGGGTCATACACTAAGAAAGTCTGGATATTTAGGATTTTGTTATAAATAGTTCTAAGCCACACAAAATAAATTGTAGCTGTTATTTATTGTTTTGTCCTGCAAGGAGAAACTCTGTAATTGAAACAGGGGGCTGGACCCTACGAAAATCAACACTGCTGCTTGAGAGAGTCACTCCTGAATACTCTTGGTGAATCTCTGACAGAAAATCTATTAGTTCTCTGACAGAGAATCTCCGACAGAACTAATAGCCAAGTTGGTCCCAGGGACCAACCCAGATTGGATCCTACAACATTATCCTAGAACACATATATTTATCTTTATTTGTAAGACAAAGAAGCATGAACTAGAGAACACAGGGCACACAAATGCTTGGTAAAATTTGTCTACTATGTGAGTACCAGAAAAAAAAGTTTCTTCATAAGAGCTTTATCCTAACAGGTTTCAGTACTATAGCATATACTGCTTGGATTCAGATCATTGAAATATTATTGTAGAAATGCAGGATCATCAAAATAATCACTCAGTCATGGTCAGTGAATGCATTCAACATCCTTCTTATCTATCTTATCTATCTATCTGCCAACATTCACAATATAAAGGAAGAAAAGATTAAAAGATCAGATGGAAGTATAGAATAAATTAATTTTTCTTTAGAAAGAAAATAAACAGCTTGACTTTTACATTCATTTTTCTGTCACATACATAAACCCAAGATTTAGTTATAACTCAAGTCACGATTTTATGTTTTAGTAATGTGCTTTTTAAATGATTTTTTAAAAAAAAAGTTAAATAAAACTGTATAAAATACATACATTAATGAAAATAATATGATTTATAGTAGGGAAATTTTTCACAAATTTGTGTGCAGAGCAGTAGGCAACATGACAAGCAAAGATGGATCTATTGGAGAAACATCCACCAAATATATATACAAGTTTTACTACTTTAAAAAATCCTTCAGTTTGATAACACAAATTTACTATATTTTGAAAAATATGAAATATAAAGAAGCTGAAATTGATTTACTCAGCCCTAACCCAAAAAATGTGCAAAGATCAGAGTACATAAACTGATGATACAGTCTCTACATATGTCTTAAACCCATATTTTGTCCTGTAAATTAAATAGCAAACCTCTGATTCATAAAAAGAATGTACTATAACACTTGAATAATAAATGATGTGTACTACCAGAAAATAGATGCATGTTAGCCACACATATAACTGTGGACAATAAATTCTCCTATTTTAATTTTTATCTCATTCCTCTCTTTAAAAAGATGCCTTGAAAGACTGCTTAGAAATTACAATTGTTCCAGAATACAGGTGCCCATTTTTTCATAGGCTTTGGGAGCCAATTCTGTGGACCCTACACTGGTTGCTAATTGATTTATAAATTCAAGTACAGGTTTTGATCTATAAAGCATTTTAGGGCATGATACCAACTCCAACTGGAATCAATCTGCTCTACTAGATCTCTGCTCAATGGATCTCTAGGGTGAAGCTCCTTATTGTCCCATATTTCCAAAATGTAAAATGTAAAAAAAAAAAAAAGCAAAAGCCAGAGGAACTTTTTTTTCATGATAACATCAATGTAGAATAATCTGTTACTTAGTGTATTGGTTGGTTTTCAGAACAACTGAATAAGAGAGTTGAAAGGGACCCTGGAGGACTTCTAGTCCAAATCTTCAGGTCGATATTAAAGGGGAACTATTTTGGAGAGCATTTTTAACTGAGTTCATTCCTGGCATTATCTTTTCTTTCTTTTAATCTCCTTTTGCTTTTCTGCTATTGTAGTTTAGCTAGATTTGTCATTTGGTTTGGGGTTTCATAATTATTACTTGATCAGTATTTTTAATCATACCATGGGTTTTCAATTTTTTTTTCTGTTCAGTAAAATTATAAAAGCTACTGAGAATTGTTGGATTGCACTGCAATATAAATGTAATACATGAGTTGAGGTCTAAGCTCTACAGGGCAAGAACTTCTATTTTTGTGCTTTGGGAAGTAGAATATGCATTGGCACTGCTGCATAAATAACCCAAGTACAACCCAGATATCAGTAGATAATAGTTCTTACACAGTGCTCCTGAGCCTTAACATTCACCTTGATATCTTCAGAATATCTGATAGCAATAGTTTAATCACATTTAGTCACTTTAGCCTTAATGATTGGGCTATTTTAATTGGTTAATTGTGCTGTCCGCTACAGAGGAGAATTTCTGCATTTCTTTTTAAATAGTTGATTATAGCAGCATGGCACTCTCTACCTGTCAATTCTCAGTACCTTAGAAAATAGGTGAGACCCAAAGCCAATTAGAATGCTGGGAAAAAAATCTGGCAAAATACTTGGATATGTTCCTGTACTGGTACGGAAGCAGAGAAGTCCCTTGTGTATTGTTAACAATGACTCTGTTATAAGTTGAGAAGGGGAATCAATTTAGAGCACATAACAAAAACATATGAAATAAAAAGGGGAGAGAGATCATTTGCTTTGTTACCAATGGCTCTCAATTATCTGAGATCAAAGAGAGAACTTTGCATCCTATCAGTAACCACAACAAAGAATCACCATCTCATCACTAAACATATTAGTCATGTTATGGTCCTAGAAACAGAACAACACCTCAAGACTTGATGTTTGGAAATAAAGTACAAAACAAAGTACATAATACTCTTACTTTTAAAATAAATCCATCTACCCTCATTTAAAAATATTAGAAATTTTATGTGGATATGTTTGGTTCTTTGAATTACATAGCTATCCATCTTACATACATGATTTTGGGTAGCTTACAATAAAATAGATAAAACCAATAAAATATATAATATAAAACAAAAACATGTAACAGTCGAATATCATAAAATAACCTCCAGGAAACAAAACCAGGTTTTTGGCGCTTTGAAAAAAGGCCAACAGAATTGGAGCTAACCTAATCTAATGCAGAATGCTGTTCTAGAGAGAGAGCGTCATGGAAGAAAAGACCCCCTTCCTGTATCCTACCAAATGACATTCCTTAGCTGATGGCTCCTAGACCTTACTCTTCCTGTAGGATTGGATATGATTAGTTTAATGCTGTTACCAGCAGAAGAGAATGTCCCACGGTATACCATGTTTCCCCCAAAATAAGACAGGGTCTTATTTTTCTTTTGACCCCTGAAATAAGCACTTGGCCTTTTATTTGGGGAGGTCTTATTGTGTTTGAGTTACAGGAGGCAGTGAACGTTGTCACTTCATGGCTGCTGCTGTGTTGCAATATTTTCAGGGAGGGCTTATTTTTTGGGGAGGGCTTATTTTAGCACAGGCACTCAAAAGTCCAATTGGACTTATTATCTGGAGAGGTCTTATTTTCGGGAAAACATGGTAGTGATTCCTATTGAAAGGCATAAATATAGTTTCTATAAATGTACAGTATATCTAGAATGGTCTTTATAATAATCCATGGAGAAAAGGTTCTGGACTCCTGATCTTTTAGGGAAAAAAACAAAAAGCAAACTATTTTTTTTAAATAAACCATCTTCCTAAATCACCTTTAACAGTTTGAACCTGTCCATGATGGGTAATTTATAATTGTTACCTTTCTTCTTCACCCATTCAATTGTTAATAAATACAGGGGCAAAACTTCAAAGAGGCTTAAATCCAGGAATTTCATTTTACAAATAAGATCCCCATAAAACCAGAACATATGCTTATTAGGAATAAAGATCATAAGCAATAACACAGTTTCTAGGCATTTCTCCCCCTGGGCAGTATCCAAGAAAATAAACTTATTTCCAGTAAAAAAGAAATTAGCATTTTTTCTAGCTAATCTGATTTGTCCTATTTTTTTCCAACCATATATTAATATGGTTCGCCTGTCCCATTTTCTTGCATATTAACATGTTCCAAGCTACTCAATATGTGAAATGGTGGTTTCATCAAAGCCTGAGTGGTAATGTAGGTTGGGTTATTGGTGATGGTGGGGAATAATTTCTTGTTCTTATATCATACAACCAGGAAAAGAAGAATAAGTGAGGATCATGGACAAAATCATTTAGCGACTGGCTTGCTTTCCATTCTTCTTATGGTCCTCATGGTTGCCCAAAACAAGTACCTTTATTTTTCTTGGATGGAGTGGATTGATTCCTCAGCAAAGACAGAGACATTTGTACAAAACTTTGATGGCATCAAAATATGTAATCAGATAAATGCCACAGTTACATCTTCCCTTTCATAAAAGTTATCCGTGCTTATTGTTTTAATTCTTGGTTTTATTGTATGCTGCCCATAGTCACTTCATGTGAGAGAGGTTACCATATACATTTGACAATAAAATAAACATTGTATCATGGTGCTTGACCCAGCTAGATAAATTATGGCATTTACATAATTACATCATCACACATATTTAGTCATTGACTCATTTTACCTCCATATTCATGCATAGGGATATGATAGGGAGGGAAAGGGATATATCTCACCGCCAATTTCTATTTTCTTTCCTTGACCCAAGGAGAGGATGTCACATTGCTACACAGCTGGTAGGGATTATCTATTCTCCTTCCAATGGTGGTCAGTGCTGTCTGCAGGTTGGACTGACTGGTTCCAGACATGCCTATCTGTTTTCTGTATTCCTTCTTCTGTGGCTAACCTCCTCTCCTTCAATATTTAATAATCCTCTAAGGGAATAAACAGAGTGCCTAAAGAACTACCCTGCAACATTTTCAAGTGTGATTGTGGTCTGGAAAAAAATGAATTAAAAATGCTTTTATTTGTGGGCTACCAATGTACCCATTTCTCCTCTGCTTTGCCCTTGCATTTTTAAAGTTATTAGTCTTTTGACATCACTGTGCCAATTATGTCTCCTGGCTTCATTTAGTCATGCTTCCAGTGGTCATTAAGTGCTATGACAAACTGCCTCTACCAAAAACATCCCTTTTTTCCTTTGTAACAATTATATTTACTAAAAGTATGAAAACCTGCAATAAAGCAGTTATTGAAATGATGCTGGTGAAAGAACAGAGACCATTTTAAAACCATTTGAACAGTCATCTACAAGAAAAATGTAGCTATGAAAATGACTGACACACATACTACTAAGCTAATTAAGCCATGGAAATAATACACACAAATACAGCTATGCTGGCTCTCCTGAATAATAGAATTTAACCATCCTCTTTAACCTTTCCCTTGTGAATATCTTCTACATGGGTTTGGTGGGTTTTATTGCTTTATTTAGCCAGCTCACATCCCGGAAAGGATGTGAAAGAAAAGAATATGGTGAATATGCCATCCTAACCCAATAATGAATTTTAATTTGATAGTTAAAGTCTTGTCTTGTCTTCTGTCCTTTCCTCTCCCCTTCTTGCCTCTCCTCTCCCTTCTTTTCTCTTCTTTTCTCTTCTTTTCTCTTCTCTTCTCTCCTATCCACTCCTCACTCCCTTTTCTTTAATTTTCATTACATTTTTGGTACCTGACATTTTGTATTACTATCTTCTGCAAAGCTCATGCCAGATAATGCATTTAATTATTAGTGTACATGCACACACACACAAACACAGAGAGACACAAATCACCAGGTTTTGGGACACCAATTGGGCCACTTTCTATGAGCATGTTGACTAATACCTTATTGGTTTAGCTGCCAGTTCCAATGAAATAAATCAATGCTAATTTCATTGTATTACAACAACATTGATTTCCTATTAAACAGCAGACAAAGCAGATTATGGTTATGGGGAGTTAAAATAGAAGGGTATTTTCTTGGAAATAAAAGTGCTGATGAGAAGCAAACATAGTAATATGAAGAGAACAAAGAATTCCATTGAACATCAGAATATACATAATTGCATATGAGTTAAGGACAGGCTTCTGTCCTTGGACATATATAAATGATATGTTAAAAGTCACCAGTGGCAAACATACATAGAAAGCAAAAGTATTCACACATAAAGATTTTTTCTATTTTCCTTTAGATGTTGATATTTTCGGAAATAAAGAAAATGATACAGTTGCAAATTAAATGGTAGATAAATATACAGATGCTTGTGCCAAACATCACTCAATAATCTTGTAATACTGCAAAAAAATAAATGTATGTTACATAATAAATGTAACATGCTACAAATACAGAAACACACAAAACACATACGAAGTTTGTAATCTGAGACATAGCCTCCGATTAAGTTGTACTAAACCAAGGTGATTATTGTAGAGATGTACATGTTCTTTAAAAGATTAAGGCTCCCTTTGTCTTCTTATTCATTCTTAATCCTCAAGAATGTTTTTGGGTTTCCTAGCAATTCTGTAACTAATATAGGTCATAACTTTGTATCCTGCCTATCCAAACATTTCAAAGTGAAAGTAATTTTCTTTTTTTCAAATTGAATAAGAACAATTTTAAAATGTAGAAAAACTTTAATATGGTATTTCTAAAAGTTTACAATAAACTTTTCTAGGATTTCCAGTAGTAATCTAGAATTACTTCATGACTGTCCATTATATAAAAAAATATTCTTAACTGTTAAAATGAAGAATATATATAAAAGCAAATACACATTGTGACATAGCTGTGGAAATACAAGTTATGTACTGTACATTGTTTGTGTCATGATGCAACTGTTATTATACAATTGTATCACAGCGGCCAGTTGTTTCACCGGATTTGGCATTGGTTACTAGTCGGGCCTCACCCAGGGGCCTAGGACATCATAACATATTTTCGTAATATGCATGCAGATCCAAGCAGCGCGGCTTTTTGCATTTGACTGATGGTGATTTTGTCAAATTTTAACTGTTTTAAATGTAATTCCAATGCTTTTGGAATAGCACCCAGTGTGCCAATTACCACTGGAATTACCACTGCTGGTTTGTGCCATAGTCGCTGAATTTCGATTTTTAAGTCCTGGTATTTTGCGATTTTTTCATGTTCCTTCTCGGCAACCCTGCTATCACCTGGTATTGCGATGTCTATGATTGTGACCTTATTTTTCTCAACCAGTGTGATGTCTGGTGTATTATGCGCCAGTATTTTGTCCGTTTGTATACGGAAATCCCACAAGATCTTGACCATCTGATTTTCGGTGACTTTTTCAGGCTGATGTTCCCACCAGTTTGTTGCTGTTTTAATATTATATTTTTTGCACAAATTCCAATGGATCATTTGTGCTACTGAATTGTGCCGCAATTTATAATCAGTCTGCGCAATTTTTTTACAGCAGCTGAGTATGTGATCAACGGTTTCATCAGCTTCTTTGCAAAGTCTTCATTTGGCATCATCAGAGGATTTTTCGATTTTGGCCTTAATGGCATTTGTGTGGATAGCTTGTTCTTATTATTACAGCTTTTACCAGACATCTATAAAGTGCCCTAATTTTATCTTCCTTCTGAAGTGTTAGTTTTCTTAAAAAAAAACTAATACTTTGCTAAATCATGGCAACCATTTAAAGCAGGAGTGTCAAACTCAAGGTCCGGGGACCAGATCTGGCCCACGAAGTGGTTAGATCTGGCCCATGGGGCTGCTTTGGAAATAGCGAATGACTGGCCCATGGTGCCTCTGCCAGTGAAAACGAAGCTCAGGAGGGCTGCATGTGGCCCTCACAAGTTCCATTTTCACTGGCAGAGGGTTGCAGGAGGCAGTCATAGCCAAAAACAGAGCTTGGAAGCCTGTTTTCTCTGGCAGAGTGCTCAGGCTACTACAGGTGCTCCCGACACGAGTAATTTCAAGCTGGCCATGCCCACCCCGGCGTCACCCACTCTGGTCTCCAAGGTCAGACACAACCCTGATGCGGCCCTCCATGAAATTAACCTAACCCTGATTTAAAGAGATGATTCTATAGTTCTTTAGCCTGCATAAAAAGCTAATTTTGAATGAATTTATGTGCTCTGAGAATCCCCGAGTTGAATTCAACAGGATACAACTGAGAACTAGAGATGATGCACTGCCACTTACTAACAGTTCTGCATTAAAATAATAGTATAACTCCAGGGAACTACAGCACTACTTTGATATATAAGACTTTGATGGCAGGCTATACAAACACAAATGAATAAAGTAAAAGAAATCTATTCCTCTTTTCCCACCTTACTACCAATGTCAAGGCAATACAACAGCAAAGTCGGCTGTCTTTTTCTACTTGATGCTCCTCAGTCAAGCCCTGCAGGTTAATGCTTCAAATCACAGTGGGGTTTATTAGCTTTCACTCAGTTCATCTGATGCTCTATTGCATTGTATTCTGCACTCAGGCAAGTGGACCTGGTATTAAGCACCATTTCAGTACATCTTTGGCTGAAGATTCCAGAAATATTTACACTTTTTTTTCTATATATTTTGACAAGAGTAGAATCAAACCATGCTAATAACTCTAAGAAGTTTATTCCAATTATTTCATTTGTTATCGGCTTCACAAACCTAAGCAACTGCCTATTGACGAGCGCTATTGAAAGGTGTTGCTCCTTCCTGACATTTAGTGATATTTAGATGTTTGCAGTCCAGTTGTGAAAGCTCTATTGAAGATTTAGAAGGTAAATTGCACAAAATAAACAGAACTATTTAATTTAATATTTAATATAATAAAGCATTTCATGTAGTACACACAATGAAACATTTAATGCAGTACTACAATTATACCACCAAGAGAACTTTGGATTTTTGGACCATGGTTTATTGTTCTGACCCTCCCCCTCCGACCTGCAAATCACCCAGACACAGGCTTGGCTGTTTGCCACACTTTAATCACAGCTTTATCAACTCCTTTGGCTGAAGGCCCAGACACGACTCACCTGCAAGACTAGTTGAAAATCCAACAGGCACAGATACACAATAGACAGAGTATTCCAATACAGTTTCAAATGGTTGTGTTTTTCAAATGACTCCTCCCCACTTCTTTACTTATATACTCTGTTGGGAGGGGCCAAGCCATAACCACCTGGGCTTTATTATCATCTCTGAGTCTGCCTCCTCAACTGTTGCTTCCATTTGCCTGCTCTTCTTTGCCTGGCATCAGGAACAAACTGCCCACTGCTCCATGCCTCAGGCACCTCCTGGTGGCCAACCAGCCTCTCTGGCCTCTGCTCTGAGTCTGAACCCTGCCCAGAGTCCTCCACATTTTCCCTGGAGGGGACTCATATGGTTCCTCGCTATCCAAGTCCATCAGCAGCTCAACTGGATCCTGCTGGGCCACAACACTTTATATTACCCAGGGACGCGGTGGCTCAGTAGCTAAGACACTGAGCTTGTCAATCAGAAAGTCTGGCAGTTCAGTGGTTTGAATCCCTAGCACTGCATAATGGAGTGAGCTCCCATTACTTGTCCCAGCTTCTGCCAACCTAGCAGTTCGAAAGTAAGTAAAAATGCAAGTAGAAAAATAGGAACCACCTTTGGTGGGCAGGTAACAGCATTCTGTGCACCTTTGGCATTTAGTCATGCTGGACACATCATGGTGACCTCATGCTGGTGAGAGACAATGCTATCAACTTGGCCAAAACTGGGCAAATGTCATTTAGTTTTAATTCTATTTATTCTACTTACTTTGACACATGCCGTATTTATGTGACCTATTTTATACCTATTTTATTCGTTCCGTGTTGAATGTTATATGTGTATAATTTGTAGGTGCTTCTGACATGAAGAAAGAATCCCAAGGGCTTTAAACTAAAATTAGAAGGGGAGAGAGAACAATCAAGAGACCAAACTCCAAGTATAATCCCCAAAGCAACTAATCAGAAAAATGAGAAAGGAAGTGATGAGAAGGAGGGGAAATTTAGATATAAAATAGGAGGCATAGGAAGCAAAAGCAAAGTTAAGATGGCTTATACATTAATGCCCAAAGTTTGGATAACCAACAGGGAGCACTTGAAGTCCTAGCACATGAAAGCAGATACAATATTGTTACTACTATTGAAATGTGCTAAATGGAACCCACGTTGGGAACATACTACAAGGAAATAAACTGTTCAAAATAAACAGAAGCAACTAAAAAACGAGGGAGAAGTTGCACTGTACTTAAATAATTTGCTACACTGCTATACAAAGATACAAAGCTAGGCATAAAAGCCTTCTTGAAATTATTCAGGTGAATATTAGAGGTGAAAGAAATGACATTGCCATAGGTGTACATTACAGATCACCTAACCAAGTGAAGAAAATATGAACTACGAATCAGTTAACCAAGTATACAGGAAGCACTTCACTGTAGTATTGGAGGACTTTAAGTAACCTGACATCAACTGGGGAACGAACTCTGCAGCCAGTGGGAGATTGAACAGGTCCCTGACATGCCTACCTGACAACTTTGTCACACAAAAGGTGGAGGTGAGAGATGGATCACTGTGATTTATAACACAATGTAGCTAAGATTTATTTTACTGTTTGTAAAAACAAACCACCATCTTTTAACCATTCCAGTATTATCATTATTGGATTGACTGTGGTTTTTTTTTCAGCTGACTCACAATTTACTTTCTTTTTGCCATAAAGTGCTATTACTGAGCAGAGAAAATCCTGCATTTTTCCCAATTCTTACTCAGTCTGATGAACAAGATCTTGCTTTTTAAATTGCTTTAAAAGATCTCCCATGTGAGTATAGCATGCTTATGCTTTCTCTCATTTCAGGGGTTTGTGCATATGACCTGCCTCTCACTTTCATCTCTCCAGCCATTTACAGCCTCCTTGATTTTTAAAACTGCTCTCAACTCCAAGGGAGTGTATTCTCCTCCTTAGCTTTTTCATCAGCAATGCTACATTTCCCCTAAATATGTTTGAAAAAAATATCTGATAAATATTTTACCCAATTTTTCTTGCCACATATTTAGTCAGAAATTTGACTATAAAAGGTACAGATAATCCATTTCATCCAGGAAGCTCTGAAGTCATCACATAACTACCTTCTCAACAATCTTCCCCAGAAAGATAAGATTGGAGACAGGATGAAAATTATCCAATAGGATGGAGTCTAGTAATGGCCTCTTAACAAGAGAATAGATCACAACCTCCTTAAAAGGATAGAATAGCACCTCCTCCCAAGGGAACCATCAATCACCACCTGAATCCATCCACATCACCTCCCAAGCCAGGAAGAGGATGAATGTAAAACATGTGCTTACATTTCTAGTCCCTACAATGCTGTCCACTTCCTCAGGAGCAACAGGGTCAAATAATTTCATAAGCAAAAATCTACCCGAGGTGCTTCTATCAGATCAGCAACCATGTTGATATCTAACTGGGAATGAATCAAAATGATTTTGTCTTCCAGAAAATTAATGAATTCCCCAGCATATCCCTTCAGGTAGACATCTGTATTCTTCTGCTCGAAGAGGACAGAGCTCACCTTAAAGAGCATTGCCGACTGACTATATGCAGATGCAATTAGTACAGAAAAGTACTTAGACTCCATTGCCCCAAACACCACAAAATATGGGTTAATAGCAGCTCTAAACCATGTTCGATTAAGTTCGTTTTTTGTGTTCCACAAGTGGCATCTGTTTCATCCCTCTCAATTTCTCGTTTAACCCAGGGAACGAAAGAGGTCTACAGTTTAGGAAAGATTTCATTGACACATTCCTAACCAGAGCCCCAGTCACCTTTGTCACGTTCTGAGCATGCTTACCATGTTGTGTATTGGTGGGAGAAAGCTGACAGCTGATTGGCTAACCATCTGACAGCTTTGAGTATAAAAGGGAGCTGTCAGATGGGAAGCTCAGCTGTGCCTGTCTCAGAGCCAGTTACTCTGTTAGCTTGTTACTGTTAAGGAATAAAGTTTTTAGCCTTTATTCCTGTCTCTGCCTCAGTTACTCTGGCAACAACCCACCATTCTCAGTACAGAACACTGGCAATGAGGGTGGGATCGCCAAATTGAGGTGTCGGAGTTAGCTGGTCACTATGAACTGAAGTCACTAGCTGAAGTTACTAATTGAAATCGAGCTCTGTCACTCGCGATGAGACGTTGTGACCGGCTCTTGACAGGAATGGCCACCTTAATGTTCACGCCTTTCAGCCAAGGCTCTGAAACTTGGAAATCATACATAACATGATTCAAATGCTTCCTGGTCACGCACAACTTCACAGACTTGACGGATGAGAGAAAATGCACGTTCTTTTTGTCAATTTGTGGCTCAGATATCTTCAACACAGCAAGGGACCTCACGGCTCCATCAAGTTGGTTCCATGGGAGCTGTTGATGGCAAAGCTCAAGAGCCATTACGTGCCGTCACCATCTAAAATAGCCTGCCAACACGTGTTTCACCATAGGAACCAAGCTGAGGATGAGTCCATAAACAATTATGTGGCTGCCTTATGAGAAGCAGCACTCCATTGTAAGTTTAAGGACTTAGACAATGCCTTACTCTCCCGGCTGGTCTGCGGCATGAGAGATTTGAGGCTGCAGCGGTGTCTCTTGGTGAAGACTGACCTGTCCTTCCAATCCACGCTACATGAAGCCCATGTGGCAGAATTAGTATCGAAATCCCTGGCGGCTATCAAGCAAACCCACCCTTCGGCCACTGCTGACAAACTTGAAACCTCCAGCATGGCTTCAGTCCACCAGGGGGATGTGAGTGAAGAATCAGAGCCTGAGGAGAGGGTGACATTAATCACCTTAATGAGGCAAACAAAAAGAGCTGGCCAAGCGGCAAGGGTGCATCTAAATCTGCATGTATGAGTTGCCAAGGTACCCACGAAAGAGCTGAATGCAGATTTAGAAAAGCTTTCTGCCAGTGTTGTGGCCGAAAAGGTCACATTGCCACAGTGTATCACACCTCTCAGCCGATGACAGCCCCAGGTTTTCTGGCAGCCAAAACCCGGGGTCCCTGATGGGCACCTGCCAAGCTGCCCAAACCTAGAAATGACTGCCATGCAATTCTTCGCAATTCCTCCATCTCTGAATCGATCAACTGGCAATCTTGCCATAGTATCAAGAAGAAGATCCAGCTAACGGTGTACATTGAAGGGGCGCTGTGCCAGATGGAGCTGGACACTGGCTCAGCCACGTCTGTTGTGTCCTGGAGCACCATAAAAAGACTGATACCAAAAATTGCAAAATGCCACCTTCAAAGGTGGAATCTGACTCTAAGGGACTATCAGGGAAACCTGATTCCTATAATTGGCACTAGCAAATTCAATGTCCAGTTGAAGGGATTTGAAGGGAGGCTGCCACTACTTGTTGTAGAAGGGGCGTTGGCCAGCATCCACGGACTTGATTGGTTTGAATCCCTCGGCCTTCAGGTTAGCAGCACACAGCGTACAACAAACCGATTTGGACATTTTAGTCAAAAAATTCCCCACTGCGTTTGACAGCCAGCTGGGCACTTACAAAGGCACCCCAGTCTCGATCAACATCGACCCTACAGTGCCGCCCATCCGTATGAAGCCTCAGCTTGTGCCATTCACCCTCAAGCCAAAAGTGGACGCAGAGCTAGACAAGCTAATCAAGCAAGGGGTCCTCGAGCTGGACCATGCAAAAGTGGACCATGCAAGATCAGAGACCCACATTGTAACTCCTATCAAGCCAGATGGCAGCATCAGAATCTGTGCTGATTATCATTGCTCCATTAACCGCACGCTGCCGTCTAATGCCTACCCTGTGCCAGTGGTTCAGCATCTGCTACACACCTTAGGCGAAGGCTCCATTTTCACAAAGCTGGATATATCACAGGCATACTAGCAACTGCTGGTCAATGATGAGGCAGCAGAAGCCCAAACCATCATTACCCACTGCGGCGCCTTTAAATGCCTCTGTCTGCAGTTTGGGGTAAGCATTGCCCAAGGCTTATTCCAGAGCTTAATGGAGCAGCTGCTCCATGGACTCAAGGGCATCATCCCCTACTTCGATGACATCCTTATTTCCGTGTCCAGCCATCCCGAACTTATGGCCTGACTTCGTGTCGTCCTGTAGTGTTTCCAAAAAATGGGGCTAAAAGTCAAGCGCAAGAAGTGCCAGGTTGCTGTGTCCCAGGTTGAGTTCCTGGGGTATCTTGTGGCTGCTATGGGCCTCCATCCAACAGCAGCCAAGACCAAGGCAATTGTGGAGGCGCCAACTCCCACCATGAGAGCCGAACTCCAAGCCTTTCTTGGATTGCTCAAATTCTATGTACTGTTCCTGCCCCACAAGGCTTCAGTGGCTGAACCACTTCACTGCCTGCTAGACCAGAAAACCCAGTGAGTTTGGGGCCTTAGGGAAGCCGCTGCCTTCAAGGCAGTTAAGCAACTGCTGGTGTCAAATGCTGTTCTCTCTCAATATAATGAACACTTGCCACTGCTTCTGGCTTGTGATGCTTCCCAGTATGGAGTCGGCACCGTCCTATGCCATGAACTGCCAAATGGCACTGAGGTGCCCATCGCCTTTTTCTCAAGGACTCTGTTTCCAACTGAAAGGAATTAAGTGCAACTGGACAAAGAAGCTCTAGCCATTGTGGCTGGGGTTAAACATTTCCATCACTATGTCTACGGGCACCGGTTCCAGATTGTCACTGACCACAAACTGCTTCTCGGGCTGCTTGCTGGGGACAAGCAAGCGCCGCAAGTGCTCTCCCCTTGCATGACCCGCTGGACAGTGTTTCGCACAACTTACGACTACACTCTACTGCACCACCCAGGAAAGCAAATCGTCATGCAGACATGCCCAGCTGATGCCCCCTAACAGATGTACTAGAAGAATTGGTGCCGGCTACGTCCTCTTGATTGAGGACCTTAACCTACCAGTCACTGCTGCTGACATCGCCTGGCAGTCTCAAAGGACTATGTAATCTCCCGGGTCTTAGATTGGGTGAAACAGGGGTGGCCACGAGATGCCATAGGGCCAGAATTCGTCCAGTACAAAACACACCTGTAGGAGCTCTCTGTGCAGATCGTCTGCCTGTTATGGGTTCACATGGTAATTGTACCACCCCCTCTGAGAGGTGCAGTTTTGAACAAACTTCATTGTGGCCATTCTGGAATCGTCCGCATGAAGGTATTAGGATGCAATTAGCTTTGGGGGCCTAAGTTAGATCAGGACATCACCTCATACATCTCGGGGTGCCCACAATGTCAAAACTCACAGGCATCCCCACCCAAGGCCACGCCATGCGAATGGGAACATCCCAGCTCGCCATGGTCCTGCATTCATGTCGATTTTGAGGGGCCTCTCCAGGGACAGGTGTTCCCCATCATGGTGGATGCGTTCTCTAAGTGGTTAGAAATTGTAAGAATTCCGCCTACCACTTCAGATGCACTGATTGGGGCCCCTAGGAAGTTATTTGCCACTCATAGATTCCCTAATGTGCTGATGTCCGACAACGGACCCTAGATGATGTCGGCCAAATTCGAAGGGTTCCTGGTATCCCTGGAGGTTCTCCATGTGTTGATTTCTCTGTTCCACCTGGTCAGCATTGGCCTGGCGGAACACATAGTGCGCTCCTCCAAGGAAGCTGTCACCAATATGGGTCCGGCCAACTGGCAGGAATGCATAGCCACCTTCTTGTTGGCCCATCACACTATGCCTTGCCCAACTACCAACATAAGTCCCACTAAATTGTTGATGGGCAGGTGCCTTAGGACTTCCCTAGATAGGCTTCACCCTAATTACTCTACGGAAAAACCCTTGGGCTCCACTGGGGGTGCCTGGTCTTTTGCCCTGGGGGAGGAAGTGTATGTTAGGAATTACATAGGCCATCCATTGTGGTTGCCAGGCGTTGTGGCTGACCAGACTGGGCCCTGTTCTTACAGGGTGAAACTAGAAAACGGGCGGGGTTGGAGATGCCATTGCAATCAAATGCGGGCCAGATGGGGCCAACCAACGCAGCAGCCTCACCAAACCCAGTCAGAGGCCAGAACCATGGGTGCAAGCACAGCACCATCAGACGAGACTGCAGCCTATCCGGAATTGCTTGATGCCAACTTACCAGGGGAGTTGGTTCGACACCTGTTGTTTCCATGTCCGTTGCCGCTGTCATCGTGCGAGTCCATGTCCTCGGAGAGTCATCCATCCACTCCTGATATCCTGAGGACAGGTCAAAAAGGAGAGACCATGCTTGCGCCATGGTTAAAGGCATGTGGAATGTCTACTTTTGGAATCTGTCGGCTGTGACCAGGGGGACCTTTGCCCAGGTTCACCTGGTGCACCAATTGCGACCCTACCTGGATCGGGAGGCCCTTCAGACAGTCACTCACGCCCTTGTGACCTCAAGACTGGATTATTGTAATGCGCTCTACATGGGGCTGCCCCTGAAGAGTGTTAGAAGACTCCAATTAGTCCAGAATGCAGCCGCGCAAGCGATTGTGGGTGCACCAAGGTACATCCATGTTACACCTATCCTCCGCTGCACTGGCTACCTATTAGTCTCTGAATCCGCTTCAAGGTGCTGGTTGATACCTATAAAGCCCTACATGGCATCAGACCTGAGTACCTGAGAGACTGCCTCCTGCCGATTACCTCTCTCAGACCAATTAGATCGCACAGGTTGGGTCTCCTCCGGATTCCATCTGCCAGCCAATGTCGTCTGGCGACTCCCTGGGGGAGAGCCTTCTCTGTTGCAGCTCCGGCCCTCTGGAATGAGCTCCCTGTTGAGATCCGGATCCTTACTACCCTCCCGGCCTTCCACAAAGCCAGAAAGTCCTGGCTGTTCCAGCAGGCTGGGGGAAGCTGAGAAGCATCTACCTCCACAGAAATTGTGAATGTTGGTTTTGTTTTTAATATGTTGTCTTTGTCTCGTTCCCCCCTTTCCCTTGTCTTTTGTGAGCCGCCCGGAGTCCTCCGGGAGTGGGCGGCATACAAGGTAAATAAATAAATAAATAAATAAATAAATAAATAAATAAATAAATAAATAAATAAATAAAGTGATACTCCCTCTTCAATTGCTGCACTCATATGCCATCATGGATCCTAGCTAATCCCTTCTTTTTCAGTTAATAAGCCACTGGATCTCTCCAGGTCTTGCTGCACTATACTTATCAACTCCCTTGCCAGTCTACCACTTGGCACTAACTAATAAGCTAAAATTGCATCATTCTTGTATCCCTATTTCTTTTCCTTATGTTCTATGCCACTCCCCACTGCCAATCTGCTGCACTACTTCATTGCTTTTAAATGTATTTGTCCTAGGAATTAAAAACTATTTTTCTTTCTGAATTAAATCTAGACAATTGCCTGTCAGTTAACATTCTTGTTTACAAGCATTAATTTGACCTTTTGAATGCATGCTTTTAATTATTTTCAACAAAGTAATTGCTTGATTGATCTAACATCTCTAAATCCTCTCAACACTTACAGTGCCAACTTTTAAGGGCACTCAGCATTGATCATTTAAAAATATTCATAATTCTCAAGATTCTATTACAGAAAATTATGTAATAAATGGACTTTGGACAACCAACCAAAACTGAAAAAGCAATAATAACATTTTCATCTCTACCCCTTTAGGGGAAACAAGACAACCAAACTCCATTGTTGGGTGATTCTTTTATTAGGAACAAAATACAATGACACAAAGGTTATTTGTTCTACCATTTATCTTCCATTCCTATTGCTATTGTAAGCAAAACTTTCCCAACAGCTTCATTATGATACATAAACAGCTTCTGGCATTACAGGCACAAGGAGAACAGGTATTTATTCAAAGGGTTAAATCTAGCAACTTCAGCAAGTCCAGAATTAAAATAAATAATTATGATCTGAATCAATACTGATAAAGCAGCCAAAGTAGACTTATTGGTTTATTGATTCTTTAACTGTCACTTTTAATAGATTTTTACCAAGTGAATATCATGCATTCATTCAGCCACCATGAAAGTAAAGCAGAAGAATTGAAAATATGTTTAAATACCGGAATCAGATTTTGCTTTGGGGGAAATTTAAAAAAAGGATAATCCTTCCTTTTAATTGCTGTGGAACAATAGTAACTGGCTGCTATGAAGAAGGATCCATATAAAAGACACATTTTTGGCAGATTTTTGCAAACGAAAATCTGATAAGCCTAGTTAATGGCTCATAGAATCTATTTGTTTGAAGGTCCATCATATAATCTATATTAAAATCATGCGCACTTTGGAAAAAAATGTTATCCAATATAAAATTTCTTTAGTTGTTGTTACCTGATTTAATTTCCAAAAAATCTGGGAAACCAATGATTGATTGATTATGTGTCATTAAATTGGTGTTAACTCTTAATCACCACTTAAGTATATTTTCTCCATGGAAATTTACCAATGGTGTACCCATTGCCCCAGTAATGGAACCCAGCCACCTTGCTGCTGGACATTGCCTTCTCATCCTCTCATGCACCTTTCCCAGTATTAGAACTTTATAATCAAAGACCTAGGTCTTCTCATTATGTGGGAAGTAGTCTAAAGTAGAATAATTTGGACCTGGTCATTTATGCCTCAAGGAAGAACTCATTATTTTTCAATGATTCATTGGTTTTTTCTTGGTTGTCCACAGTATTTTCAGGATCTTCCTCCAACATCAAATTTCAAAAATATCAATATTCTTCCTATTTCATTCTTCATAATCCAACATCCACTTCCATAGAGTGTCAAGGAAATACCCAGAGTTCTGATCTTTATAGACATAGAGACATTGTGGCATTTCTATATCTTTTCAAAAGATTTTGTGGCTGCTGTATCTCCTAACTTACAGTGTTTTTCTTGTCTGTTCCTTTACTGTTGATAGCTGAAGTTTTTAGCATTGATGTTTTCATTTTCAGTCCTAAAGTTGGTTGTTCTACTTGTTGTCATTGATTTTGTTTTCTGTATATTTATTTTCAGTTCCATTTTTTCACCTGCTCCTTGTCTCACATTATTAGAGCTTGCACATCCTTTGCACTTTTGGCTATCAGAGTAGTACCGTTGCCGTAGCACAGATTATTGATATTTTTTTCTCTAATTTTAAAACCACTCTCATCTTCTTCCAATTCAGTTCCTCTTAAAATATATTCGCTGTATTGATTAAATAAATAAGGGCAGGTTACAGTTTAGACTGCAGGGAAGAGTTATTATTTTCTATGTCTTTCCACTGATTTGCCTGGATCTGTATCACTAGCTTATCCTACTTGATTTGATTTCCCATAGCATCAAACAATGCTGTTTTTGCTTTGTCATTTTAAGTAATACAGTAAAATATTCTCAAGTGATTTGACAATGACTAAACTAAACAATATAGTTTAATTAGTAATGTTAACTTTGTTCTAATCTTATTAAACCACACATAATATAAACCTATGGTTTCTTCAAACAGCTGCAATTGGCTGGGTACAAGTAACATTGAGTATTGACTCATGGATTATAAACTACAAAGGCTTGATTTAGATGTCACCCTAAGCAAAACCAAAACAACTAATATTAGTTTAACATGATGCACGAACTCCTGAGAATGGTACTTTCAGTATCAAACAACCATTTAGTTTTATTATAGACTAATATTTATATCTTCTTTAAAGCTGCAATTAAATGATGATCACATATTTCTTCTTTATAACTAAACTTTAGTAGCATCAACTTTAATAAATTACTTAAAATCATTTAATATTTTAATATCAATTAAAATACTATAATAAAAAGTAGCTCATTATATTTTAAAGTGTGCTTAATTTTAAATCAAATTTCTGTACATGAATGTGTGAAGGCAAATTAGCCAACTTTCTCCAGCTCTAAGGCAGAACCCCCACTGTAGCACTAATGGATGTTGCCAATCATTTAATGGATGTTGCCAATCATTTCAGTTTTGCAATGAAGTTTAGTTACCATCTGCATTAGGATTGCCATATGTAGGCCTCAAGGAGCCAGATGACCGTCAAGAAAGAAATATAGCACTACTTCCATTTGATGACTATCCAGCTTTTTGCAAATCAGATATGGTAGTCCTACACTGTGTAGATACATTTGTGGTTTTAGTTCTAATTGTAATCCACATTGGGACTGTAATCTAATATAAAGATGAGTTAGTGTATTCTGTTGCATCTTGTGTAATGCCAAATGATTCCAGATAAAATGAGTTTTCAATGGTCCACTTTCTTAGGAAGTGGAGCAATTATGCTCATTTAGTTACCAGACAAATTGTTGTTTCTACATTGCAGAATTTAACAGATCACTATAAAGTGTATGTGTGTGTCATGCTTTCTCATAAACAAAGGAATCCTTGCAGTTTAGTTATGAAATTTTACAAAAGAAATTACCAAAGCATTCCTGCTAATTAAATCTAAAAGTATCTTGAGAATAGTGAAGCTCAGTGCTATAGGAAATTATAACCAACTTTGATAGAGTGGGAAAAGTGCAGCTTTAATAATTGAAAACAAAGAGAGTTGATTGAAACAAAGAGAGGCAGGAGCTTGTATATTTTCATTTTCATTTTGAAAATGTCAGTTCAGTTCTTTTACATCAGGGGTGTCAAACTGGTGGCCCAGGGGCTGGATGAGTCATGTGCAGCCCATGCCCACCTCAGCTTTACAAAGGGGGAAAATGTCACAATATATGATGGCAATGATGTGACACCACAAGTTTGATACCCATTTTTACATACTCCCAATACAAGGTGTACAGCACCACACCAGGTAAGCTAGAAAACCTCATTATGCTTACATGTGACTTGTCTTTTCAAAATTACTGTGTTTCAAATGTGCTGAATGACCACACCCAATATTCTTAATCAGCATGGCCTATTATATTGTTTGCAAATAATTCTAGCCATTATTATTCAATATATTTGAAAGAACTGGGTTGGGAAAGCTAGAATTTTTATTCTTGCGCCAGCAATGACTGCTGACTTGAAATGAATCAAATTATAACCATTAAACATCATAAGAAATTATGCAGCAGTGCTGGGTAAGGCCAATATTCTACATTAGTATTTAAGAGGGAGTATAACCTTTGATGACCTTACTGCCCAGCCTCCTAGCAACCAAATGGATAAATGAGTATTGGAATATTCTCCCTCTATATTGGACTATTGAAATAAGTACCAACATAAACTGATATTTTCCAGGGTAAATATAAATGTTTTCAGCAGGGCTGCTGAATGCTTATTGTTATTTGAAGATTTTCTGCAGGTTAGACACTACACTAGAAACATCCCCCTCCTCCTGCTGACTGGTGCTCAATCACAAAGGTCTCTGCTAATGAGCACAGTGGTTATATCTATATGCAAGAATGCATTTTCTTCAGTATCTGCCTCCCAAGTTACTTCAGTTCTTATACACTATTACAGCTCTTTTAGCAATGATAATACATCACAGTGGCAATGTTCATGGCTGAGTAGCCAGAGCCATGGCATTTTGTATTCGGAATGGGACAACTCACCACAACCAACTTGCTACAGAACAACTCACTTCTGACAACTTACTGCTGGACAACTCAACAAATCCAAAGGTTAGATTAATTTTGACAGAATCAGGGCCAATAATAGTAAAAAAAAGAAAGTCAACCCAAAAATACAAGAGTTACAATAATATTAACAAAAATGTGGTCACCAACAATAAAAAATACTTGAATGAAACAATTAATGCAGTGTTGAATTGTCCCATGGTGAGTTGTCCTAGACCTATGATGGTGAACCTATGGAACACGTGCCCGAGATGGCACACGAAGCCATGTCACCTGGCACACATGGCATCAACTGTTCCTCTTCCGTGTTTCTGACGTGCATATGCACGCAATGATCAGCTGGCCTTTGTGTGTTTGTGGTAGTGGTAAAAACCGGAAGAGCTGGTCTGTGAGCATGTGTGCTGTAAAATGATGTGTGCATGAGCCCACCAGAAACCAGAAGTAATTTTTTCAGCGTGCACATGACCCTGGGCAACTCCTCTTCCTGGTCGCGTCCCAGATGAGCGAGCACATGAAGTTCATCATCACTGTCCTAGACCCTTTTGTATCAGATGATGCCTCTGAGCAATGCAAAAGCAAAGCCCTAAAAGGAACATTTACAATGCTTATACTACGAAGTTACTAGTCTAAGGGTCAGTGGTGGGTTTCAAAAATTGTTGGAACCTACTCTGTGGATGTGGCCTCCTTTGTGGGATTGGCTTGCCACCCATGTGATTGGATGGGAGTGGCTTGCCACCCATGTGACTGGATATGAAATTATGAATTAGTACTTACCGTATATACTCAAGTATAAGCCGAGTTTTTCAGCCCACTTTTTGGGCTGAAAAAAGCCGCCTCGGCTTATACTCGAGTCAGTGCCCGTCCCCGTTTCCTCGCCTGCCCGCCCGTCCGCTCACTCATTCGGTTTCCTTGCCAGCCTGCCCGCTCGTTCATTCCATTTCCTCCCCTGCCTGCCCGCTCATTCATTCTGTTTCCTCCCCTGCCTGCCCGCTCCTTCATCCCATTTCCTAGCCTGCCTGGCCACTCGTTCATTCCGTTTCCTAGCCTGCCTGCCCGCTCATTCATTCCATTTCCCCCCCTGCCTGCACGCTCGTTCATCCCGTTTCCTAGCCTGCCTGCACGCTCATTCATTCCGTTTCCCCCCTGCCTGCACGCTCGTTCATTCGGTTTCCTCCCCTGCCTGCCCGCTCCTTCATCCTGTTTCCTAGCCTGCCTGCCCGCTCCTTCATCCCGTTTCCTAGCCTGCCTGCCCACTCGTTCATTCCGTTTCCCCCCTGCCTGCACGCTCGTTCATCCCGTTTCCCCCCTGCCTGCACGCTCGTTCATTCGGTTTCCCCCCTGCCTGCACGCTCGTTCATCCCATTTCCTAGCCTGCCTGCACGCTCGTTCATCCCGTTTCCTATCCTGCCTGGCCACTCGTTCATTCCGTTTCCTAGCCTGCCTGCCCACTCGTTCATTCCGTTTCCTAGCCTGCCTGGCCACTCGTTCATTCCATTTCCTAGCCTGCCTGCCTGTAAGATAATAAATGACAGTAAAAATATAAAGCATAATTATTCTTTTTCTTTGCCATTCTTATATTATTATTATTCCATTTGGAAGGTTATAAGGTATAGTTTAAAATGCTTTGTTTACCATCCTTCCTACCTGCTAAGACACCACCTCATTTTCTCTTTCTTTTCTCCCTCCCTTCCTTCTCTACTTCCTTCTTTTCTCTGTCCCCTTCTTCCTTCCCTTACCTCTTCCCTACTTCTACCCTTTTTCTTCTCCTTCCTATCTTTTCTCCTTCTCTTTCTTTCTCTTCCTCCCTCCCTCTTCTTCTTTTTCTCTCCCTTCTACCTACCTTCCCTTACCTCTTTCTTCTTCCCTTACCTCTCCTCCACACTTCTTCTTCCTCTCCTACTTCGTATTATATTTGTAAATTGTAGTTATGTTGAAATAAAAAAAATATTACAATACTATTTTTGCATTATATGAAAAATTTTGTTGCTCCGTATAAAAATTTTAATCAAGCGCCCCCCCCCCCCAGTCAAAGGTGTCCCTCTTTACCAATCTGAAAATCTGAAAAGGGATCCATAACTATGACCTGGGAGATATTGGAAATATGGATGAAACACCTATGACCTTTGATCTTCCAAGCAACAGAACTGTGGCAAGTTTGGGAGACAAAACTATTTTTCTCAGAACCACAGGAAATGAAAAAAAAACATTTCACAGTTGTTCTGTCATGTTTGGCTAATGGAACTAAGCTGCGGCCTGTCATTATTTTTAAAAGAAAGACCTTGCCTAAAAAGGTCAAATTCCCACCACGAATTACAGTGCGCGCACATATTAAAGGCTGGATGGATGAAGACGGAACAAAAAAATGGCTGCAAGAAATTTGGAAAGAACGACCAGGAGCAGCCTTAAAGAAAAAACCATCATTGCTAGTTTGGGATATGTTCAGAGCCCACACATCTGATGACATAAAAAAAATGGCAAAATCTTCTCAAGTTACTTTGGCCGTTATTCCAGGTGGGCTTACATCTGTATTGCAACCGCTAGATGTGTGTTTAAATAAACCTTTTAAAGACCGTGTGAGAAAGATTTGACAAACTGGTTCTACCGAATAGGTGCGAATTGGTAGGAACCTACTTCTGCTAAGGGTGTATCATATCTCAGTGCTTTATTTCTATTTCAAATGTTGATTGTATTCCTTATTGCTTGATGGATTTTAGAAATCAGAACTTTATTTTTTAATTAATCATATGATTTTACAATCAAGTTCAAAGCAAGTTTCTGATTGCTTTCAGAAAACGATTGAGATAAAATTAATGCATTACTATATTAATATCCTGTGTATACGATTGCACAGAATTCTTGCCTGAAAAAAGAAAAAAAACCTGCCTATGTACGTGTGTTGATGTATCTGTGTTTACACAATCACACTTTCGACTCATCAAAGTGGAATCAAAGGAAGTGCTTTAGTTTAGCTGAAGTTCAGTGTGAATTAAATGAATCAGTACTTATGGAAACAAATACTGTATATTTGGTAAGGTCTTTCTTATTTTTGTATTATCTATTTAATATTTTTTGCCAGCTGAAATAGAAGGAATCTGGATACAAGAAAGGGGTATCAGGAAAAAAATATGTGCCTTTTCTCCTTACCACTCCTTTTGCAATCTCTAATGTATATGAGACCAAGCCCACTGTCTTTAGGGCCTCTGTAGGTTCTAACCAAAATTTTCTGACTAGAGAGCCTTAAGATTTGTATGAGGTTATATTCTTAGGGATACTTACTCAGAGTAGATTTCATTAGCTTATTGGGATTTGTTTCCATGGAAATGGGCAAAACTTCACAGCTCCAGATTTAGGTTTACTTAGAAGTAAATCCTGCTGATTTCAGAAGGACTTGCTTCTGCATTCATGTGTGGTAGGAGGGAAAATATTTCATGCTGATTTTTTTTGCTAATTATTAGAACTGTTCTAGGACTTATTAAACTATATTTTTATAAAACTATTAACTTTTTATGTTCTATTAGGTTTTTAAAAATGTTAATATAATAAACATGTGATTTTTAAAATGTTTTCAGAAGAAATGGGGATAATCAGTAATCAAGCTTCATTTTAGATGCCAGCTATGCTGTAATAATGTACCTCTAATGTTTTACCTTATGATTTCCATTGCCATATAATTTTTTTTCCAACCACTTGATTAAGATGACCTCCAGGGCTTTCGCTAATGAAAAAGAAAAGTGGAATAAGTATTGCATAAGCAAATCTTCAAGCTTTTTTTGCAATTTTGTAAAGCATATGTGGTTTGTGGAACCAAGATCTCACCGCCAATAAAAAATGTGAATGCAATATTGAAATCTTAGCGAGCTTCTAACAAGAGTAAATTTACTTTTGTTTTAAATCCCTTTATGAGCTTTGTTTTCTTTAAGAAAATAAAATAGTAATATGAAATTAAATTGTAACTCACTCTGGGAAGTTACTAATTGTACAATATTACAAAACAAAACTTGTATAGATGTATGTTTATTTCATTTAAAGATATGAGCTTCTTTGGGACAAATCCTGAATCTATGCAAGGTATTTCTACAATATTTGAGATTGATCCTAAACAAGGTGACTCACCTCCAGAAGAGTTTGCAGGATGAAATACATTTAATTATCAGTCCATACAGTAAGTGTTATGCAATTATTGTTTGCTATTATTTTGTGTTTATATCTTACTATTTCTATAACCACAAATTGTCAGATGTTTATAGCATTTACAAAAGAACAATGAAATCAATATGTGGAACAGTAAATAAAAATCACTAGCATCCAGGTATCCAATATAACAGCAGTCTATGAATTCACACTTTCAGGCTTGTAGTGTGGCTGATAGAGACCCAAATAATCTACTTCCTTTATACTGCAGTTGCAACTTTCTTAACAACTTTCCCTTAAAGGGAGTATGAGATGAAGACTTAATAACTTTCTTTCTAAAATGGCCATGTCCAGGAAGAGGTTTGTTACCATAGTGTCTGGCAATACTACTAAAATCATATGAACTGCCTCCTGGATCCAGCCAATCATGCTCAAATCCCAGCTTCCTAAAACAAACAGGTAGGGCAGAGATCCAGCAGTGATGGAGATCATTCTGCAAAGTCCCTTCTTCCAAAGTGCTTCTTTGGAATCAACAAGTTGAAATGAATCCTTGGAAGATTTCTTTTATCTTCTGCACCAGAAAACTACCCTAAATATATTTTGAAGAACCTGGATTGTTTTCTTTTTGGATGGTATTGCTCCAATATATGTAAACAAAATAGGGACTTGCAAGTAAAAAATATAGGAATTCCATCCTCTATAACATGAAGACTTTTCTACAGGTTGTCGTCATTCAGATGACTGTAGTAGTACTGATTGTAATATTAAGCATGATTTAATAAAGCTAAAAGTAAATGTTTTCCCTGTCTAGGAAGTGGTGCTCATCTCTGTTTCTTAGCTAAAGGAACCAGCATTATCCAAAGACATTTCTATGGTCATGTAGCCACCATGAGTATATACGGAATGCTGTTACCTTCCCACCAAAGTGGTACCTATTTATCTACTTGCATTTGTTTGCTTTAGAACTGCTAGGACAGGAGCTGGGGCAAGTAACAGGGCTCAGCCAGTTGTGTGGTGCTTGGGTCTCAAACCTGGGCTGTCAGGTTTTCAACTGACAAGCTCAGCATCTTTAACCGCTGAACTGTCGTGCCCCCTATTCTTGATTTAATATGACTTTTTAATCTTATTCAACAAAGTCAAATGACTTCTGTCTTGCCTGGATTCAGCTTCTTGGTGTTGTCTAATTCAATCCAAAACAATTGATTCAGTGACTGAACTTCCACATAAAGATGACAAATAACACAGCACAGGATAAGGTTATAGTATTATGAATCTGCATTTACTAGATATAAAATCTACGTTCTCTAGGCTCTTGTTCATTTAGTTTAAACAGGGAAGAATAAAACAAGGAAGCTAAAGTCACAGCAAAGAGAAATCATGCCAGAAGGAATATATTCTTTTGTAAAACTGCTTAAATACTAAAAGCCACAAAAATCCACTGAGAACTTCTCTGCTAATTTTCCACTATTGAGAAGTGAGGTGTTTTTTTGTGCTGGGTTGTGCTTTTGCAGTACTTGAAGTTGTTACCCATGCAGGGCGAAAGAGATTTCTTCCCTGTAAGAGAACATAAAACTTGAATAGTTATTGCAAGGGAACAGTTTCTTTAGTCAGAATTTTTCACTCCAACGCAATGTGGTGGGAAGAGTATTAAACAGGATTTTTCTAAAAGGGTAAACATTGCAGAAGAAATTGAAAAGATAGATACAGAAACATTTTGTCCCAAAGAGTTATGTCTTACTGTAGTGCATTCAAGAATAAATTCTGTAGGAAAAATGTAGCCACTCACACTCAAGTCTTAGGAAAGCAAAGGGTCATTATTTCCTGTGAGCTGGGACACCAATATTTTGTCTTAGTTGTCACCATACTAAACAGTGAAACTGAATTTATACAAATACAGTGAAATATTTTATATTTATATTTTAACGAGTTAAACAAGACAAAAAGCTTCACTTGAAGACATGTCAGTAGAAAAGCCATATCTCCTTTGCAGGCAAAACTTTATTTTAGCAACACACACATTAAGGGGCTACATACATACATACGTACACACACACACACACACACACACACACACACACACACACACACACACACAATGTGTATATTGTGTGTATGTGTGTGTGAGTGTGTGTATACATACTTTTATACATTTTATATATAAAATAGATAGTATTATATATAATAAATATATAATAAATGCTTTACTGTCATATAATAAATAATTTTATTCTGTCACACTATAATTGTGATATCTTGCTGAGATTTTGGTGAGGGCACTTGTAGCCCTGAGGCCTTTGATTTATTTAAAGGGATCCTGTTTTTAAAAAGCCAGTTTTAGAATAAAGACTCCTAAGTAGAAGGCACATCTGCAGCAAATGACAATGATGCTAAAATGATGACACAAGCATTGTGATATCATTACTTCAATACTGTTATTATGTATTTGTGCCCTGATGTCAGTAGATAATTTATGGTGTTTGAATAATATCTATCCCACCCCATGAGCCCATGCTAAGAAGGAAGACCCAAACTTCCCGTAGGCAACAATTGACATCTGCATAGCAGATCCAACAGGTGCATGAGCCACACAGTCATAATATTTCTCATTACGACAAAATGTATAGTGTTTCTATTTAAAATTTAATAACTATGTTTCACTTTGTGATTATATTAAAGCATTCACACATTTGTGCCATATTTTTTTGTTCATTTTACATAGTGGAATATTTCTCCAACCTCCCCTTTGTTGGGAAGGTTGTTGAGAAAGTGGTGGCCTCTCAGCTCCGGCGGTCCTTGGATGAAACCGATTATCTAGATCCCTTTCAGTCTGGATTCAGGCCTGGCTACAGCACAGAAACTGCTTTGGTCGCACTGACCGATGATCTCTGGAGAGCCAGGGATGGAGGTCATGCCTCCATCCTAGTGCTTCTTGACCTCTCAGCAGCCTTCGATACCATCAACCATGGTTTCCTTCTGCGGCGATTACGGGAGGTGGGGGTGGGAGGCATCATTCTTCAATGGTTCTCCTCCTACCTCTCGGACAGGTCACAGTCAGTGTTGGTTGGAGGGCAAAGGTCGACCCCTAGGCCCCTGAAATACGGGGTGCCGCAGGGTTCGGTCCTGTACCCTACATCTACATGAAGCCATTGGGTGAGATCATTCAGCCACACGGGATAAAATATCACCAGTATGAGGACGATACTCAGTTGTATCTGTCCACCCCATGCCAACTCAGTGAAGTGGTTGATGTGATGTGTCAGTGCCTGGAGGCTGTTAGGGTCTGGATGGGGGTAAACAAGCTTGCACTTGAGTGGCTTGTGTGTTTCCCTCCCAATAATTGGCTAGGTATTCCATCTCTCAGGCTGGGGGGTGAAAATCTATGCCCCTCAGACAGGATTTGCAATTTGGGAGTCCTCCTGGATCCACAGCTGACTTTAGAACATCATCTGTCAGCTGTGACCAGGGGGGCATTTGCCCAGGTTCACCTGGTGCACCAATTGTGTCCCTACCTGAACTGGGAGGCACTCGCAACAGTCACTCATGCCCTTGTGACCTCAAGACTGCACTACTGCAATGCGCTCTACATGGGGCAGCCCTTGAAGAGCATTCGTAGACTTCAGCTTGTCCAGAATGCAGCCGTGCGAGCGATTGTGGGTGCACCTCGGTACACCCACATTACACCTATCCTCCGTGAGCCTCACTGGCTGCCTATTTGTCTCCGGATACGCTTCAAGGTGTTAGTCGTCACTTATAAAGCCCTTCATGGTATTGGACCTGGTACTTGAGAGACCACCTGCTGCCAATTACCTCCAACAGACCTATTAGATCCCACAGACTAGGCCTCCTCCGAATTCCATCTACTGGCCAATGCCGATTGTCTACCACCCGGAGGAGGGCCTTCTCTGTGGCTGCTCCGGCCCTCTGGAACGAACTCCCCATGGAGATTCGGACCCTCACCTCCCTTCAGGCTTTCCGTAAAGCCGTTAAAACCTGGCTGTTCCGGCAGGCCTGGGGTTGATGAGTTCACTTCCCCACTCGAATTGTGTGACTGTTGAGGGTTTTTAAACTTTTCTCTGTATTTTGTTTGTTGTGTTACCTTGTGTGTACTACCCCCCGCCCTGGGTTTGTTAGCCGCCCTGAGTCCCTCCGGGAATAGGGCGGCATATAAATGCAATAAACCTTTAACCTTTAACCTTCTCAGTGCAGGTAGCCCTCAGCTTACAACCACAATTGAGCCCAAAATAAGCCCTTACTTACTTGTTGCTAAGTAAGATATTTGTTAAACGAGTTTTGTCCCATTTTACAACCTTTCTAGCTACAGTTGCTAAATGAATCATTGCAGTTGTAAAGTAACATGGTTGTAAAGTAAACCTGGCTTCCCCATTGACTTTGCTTGTCAAAAGATCGCAAGAAGTGATCACATGACATCTCCCCACAACCGTCATAAATACAAGTCAGTTGGCAAACACTTGAATTTTGCTCATGTGACAATGGGGATGTTGCAATGGTCATAAGTATAAAATACGATCCTAAAGTCACTTTTTCCAATGCTCTTGTAACTTCCAACAGTCATTAATGAACTACAAGTTTTTGTATCTTACTTTTACAGATTTAAATAGGCATTATACATTATATTTTTTCTGCAGAATTCAAGATGGGGAATCTGAATTCTCTAACATAGTCAACTGTCGTGAAAAAAATTCTGCCTGAAGATCCTAGTAAAATTAAATGGATGCCATTATGGCTTACAATAGTGGTTCAATATACCACAGACCTAACTTTTAATGTGCTTGGAATCAGCAGCATGGCAATATTACATACACAACGGCCTTACCAATTTATCCTGCTACATTGACCATTCTATGGATCTACATATAATTTAAAACATTGACATAAAATACACATTTTACCCATCTCATATACTGGCCAAATTGCAAACTGCATTCTGCCATTGGATCAGAAGTTTTATATTCTAATTTTAAAGGTCTCCGCTGAATGGATACCCAGAAATCATAAAGAATGTTTTTGGAATCCTCTCAGGTAATTATATAATCTTGTATTATTTTTATATTGGAGTGGCAGTTTGTGATTTGGGAATCTGAAATGTTTACCACAGAACAGAGACAACTGATCCTGTCAGAAATGGCACATTTTTACAGTTAATTTATTCATGGTTCCCAAAGTTCACTCCTTAAAACCTTCTTGTGGGTGGATTAATTTATAAATAGTAAAACTATTTGGAAAACTATCAGAATGTGATTAGCAATTTGCCAGGCTGATATTTATCCAACAGTAAGTATTTACTCCCTAGTTATAGTAGCTTCTGGCCACATTTCTATCATTAAAACCCAATTGGAAAACTGGCTTCCTTCTATTGTTTAATCATCCTGACCTCCATTCCATTTTTGTCCACTTTCCCTTTTTCTAGCACTTTCCACTGCACCTGCTTCTCTGTGTTGACAGTAATAAACAGCTGGCAAAACAATTATGCACATTAAGATAAGGAGGATGGAACTGAGGTCAAAACTATTTTCTTTCGATAATTACATGGCATATAAATTCATTTTGCCATGAATAAAAGCAACATAAAAGGTCACACAGTGTAGAAAGGAATCAAATGGCCAGCATAGCAATTTAATCAAGGGCTAAACCAAGGCCATTCACTTCTCTGTTTTGTTTTTACATATGGACATTTAATTTGTAAATATTGTCTCAACTTTTCATAGGCCAAGAGAATTGAAGTAGAAGAGTGCTTAAGCCTATTTTTCCCCTGTCATGACTTTATGCAATTCAGCCCTTTCATCAGCATTCTTTTTGTATAGGAGGGGAAGTCTAGGTTGAAGATAATTGCCAGTATATACTCCCAGTGCTTGACCAGAGTCTTCCAAATCAAACAAATTATAGGCACAATGTGCAGTGAGGTTAATTTTTTTCCTCCCAAGTTAGTATCAGTTTCTAATTATAACATACATCATCATCAAAACTGATACAAATATGATTGGTGTCACATATTTATTTATTTATTAAATTTACATGTTGCCCACCTCATTACCAAGCAACTCTGGTTCCTCGAGGTGGCTGATGTTCCAGAAGACAGGAATGATGGCAGAAAAAGCTCCTCTCCTAGATCCTGCCAGCCTCAATTTCTTGGACAATAGGATTTGTAGCATGCCCCTTCTGTTAGAGTAAGTAAAGCAGGCCAATCCCATTGGGATGAAACGGCTCTTCGAGGAGTCTGCATCAATTCCATAAAGGACTTTAAAGATAACCAACACTTTGAATTGGATCTAGAAGCAGGAGTTGATTTTGACTTTTGAGTTCTAGTTCTGCTTTTGTGCCTAAAGCAGGACTAGAACTCATAGTTCTCCCAGTTTCTAGCCTAGTGCTCTAACAGTACATCAAACTGGCTCTCTTCTGCAAATGTTTACATAATCTTACATTTTCATTTCCCCAACTTCAATAACCTCCTATCAAGGAATACAATTCCATTTATATGTCACATTTTGGGCCATCTTAAGTTGCAATCATTCACTCAATTTCCTCCCTTAAACATAAGAGCTTTGGTCTTCAATAATTTTCTCATTTAAACTCCATGTTGCATTATGCAACATTTGCTACAGTATTGTATGCATTTAGAAAATTTGAAAAGAGTGAATATTTTCTCACAAAACTGTAAACATTTTGCTTTAAAAAAATTCTTAGTTAGTGGAAGCCTCCCTTCATTGTTCAAAGTCAAAAAAGTCCATCATCTGCTATCACCACCCCAACACTGACACACACCCCCCAAATCATTTGGCAACTTTTTCATGCCTATTGCTGGCAATTCTACTAAGTATATTGTAGGCAACTTAACACGAAACATTTTCATACATCTACTAGCACCGCACTAAGACTTTTAATGGAGTTTGCTTTGCCCCCCTCCTTTTTGTCGCTAGCAAGGCATTTCTTGATTGTTATCAAGTAATCTGTTCAGTTTTTTTAGGCATCAGCCAATACTGAAATAAGACTATTGAAGCTGAAAAATGGTTTATTAAACTGTAACAAGGTTTGCTATTCTGTTAATATAGCATAGTAAAGAGGCATGAAAATCAACTTCTGTCTGTACTGGTTAGCTCAATCCCTTACTTAAATAATCTTGGCAATTTTGCTACAGACTTTTATTCTCAATGGAGACTCACATTACTAAAGACATTTCTTTCCATAAACCTGAGCTCTTCAATTACTTTGTTAAATGTGCACAGTGGGGTGCAAAATTATTGAGAGGAAGGACTGTTCTTCATGTTCAAAGATTCAGTTGAAAATGTTCACATATGTACATGACCCTTCTTCTGTTTTTAAATCTACAGGAGGGATACAACCTTTCTGCAATGACAAACAAGTCAGGTTTCTATGGGGTTGATTTCAAAGAAATATATCCATTAAGCACTTTAAAGCAAGAAAAATAAGGTGCATAGAAACAGAAATCTGATTGTTTGTTATATTTCAACAGAATGTAAAATTAGTAATTGATGGCCACCTGGACTAGACAAAACTCATTACACTCTGCAGTCAATGACCAGGATTGGTTGATGGAAACTAAGCAACTCACATTCATCAATCTCTGCATATTCCATCCCAACTTCCTAAATCATCTGCCTTAGATCAATATTTCTTATCCTTTGCAACTTTAAGATGTGAAGGCTTCAGCTCTCAGAATTCCCCAGTCAACCATGAGCAGAAATCGGGATTTGAAATCCACATATCTTTAACCAAAGATGCTTTCCCCCCTAAAAGGCAACTGGATTTTCTTTTTCTCTTTTGTTTTGCTTCTTATCCAAGAAAGCTTCTTCAGGTCTAAGCTTCTTGAATGAGAAGCAAAACTTCAAAGAAAAAAATCCCCAAGAAAGTCCGGTTGCTTTTTGGAGGAAAAAAAGCAACTATGAGTCAACCATGCCCAGGATGATTGACTGAAATCTCCAGTTTCCTGCTAGTTTTATCCTTTGCTCAATTCTTAAGCCTCATAGCACATCACATCCTTTATTTCATCCTTTTACTTCACAGCTAATATTTATGATATAAAAGAGCAGGCATGCTTGATTTGAACATGGCTCCCTAACCTGAGTCCCAAACCTTTCAAAGGTATCTATTCTTCTATGCAGAAATAGCACTTTCCTCAACTCAGTGTAATTCATTGCCTCAACCGCTCAATCACAAAATTAAAGTTTCACTGCCATGGTATTTCACATTGTAATCAATGTTCTTATTCTAAAATATTCATTTGTTCAAAAATTTGATTTGCCAAAAATTGTTGCCCTCTGATGCACTGTTTTACCCAGGTAAAGGTCCTGACAATGAGAGTTTTAGTACATATATAGATAGATATGAACTTAACCAGTGGCAAGTTCCAGATACTTTGCAAAGTAATAATGCAGTTTCCCCATATGTTATCCTGATGTGCAAGATGTGTTGATGGGATCAATAAATAAATCATAACTCAATTTTAAGTCAGAAATCCCATCTTGAATCCTTTGCCAGATACTAATTTATTGGTTTGAAGCACGGCTTTGCAAAATATAGATTTACAGACAAGAATGCTTAAAATGGCATGGCTGGCTCCCAGTTTCCTTATGGCTGCAATTCAAGGTTCTGGTTATTACTTTTAAATATGGCACAGGGTCAGATTATCTGTGGGATTGCCTTTCCTGCCCCTCCAGCTAGATCCAGCAGGATAGACATGCTTTGGGTCACTGGTCACATAAAGTGGGCCCACTCCAGGTCCTAAGTCTCAAATATTGTCACTCTAGTGGGGTGTAGTGGGTCTTTTCCATAGCAGTCTTTGCCATGTGAAAAATTCTCTCACTTGAGATTTAGTAGGCTCCTAACCTCTTAGCTTTTCAAAAAGCTATTAAGAGCTAGCCATTCTCCCAGGGATGGCTGGAATAGCAAGGTTAGAGTCTGACATGCTGTATAATTTAAATAGATGTTGTTGATTGCGTCCCCAGGGGAGGTAATATAGTATAACTATAGATAACTATATGATAATATAGTTTGCAGCATAAGTGGGAAGATTACAATGAGTTATATATGGGAAAGCCCTGGATGAAATGTTGATTAAGCAATTCTCCTATAATCATAGAGTTATATTGACCTATCTTGTAGACTGGTTTCTGAGATGAAGTTGTAAAGGATATAGAAAAAGAATGGTAGATATATTCGCCTGTTCTATTTCTAAAGGTCTCTGCTGAGTGCAAATCCCCACAGGCATTTACCTGAATGTGACTCTTTTCTGGATCCTGTTCTGCAAGTTGTTTATGAGTTTTTTATTTGATTGGTTGGTTTTCAGACAGTTTATCCATAGTATATCATGTTAAGGGCATACAGTTTGCAGTGGAAGGTGCTAGTAATGTACAATCTTTCCCCACCTACCAGTAGCAGACAGGTTGGAGGATTGTGAGTATTGAAGTCAAACAGGTTTGGAGAGATGGAGGATGACTGGAGAAGATTGATAATAACAAAAGAAAATAGCCATTGCATCCTATTAAATAGAACTGGTTGCTTTTTCCTTTCTATGCCTATGCTACCGGTGGTTCATATTAAACATCTGAAAAAGAGGTGGTATAGAAAATGTCAACCGAGCAATATAATTGACAGTTAGAATTCAGTTCTGAAGAATAGGAAGAAATAGTATGCTGAGCCACTGCTTTGCAGACATTATTGAAAGCAACTTTTTGGCTTTTTTTTTTTTTTTTACAATTTTACTACATTCAGGCATCATTTATTCTTGTTGCAGTTTTAGCTGATGGATGTATTTTGATGTGATCCAGTGCCACTTGTTGTCATGTGAAAGAAAAGGATCAGCATATTATTTTTCCCACTTGAATATGTTTTGTGAGTGCTAATAAATGAGCCATGGTGTGAAAAACAAACTTTACACCTTAATAAGTCCCAAGTTGTTTCCTGTATTATACTAAATTCACATGTGCACAAACCTTCCTAGATTCTTGCCATATAGCCACATCGATACATTTCCAATGTAACTCCAGTGTTTGCTAGTACTTACAAATTTCAGAATGATAATTTCTGTAAATGAAAGACAAATCTATTCTTTTTTATCTGACTTTAGGATCAAGACAATCAAATTTCTCAAATGGAAACCCTAGAGGAACTGTTCAACTTAATCTAATGAGAACGAAATGTTATCAGAAGTGCCTCAGTTCAGCTAGATTGTTCCTTACTTGTCCATTTTCAAAGATTAACCTCCTGATGATCATTACAGTTTAACATTGGTTGTTACAAATGAACCTTTCCCCCAGTAGATGATCAAGGAGAACACACTGATTTTCAATATATTGTATGGATGAAACTGTATTATTACTGTATTATCTAAATGTAAACATTTTACTGGTTTGTTAAGAAGTGGTTTTGAAATTTTGCCTGGTCCTCAATTATGATTCCCCCCCCCCTTCTCCAGTTTAGACATTTCCGGAGTTAACATCTAGCATGCAGTTTACTAATTACATTTATTGAGGCTAATGGTAACTTGCTGGATTCATTCAATCCCTTTTTTAATATATGGAGATTTAAAATAAATCCCAATTCTTAAACCATTAATATGAATGAAACAGCTCAAGCCCTGGAGTTTATACTGCTTCTTTGTTAGTTTTCATATCACTTCCTGAGGCCTTTCAATAATGAGTCCCAAGGTATCTTACAGTTTATCTAATAATCTAGACTAGATCTCATCTAATTGGGTCAGAACAGAATGCCTGTTGTTAAAGAAGGTAATCACTGTATCCTTATAGGAGTGTTGTGTTTAACCCTGTCTAAAGGAGGCCATCATAAGCTATTGACTGAAGACGATTTCCCCTGATCAGTTTCATTTTGGAGAAAAGTAATTTCTTTCAGGTCCTGATGCATATGAGTGATACTAACAAACTAAGATGATTTTGGTCACCTTGGTGGGTAAGCTATGCCAGAAAAGAGATAGATAGAAGGTAGCCTTACTAGTTCTCCTGAGCCTCTATGTCACTTCTGAGGACATAATGGAAATAATGTACAGTATGTTGTGTCTTCCCATTCTTCTTTGAATGGCCAGAAGGTTCCCTCACATAATTCAGAAAGCCAAACTCTTTTATCAGTCCAAGTTGTATGTAAGTATATCAGACGGGTGACTATTGGGCAACTATAATGTTCTTCCTTACCTATCTCATTTTTTCAGTAATATCATATAATATAATATCATAGATACATAGAGTTCAGTTTTCAACTCAGATTGTGTTTCACACTTTTTTAGGTCTCTTTTTATTCTTCCTTCAAAGTATGGCTTTTAACTCCCAATATATCAGCTTATTTGTACCCTCTGTGAAAATTATCTTAAGGGGGCCATGGTCACCTCAGAAGATTTCATATTATCTTTGTCTTGTATCACATATAAACCTATTTGGGTCTGTTTCTCCATTCCCCACCCCCTGTCACTTCTTTCACCTCAATACAAGTTGGGTCATACCCTTGACTTCTCTTTATGTTTTTCATTAAAAAACAAAATAACAATTTCCCAGGCAGTGATGTTCTATGCCTGCAAAGAATTGGAGTCTTCTTCATTATTTATAACAAGGGCTTCCTTTGATGGAAGAACAGTTCCTAATGTTCTGCTGACATGTTAACTTGCAGCACTTGTTTTTGGAGTCACTCTAATTTAAATAAGATATCATCTTGTTTATCCTGTGGCAGATTGCTAAAAGAGTTAATCAGTTTTTGTTCACAAACATTGGATGTATCCTTAGAAAGCAGGATTTCTAAGAGTTTATTTGAACTCTGTCTTGCCAAGGACAAATCTGTCATGGGGAGGGCAAACTGCTATCTGCTACACTGTCTGATTTGGCTATTTCCTCATTCTTGTTAGCCTTAGGGTTCAGACATTACATTAAATTGCTATCCAGCAATGCTTGAGCTGGCAGAAAAATATGCCAGCATGAAATTTGCAGTGCTGATTGTTCATCCTATCTTAATCTGTCTACCAAGAGTTGGAAGGTGATTTGCCATTTGACTACTATTTACAAGATCCAATGTGACCGTTTCATGTCTATTTAATCTGAGGAACAACATCTATTCACTTGATGACTTGCTTGCCTCCAAAGGATTATTTGCTTAGCTACTTTGGTGGTGTTCTGAGAAGACCAGGATTCATTCTAGGCATGTTTTTTTTTCTTTTTTTTTTCAATATATGTTTCTAAGATATATCTTTATTATTTGTTATATCAGTCAGTGGGATCTCCTGCTATTGTTTCCATTCCTTAAAATATATCAGTGTAAAAAGAGAAAGGATTCCATTTTTTAAATCCCCAGTTGATTGGCCTAACCCACTTAATTATTTTGAAGAACACTCCACAAATATCTAAACCATCACAATTTTATGTTCAAGAAAATATTGCAGGCCTAGTTCTACCTTTACAGAGAAGAGCAGCCACTTTAGACAATAGAAGTTTACAAAGCAGTAGAATGATTTTTTTTACTATTATTTTTTTATCACTAGAATTGGGGAAAGGGATTTATTTGTCTGATTTAATTCCCTGAATGCTGAAGTAATTAAACTATCATATAGGAAGATTACAACAAGTGACAGCAACCACCCACCCTCCTAAATACTGTATATCTCCTCAACTTTTAAGTTACTTTAAAAATAAGTGAGATGTTTATCATTTTAGGGATCCCATCCCACACCCCACCTTCCAATGTTTAGCCTATAGGTCTAGCCCAGGTATCTGCAACCTTAAACACTCAAAGAGCCACAATGGCTTTCTAGCTGGAAGCCCCACTCAATTCTGGAGCTGACTGGAAGTCCAGTTCCCCCACCATAGAGTCTCCTCCTAGCATGGTGTCCTTTTTTCTCTACCTGTCCTAACCAAAAGCCCTATCTATTATGGAGCCAACCGGCGACAGGGAGATGCAGCAGAGGGATGAAAGAGCCACATGTGGCTCCAGAGTTGCAGATTGATGACCTCTGTTCTAGCCTATTATTAACATTGATTTAGGTGGGTATAGAACAGAAATTGCTACTCAGACTCAGGCAGAAAATTGGCTTGGGCGTCTTTTGGAAACAAATCTTCTTTACTTAACTGAGTGAAAAATGACTGAAGCAGTTTCTGTCTTTCTGTCTATGGGCATTCTCAGTCATTCAGGTCATGGTTGTCTCAAAGGTGCTTTTCCAAGAGGCAACTGGACTTTCTTCTTTTTCTTTGAAGACGTTTTGCTTCTCATCCAAGAAGCTTCTTCAGCTCTGACTGGATTGTGGGGAATGGAAGGATTTATATTCTTTGCAGACAGCTGGTCATTTGCATCCTTTCAGAGATTCACTGAGGCCACTTGGAAGTTTATTTGTGTCCTCAGGGCCATCTGAGTAGTGCAAATGGGTGTGGCTATGATGATGTCATATCCCTCTCCCTCTGTTGAGAGAGGGCTGGCTGTTCCATTTGACCCCTTTTTCAAACCAGGTGTCCTTTCTGTCCAAAATGTGGACATTCTTTTGTTGTCTTCAAAAGTGTGACCTTTGCCTTTTAAATGCAGATAGACTACAGAATCTTGTCTTGATTGATACATTTTACATATGTTTTTGAAGTAGTTGTTTTGTTTCCCCAATGTACAGATTGTTCCCAATGTACATATCTCACTGCATTGTACTGCATACATATATCTCGTCTTCAAAGAAAAACAAGAAAGTCAAGTTGCCTCTTGAAAAAGCACTTTGGGACGTTATATCTTTCTACTATTTCCTTTGTACTGTGAAGGACCAAGCTGAAGTCCCTTCCTGGTTTGCATGTTCCTTTCTTATATTGTTTGGATGGTTAATACATAAATAGAACAAAATGTGGCTGGCTACTTTGTGGTTTAGCATGCTGTGGGAGCCCAACATTTTATGTATATTATATTAACCTGTGTTTTAGCATGTAACATGTATGAATCCAGCCAGTGTGTTCCACTCTCTGGACTTGATATCTTTTCTGTTATTATTTTTATATTGGTCATGTGAGCACTCGATAAACCTATTACTAGGAATGTGAGTGAGTCCTAATATGGGCCAGGATGGAATTCAGTTCCAGTCCTAAAGTATTCTTGAATGCCTGTTTCTCTTAACTCTTCTTCTTTCTGCCATTTTGTTCCAATTGTGAAAATGTATTTATAAAGTATGCAATTCTCAAGAAACAGCTACATATACTGCATTTCGTGCTCTAAGTGTATATAGGTATTATACTGATATATTAATGTTTTCTATGAAACATGTAAAAGTCTAGCATGTATGTGTTGGCCTTGAAAACATCCATAGTCGTATATTAGGAAATCTATAGCTATCTCTGTTTGGCACCATTTAATTTGGCATCAATTAAGAAGATCAATCTATCATGGAATGTCAATTTTGTCTACACTATGTGATTTAAGCAATAGAGATTATTGATAAGTTTAAACCAACTTTCCAAAGAGCCTGAGTTTAAATTGGCTGGCTTTCAGTCATTCTCACTGTGTACAAAATTTAATGCTTACAGATACCTAATGAAAAATGCTGGCTTATTAATGCCTTACATTTGGTTTTTATAAGGAAAGGGCATTTCTTACAGCTGTTTATACTCCAGTAGAGGCTTAGGCAACCTTTTGCTGAGTTCCCAAGAGGCCAAGTATAACTGCTTTCAATAAGGAAAATTCAAATCAATGACTTACATTATTTTTTTTAAAAAAGTTCACAAAGCATGAGAAAAGAAGAAGGGAGGAAAATGGAGATGACAAAGTTAGTTGAAAGACATTTATTTTTCCAGGCAGAAGAAATTAATTAAAATATCTGGGGACATCCCTTTAACGTTTTCTATCAAAGCAATAATCCAAAAGAAAGAAAGCCCAGTTGGATAAATAAAGCAGGGTTATCTTACTATAATGTAATATATTGTATAATATAATGTATAATGTATTTGAAGCCAGAGACAGTATTTTATTTACTGATGCCATCTTTTTCATTGGCTCATCTAATTCTGGACTATTTAAGATTACCCTCCGCCCAAATGATTTCCACATGCTGCAGTAGTAAATAATCCCAACAGATAATTCATGGTTTTGCAGTAGTGAGTGATCTTAACAGATGCCGTAAACAAACAAACAAAAACATGTTATGGTGGTTAAAGTAGTAAATTTTCAATGTAGCTATGATATAGTTTCACAAACATAAGCAATATTATTTCATAATTGTGTGTATTTGTGTGTGTGTGTGTGTGTGAGAGAGAGAGAGAGAGAGAGAGCGAGAGAGAGAGAGAGAGAGAGAGAGAGAGGATAGGATAGGATAATATAAGATAGTATAGTATAGTATAGGATAGGATAGGATAGGATAGGATAGGATAGGATAGGATAGGATAGGATGGGTATAATTATACAAAGCTTGTATTGTATTTCCTGAAAGGATTCATGATCATGATCCTGAATAAGTAAATAAATGTTGGTTATTTTATCATATGCATGTCCATAGAACATTTTTTTCTTCCTATAGTACTGAAAATTAACATGCATCAATCATGATTTACTGGAGCAAATAGTTACCAAACTAAGTAATTGCTTCTAAGCAAGTTAACTATCCTAGAGAACTTTACTCTATATTCAAGTAAGCCTTTAGCTCCGTGTCTTCTGAGCCCTTATTCAGTGATGCTATCAGTGGTACTTGAAAAAGATGAAGTTGCTACAACATTGTTCTTCGTCAAACCAAGACATTAGCATCTGCTTGGTCTTTTTACCTTTGTTAGTCTACCATCTGTGTCTATCTTTCCTACTTCTTCAAGCAGGATTCATACTGATATGGTACTTTCTTATTTTTAATATATTCCACACAGAAAAGAATAGCAGATACAGGAACTAATGGATAAAGTACAACATCAGAACTGTACATATCTTCCAAAATACTACAGTTATCTGATGCAGAACTGTCTGGCTGTTTCTTTGTTTTTAAGAAGCGGTGTTAACAAGGCTGTGCAAAGTATGTGAAAAGACATTTTGCAAAATGTGTTGATGCAAGTAAAGTATCCTTCTATAAAATTTTATAGCAACAGCATATCCTGGAAATTATAGATACTGTAGCTCTTTCAAAGGTTGGCCACAATCATCTGCTTTGCTGGTATTTTGAGCATTTTCTTGTTGTGCATAACCTATGTTATTGTGACCATACTTAGTTTTCACTAGCAATTACTACAGATTGTCCCACGGACCTTGCTATGTGGAAGGAATTCATGAAGCCTCTTCTCTGGGAGTTATCTTAATTGGGTTGACTTATTTACTGGGGCATTTTCCAGGAGCTGACACAGCCTAATGATAGCTGTAGCTTAATTGGGAGCAAAATTAGCATTAATGCTACTTAAAAGGAGTCACATATGGTAAGATAATTTTTTTTAACCTAGAATATATTTGGAAATGTGAACATTATAAAGGGACATTTTATCACATCTGGGGGACAAGTAACAAACTCCCAAATTCTTGAACATATACACACACACTAATTCAGAAGAGTTTAAAGAATAATATACAATTGAAACAAAGAATTTTCTTTCAACTCTAATGGACAGAAAGCTAGAGAAATAAAATGTGACTTTGTTTTTATATATGACAACTGCAATGGAATTATTGTATGTTCAAAAGAGTAAACACTATCTACAACAAAGAAATAGTAGATGAAGATGATAGAATTTGCAGAGATAACTTCCTTGGTTAAAGAAAAAACAACATCTATATTTATGGCAACCAGAAATCCCTTATATACTTTTTGCATGAAATAAAAAAAGTGCAGTTATGACTTGTGGTTTTGATGATTCGAAAAAAATAAATAGAAAAAGTGGGCCTTTTTTGTAGCCATATCATACATAGAGTATGATAGAGTAAGATATGTATTACTTAGATTTGCTGTCAGTAAATCAGGTTTATTTTTATTTTTTTTATTTTTTTGCATCCTTGTCTCTTTTTTTCCTCCTTTTTTCCTTTGTTGTTTTTAATTTGTAACAATTTGAGTTAGTTTTTATTTCTTTCTATTTATTTATTGGATTTATCTGCTGCTCATCCATATTATTTAAAGATTATGTTTTGTTATGTTATGTTAATATTTTTATCTCAGGTCATATTAATTATTTTTAAAATGGAGTAAAAAATAATAATAATGGAATGTTTGAAGAGCATCTGCTAAACCAGTAGAATAAAATCCAAGTACTCATTTCTTTGTACATGGCTTGCCAAAGAATCCTGGCAAAAATCAGAGTCATGGCGTCCAGTTTTGCATTGGGACATTATGTTTATTTTTATTTCATCTATAGTTTCATTTCCTGACAGATATGGATATGTTAAAAATGTTAAAACATCTGAGACATTTTGACTCAGCACTTTTGGCAGGTGGGCCTACAAGCTCCTATTTGTTTAAAATAAAATGCCTATTAATTTTTAATTGTTTTAAAGGATCATAAGGATTGAGAGAGCTAGTCAGAAACACTGAGGGAAGGAAAGCTAAAAGTAAAAAATTAAGGTATTCATAAAGAGGCTACAAAGATCCAGATGTCCTTCATACAACAGCAAAAAGAATTAGGAAACATAACATTTTACTATCAACTAGTGGTCATCCAGACTTTACAACCCAAAAATGGTGGTTTGGAATTAGCATTTTCATTTAGCTTTGTCTTGCGCACAGTGAATATCCTTGCCTGCCATAAGTTTTGGGGATTGAAATAATTGAGAATTTAGTGGTCAAAATATTGCACCACTATATCTATAGTAACAACTCTTATGCAAGTTTATTTTTTGCTCATTTTTCACTGAAGGTTGGTAGGTCTGAAGTTTTGATTGACAAATGACCTGTTTTAGAGGCTATGTTGTTTATTTTTCTTGTATAGCACCAATGTTGACTAAGTCTCAGATAGGAAACATAGGAAACCAATATGTGGATTTCAATTAATAGGAAACAGCTGCCTTACTGTTTCATTTTATACCAATATCTATTTTATAAATTTTTATGGCTCAACCTAGATGCTTATCTGTATATCTGAAGTAGTAAACAATGCAAAGCTATGTATACATATCTATTAGGAACAAGTTGCACATTATATTAAGTAGGGTGTAATGTATAATTATAATTTCTTATGTACATTAATGGAAGTGCACAATATCCTCCTCCAGACTGGGAATACTCCACTCAGACTGAATTGTCTTCTGCTTCCCATTATCTAGATTGTCCTGATTCTCAAACATCTGACATTCTGAATAGACCTCGTTAATCCAAGTAACCTCTAAACTGGCATGATTCTCCCAGTCTGTATCACTCTTTCGTTTTTGAGATAGGAAATGTTAATGCTTTACTTGCCTACGTGAAAAATGGCACTCTAACACTACACTATCCACACACACACACACACACACACACACAGAGGGAGGGAGGGAGGGAGGGAGGGAGAAAGAGAGGGAGAGAGATAATGTGTGTGTGTGTGTGTGTTTGTTTGCAGACTGGGTTGTTCAGCTATACATCAATTTAAAGGGACTTGAAAAGGGTTGTTTGTTTCTTTGTTTATATTTCACATTTTGATAAGATTAGTTTTGCCCTCCACTTGTGCAGGATTACATGTCTCCAAGTTCACAATAATACAGATTTTCTAATACATCTGAAGGATACTATGTGAGAAAAGGATGAATTAGATTGGAGAGAAGGAATATATATAGCTTAGGGTAAATTGTGAAGTCTTTGGTGGAAGATATTACCTAGTCTGGTTATAAAATGTCTGCAACCACACAAACAAGCTCAGAGAACCCCAAGTGCTCCTGCAGAGAGAAGTTATGAACCTCCCTACGTGGTTCCCAGAAAAAAGGCACAAAGTGTTTGTTTGGCTTAGATTGAATGAACTCAACTATTTTGATTTGTGCGCTGTGATTTATAACAGTTGAACATGTATGAACAGCAAATCATGGCATATTCAATAAACCATGATTAAGAAATCACAGATAAACCTGTCATACATAAATTTAAAGTTATGATTCCATACTGGAAGCACTCCAATTTGGCCTTCCCAAATACAACATGCTTCCCTACTTGTTATATTTGACACTGAAATGTATATAACATTCATTAACTAGCAGATAATTATGAACTGTTGAAGAAATGACCCTTTAAAATGATTTTAAGCAAAATATATAGCGGTTAAATTATATAATTTAAAAAACTGCAGGTAATTGTTATGCACCATGAGTTTCCCTGGCAAATGTTTTGGAAAAGAAAGCAGTTAAATGGAGCAGAATGCCATTAACAGGTCCCAGATGTTTGGGAACAAACATCACTTTCCATAACAATATCCCACAGCTATACCTATCTTGGAAAGCACTGCAGTAATCTTTGTTAATTTTCTTATTGTATGTAGATACCTACATATGAGCTACTTTTCAAAGATTTGTAATTCTTAGGTGGCTGTTATGGCATTGACAGCCATATAAGATGATGATTTCTGAGAGGAAACAAGAGTTGCATTTATGAGAAAACTCCGTGGAAATGAATGCTCAATAACCCAAGAACAAACAATCTTTTAAAGGTTTTAATCAATGGTGAGAGAGGAAAAACTGGAAATAACATGCTACTGAAGTTGATAAATGAAATTTGGTCCTATGATAATTAGGATTTTCCTGTATCACTAATTTTTGGCCTGCGTGGTAGTCAAGGCATTTAAGAAGCTGCTCCCTAAAATTTGCCGTAACAAATATTCAGTCCCATGTATACCATACACAGCCTTTACCCAACCGGTAAAAAATGTATCACCAGAACATATTCAAATTGCGTATGATTTTTAAGAATGACTGTTGGCATTTAAGATTTTTAATTAAAATGACTGATTCCTGGTTTAAATAGAACAAGAAAACTAGATACATTGTGAGGTATCTATTGTACAAAGTCACACATTGTCCATGTGCCCATGACATACTGAACTATAATCACAGTTTGCATGACTTAGATTAAATATCAATGCGTATCATAAAAATTGAAACTGCAATCAGGTTTTTGTACAAATTTGTAGGATACAATAAATTATACAATCAATTTCAGTCCAGCAGCTTGCCTTAGAAGTTGTAGGTGCTTCATCACTGCAGATTTTAAAAAAAATACTGAATACCCACCTGTCTGAAATGGTATAAGGCCTCCAGCTTGAGCTGGAGGTTGGACTACAAAACCTCCAAAGTCCCTTCCAGCTCTGTTTTGATTGGGCAGTGGACAGGTTGAAAAGTTGAATTTTGCATCCTAACTGATTCTCATGATTTGTTTGTTTTTTGAATTCAGCCTTGATTTTAAAATCCTAGCTAATTTTCAAACTTGATCTGGGTTTCTTATTCCATCCTTTAGTTGCCTCCAATGCTCCATTTGGTATTATTCAGAAGCCCATCAAACTCTGTAATCTGATGGAATCTAGAATATTGCTTCTGTGAATTTCCATAAATTAACTTAATATCCAGAATTTGTTCTTTGTCCTTCATTAACTATAACATCCCTTTTTGGAAGCTAATACCTTATTTATTATTTTATCTACATAAAATACATCCATCTCATTTTTTTTTCCTTTCCTAAACTCCAAGCTTCTTCACCTGAACATTTTGGTGTACCAGCAGTGTTATCTTGCCTTCATATAGCCTGAGGTAATTGAAGCACTTTAAGGGATAAATATAGGTAAAGCAGTCATTTAAAGAATGAAATATATTCCAAGCTGGGATTGGAGGTCAGAATTCTCATCTTCAGTCTGAGAATGTGAATCTGTGATACAACCATGTAGCCTTTTCCTGGGGCACCTCGCCAAAAAAATAAATAAAGTCGAGCTACTTAGGTTTTGGGATATTTCTCAAAATATCCCAAAACTCATGATTGATCTGCACTGAGCTACAGAGGTCTTCAAAACAAATAGTCATAATTATAAATAAGTCATAATTATTTAATTATAAATTGGTTTGATTGCTAATGCAGTTGGAAAAATTTTCAAATGCTATCCAATCTTTACTAAATAACAGAAAAAATGTATTTGTACAGCAAGAAGAAATAATAAAAATAAAACCAAAGTCAGGGTAATCAGCGAGAAAATAATCCTCCACAGACTGTTGAAGACAGATCTTAGACCATTAGCACTTCAGTGAGTATCTTATCCATTTCATCAATGAATGACAATTTGGAAACAAAACTGAAATAATCTATATTTCATACCAAGGCTATTCCAGATATGCTTTGGCAATCATTTTGGAACTTGCAATCCTTTTGGCCTGGGAGCCATCTAGTACTTCAAGAGTGTGTCATGAGTACAATAATAATATGACTGCCTTGAAAGGAAGAGCTCTCTATTGACAACATAACATGATTGGTAACACAAAAACCATTTGCTAAAGGAATATTATTGGAACTGGCTCCTAACATTCTGCTTGCTCCAGAATACCATCTACAATCTTCTAAACAAATCACTGGTTGAAAGTACTCATAATTCCTCCCCCCCAATCATTTACCAAGATTGGGGATGGGGCCTAAAAGGTGGTGCTTTGTAGCTTGTACATAAACTCTTTTTAAAAAGAAATATAGTTCTCATCGTCACCATCATCATGCACTGTTGTGAGTCAAGGAAGTATTTTTGACCCATGTTCAATATGTTTCTTAGTTTGCTGTATAACAACCCTCATTCTTTCCTACTGGTGAATTCTAACAAATCTATTTAGTGGTAAACAACAATGCTGCTTCTCATTCTAACTATGAAAATATGTGACAAACTAAATGGCAGACCAAACTGCCTGAAATTGATCAGTCATGAAAGATAATCCCACATCACCATCTAATTTTGTATATTTATGCCATTTTGACATAACTGATTTTGGAAAGAAATAAATAGATCCAAAAATGGCACTCTAAATCACATGCAGATGACTTCCTCTTTGTATGTTTTGAGGGCTAATAATATGCTGATGTGAAGATTAAGTACAGTTGAGAATACTGACAACAAGCTGAGATTTATAAAAATCATTTAGAATTTTATTGAAAAATCAATTTCCTCTAACTTGCAAGCAAAAATGAATATAAATGAATGAGCAGATGATCAGAACAACATAAATAGGGGAAATTTAATCAGCATTGTCAGAAATACAGCCTCCAACATTTTGAAATATTTAATCATTACTTTCACCTTTTCCACTATTGATCATAACAGTGAGATTCAACCTTCTGCCCTTAAAGTCACAGAGTTTCACTATTTATTTCTTTATCTCTTTTTCATAGTCTTTCAGCAAAGAAGTGAATCCTCCATTTCTGACCATTAGATAACCTACATGGGTCTATCCTGTTAAATTAAAATGCAAAAAAGCAAAAAAATAATAATCAGAAATGCAAGTTTTCTTTTGCAGTTAAGTCATTTAAATGCCCAGCTTTGTATAACCAACCATTAAAGTCCAAATATCAGGATACCAGGAAAAAAATTAAACGGATATCAGAATATTTATGATGACTCTTGTAAGGAGTTTGTATTCTAGAATAGTCCTGCTATATCAGTTGTTGTCAATAGTTCTGAAACATGCAAGAAAAAATGAAAAGTGTGTGCATTGTCAGTTTTTTTAGGGTCCCTGGTAACAAATTGAATGGAGAGAAATGTTCTTTTGGGGGGAGGGGGCTTCCATGGGTCCACCACTTTTCATCTGCTTCTATTCATTTTCATAAACTAAAGAGGAAACAAAAATAACTAAATTCCTTCTCACTAGCAATCAAAATCCAGATAAATAGGGATTAACACCAGGATTAATACCAGACCATCAATCAAGCAGTAAACAATTCAACAAAATCAAGATGGGAAATCATTAAGGATTCAACAGACAATTTAGTGAGCTCTCCAGTTTCAAAGTCTTTCATCAACCTTTAAATTTTCAGCCTTCGTCCATGTAAAATGTATTTTGTCAGAAAAGATATTGAGGCTGAATATTACAAGAAAGCAAACGACATAAGAGATGTTCCGTAGTGGAACATCTGTCTAGGAATAGTGGTGAAATCTGCAATACTAGCTGAGAATTTGATAGTGAAATGTCAGGCATAGGTGGGTTACTGCACTGAAGAGAGCTTTGAAGTAGATGATGTATAAGCTTCTTCAAAATGATACTGTAGATTTTATTACTATTTGAATATTGTGTTAATAAATTTATTTCCATATATTTGTTCCAAGTTGATTATTTATTAATGTTCACTATACTGTTATTTTCTGAAAATAAAAAATTTGAGAAAAAGCTAACATCCCTGTTCTTAACAGCCAAACTTCATACTTTATGAAGTGAGGTTAAAAATGCTTGCTAGCAAACAATTTTTCCAAATGTTTGTAGCCTTCTCTAATTTTCAGTCAGAAATTGACATTAGTTTAGTAAATTATCCAGTGGTTTGAAATAGCTTTTCTTTAAAAAAAAAAAAAAACAAATAAACTCTTCTATTTAAGATGTTTCTTAACTTCTAGTTTGGTTGATTATGGAGTCAAGCATTTGAACATTGATTTGGAAAAGTTGTAGTCTCTTACAATCTGTAAATAAAGACTGTTTAGACTGAAAAGATTCTTTTTTAATTATTGTCTATCTGAAAGTCATAGGAAATATTTTTACATTATATGATTAATCACTTACTATTGTAATTAGAAAAAAATCAAACAGTTACTGTTGTTTTTAATAGATTGTTTTGCTAGGTAAGAACAAATCCATATACTTGTAAACTAACAACCATACAAAATAAAGCTTTCCTGCTGTATTTCGGGGAAGAGAGTCACTTTGAGACATTTCAAGAGAGATTAGCTCTGTGACACTTCATACACATATTTGGAAAGGAATAAATTAGCACATAACTTCTGGAGAAAAACAGATTCTTCATTTAACTCAATTGAGTCCTTCGCCACACTGCTGTGTTAGGTTTATATTCAAATGTCATTCTGAGATTTGCAACTTGATATGCAATATGAAGGTTAACCAGAATGACTCTGAAGGAAGTTAAAGGTTTTTAAAACTAGATAGTTACTTATGTAAATTCTCTGTAGACAGAGAAAACATTAATGTTTTCCTGCCTTCCATTGCTTATGGCAGGGGTGTCAAACTCGATTTAATTGGGGGCCACATCACTGTGGTGTTTGACCTCGGGAGACTAAGTGGGGGTGGCCAGCTATATGTCACAACAGCTAGGTGCCTGTGGTGGTTTGAGAGCGCTGCCCGAAAAACGGTCCATTTCCAGGGTAGCCCTGCGGGTCAGATCTAAGCACCTCGTGGGCCAGATCCGGCCCCTGGACCTTGAGTTTGACACCCCTGGCTGTTGGAATATCAATAGCTTGCCTTCTTTCCTTCCACCTTGATATTATATGCCCAGACTTCTTTGAAATTGAAAAGGAAAAGTAAACATACAAAGAAGACAAGAACATATATACCCAAAGATTGAAAGTGTTTGGAATTAATGTAACCTTTCAAACTGAGATGAGATTTGGGGTTTCTTTTGGCGGTGGGCTCAAAATGAAATGGAATTTTTAAGATCTTTAATTCATGACACATTGGATTTAATTTGGAAATAATACAAATATGTCAGAATGACACTTTTTTTCAGGCACTGATAGCTCATTATGATATATCTTTCCTTAGTATGCCCACCATGGTTTCTCACATAAGTTTAATTGCTAGTACTTTTATTGTAATATAACATCACTTTGGATCGGATTCCTGGTACAGCATGGTCTTTGTAGTGATGAAGCTGTTTAAATAGTGGTTAAGTAATTGCCCAGTTCTTGAAATCCTTCCTCAGTTTATTGCTGAACTCCAGGACAACATAGTTTGTCAAGGAAGATGATTTACAGCCAAAAAAAAACTTTTTGGTCTGTGCAGAATGTTTTCTTTATATAGTATATCACTGCAGGTTTGGATCAAAAGAAATATATATGAAGGCTTTTGTGGATCCAACAAAAATATTTTTGTTTGCAATGAAAGTGATTACAGTTGTTGCTATAATATAAATATGCATTTTAGGAAATAAAATACGATGTGAACACATGACAGCTCTTTTCTATGTGACACAAGACAACTTTGTATTCTTTGCTCTTTACTTTTAATTAATCTTTCTTTGGTTGTTTTGGAATCATTGAAAAGCTTTACATTCTAGAGGATTGTGTCAGCATTCCAAATATCATCCAAAATTAAATCAGAATCCAAGGCAGAACTTTCCTCAAACTTCCAATTTATTAAGAGAGACATGTTGGCACATCTGAGCTTCCTGGGTTTCCCCACCCAGTTGAAAGTTCATGATCTTGCCCCCACACCCAGAAGTCCATCACACGGTCCAATCTTCCACTACCATGCTGGCAGTTCCACACATCCAGTTCCGGTCAGGCTCAGAGGTGTAGAGGCAAAGGATGACCTTGGGCTTCTAGGAAGGATTTTTTTATTTTGACAACAACACATTCTACTCCTTACTCCTTAAAGCCCTACATGGTATCAGACCTGGGTACTTGAGAGACCGCCTCCTGCCAATTACCTCCCTATGACGAATTAGATCCCACAGATTAGGCCTCCTCCGGATTCCATCAGCTAGCCAATGTCGACTGTCGACCACCCGTGGGAGGGCCTTCTCTGTGGCTGCCCCGGCTCTCTGGAATGATCTCCCCGTGGAGATTCGGACCCTCACCACCCTTCAGGCTTTCCACAAAGCCGTCAAGACCTGGCTGTTCTGGCAGGCCTGGGGCTGATGAGTTCCCAGCCCCACTCGAAATTGTGTGGCTGTTGAGGAGTTTCTTAATCTGTTTTCTGTATTTTGTTTTTTGTCTTGTTTGTTTTCTTTGTATTGCCCCCATTCCCTATTGGTTTGTTAGCCGCCCTGAGTCCCTCCTTCTGGGAATAGGGCGGCATACAAGTTTAACAAACTGAACTGAACTTACTATTCCCCTCCCAATTCCACACTAATGAAAAAGCATAGTAAAATAATACAGTGTGGCAGGCCAAAGATCCTGCAAGGAATATAACTGCAACAGTAAAAAATAAAGCATTGTACAGTAAAATTAGGTGGGGAAATATTGTATCATTGTTTGGCCTGACAGGAAAAATAGAACATGGTTGGCTGTGGGGTAATGTTATCAGAAAAGGAATGGGATATCCCCAGATGGAAGGTCCTGTTTCAAGTAGCTGCCATCCATCTAATCTCTAAAGATAAGGCTACTCAGAGAATGGCCATTGGACTCCTTACTATTCCCCCTCTCAATTCCCCACTATTGAAAAAGCATAGTAAAATAATAGAGAGTGTGGCAGGCCAAAGATCCTGCAAGGAATATAACTGCAGGCCTGACAGACTGGATATACAGTTAAGGAATGGTCAGTGATAATAAAACAAAGTTGTTGTCTCTTTGGGGTATACTCTTCAATCTGAAGAGGGTAAGAGAGAATATCTGAGTTAATATCAATGGCTGTGACTGATAGTTGAGCCAAGAAATAACTTCCACCAGTGGAAGTACAGTGCACTCTTCATCCCCATTGGAAACAGTGGCATTCTTCTTTGGGAGTGAATTCTATTGAGTAAATCAATATGAACCCATAGGAATAGGCTGCCTGGGGCTATGGGCAATCTGCTGCCAGCCTATAGGAAAAAAGCAAACTATCATTGGCTTCCCAAGGTGAGAGTAGGGTTCCTTTTTTCTCAGCAGGGAGTTGTGGTGCTGCACTGCAGAGTAGTTATTAAAAATTGAAGCCAGATGAATCTTCTCCTCATTACTTGCTTTGCTTTTCGCATGCTGTGTGAAGGTGCCTCTTAGGAGAACACAGCAAGAGAGCTTCTTGTCTTTGAGGTTGCACTGGCAATGTCAGACATGATTAATTGCTGGAAAAGAAAATTGACATTGACATGCAGCTGGAGCTGATGGGGCTGGAGGAACAGCTGTGGCCAATCACAGTGAAATGGCCCAAAACCCCCATCACCACCAATAATGAACCATTATAGAGTAGAAATTGTATTCCAAACTAAGAATGGAAGTTCATTCTCACAAATGGGCAGGTAAACAATAGCACAAAAGCTACAAGTCAGCCAGTGATAAGCACATTCAAACTTTGATGATTATTTTAGAGTCTTTGGTCCCAGAAATTCCACAAATATTTGTTTTTAAGCTATTTTTACACACAAAAAGTTCTGACTCAGTTCTAGTTTTTATCTGGCAGAAGAGAAAGAAGAAACAATGAAAGGATCAATACTTTGAAGGGAAAAGAAATCCAAATTGTAGAGTACAATACTTTTGTTTGCTTGTTTCTCCAAACTCCAATTTTCTTCCAGAAATGGAATGTTTGAGTAAATCAGGCCCTGCCAATTCTATTAGACCCAAAAAGACAAGTACAAAAGTAAAAAATATCAAGAGGGAAGAAAAAGACAACACAAGCATTAGTATTATAAAAATTATTTCCTAATTATTTACAAGCTTTTAAAGGGGAAAACAAGCCAAAAGGTGCTGATCTTTGAGTTAAACTAAATTCTGATAAAAATGACAAAATGACAAATTGGTTTTAAAAATTCTATCTAAAACTAAATGTTATACTAAACAGGCTGAGGAGATGGAAAGGAACAAAAATTGTTGCTACTAGAGCATATGCTTAGTGTCATAGGACAATATGTGATAGCTTTGAAACCATAATTTAAATCACGGGTGGGTGCTATGGCAACTTTATGACCTGTGGACCTCAACCCCCAAAATTCCTGAGCCAGCATTCATTTCTGGGAGTTGAAATCGAGAGGTTGTAAAGTTGTCATAGTGGCCCACCCCTGATTTAAATCATCACAGTTCTTAAATTACAAGGTTCTGAAAATAGTTATCTCCCTTAATGGTTATGTACCTTCAGCATTTCCCCAGGTTACTGGGGAATGGGATTGGTTTGACTAAAATAGCAGGGAAGAAGGAATTAAGCTGGTGGAATCTGGCAATTTATCCCCACACACACTCTTTCTTACTACCCTCCCTCCTCATTTAAGCAAAAGTCATTTAAGCAACAGTAATTAAATTAGTTTGTGTCAAGTGCAAAACCACTCAGGTTCCATGAAATCATATCAGAAGAAGAAGAAAATGCCATTTTCCCTATGCAATAAATAAATGTAATCAGTTATTTAGTGCTATGGCTGACATATGGAAGAAAATATTACTGACCTTACCATATTATCATGACATGGCTTCTTTTTATGGTATAATTCATAGCAGTACTGTATTATAACACAATACATGATGCACATTAGTTTAGAAGTTATCCACTACCATGAATAATCACCTTTATAATCTTATAAAGAATTTAGAAACCCAGTAGCCAAATTTTTCCACTATCAATTGTACTTTTATATTACAATATTTTTTATTCAGTTAATAGATAGAAACTGAAATTATTTATACACATAGCTTTTATTCATGGGTTACTATACCCTGGTTTTTTAAAACATTTGATGTTGGCCCAACAATTGGGAAATAGATATTTTAAAGGTGAGAAATAATAATAACTGACTGGCAAGCACAGGTAGTCTTTTGCCATAAGTTATTGGTTCAATGTAGAGCAAAAATCTGTTTCTTTTCAGCATAGTCTATAATTATGTATCACTATTGTTCTGGTGATGAATATTGGTTTGATATATGAAGGAATATATTACAGTATTCATTTTATTTTTTCCCGTTACAGAAATAATAACACTATTGCCTTGGATAAAAATTTGGTACACTAAAATTATAAAACCATCATGTTGGAGGGTATAGTAACACTCCAGAGCTTTCCTTTGCTTGATAAATGACAACCAGAAAATGAAAATTGTTACTCAATATTCTTAGTCTGTTTATATATGTAATTCCACAGATTTACTGGAATTACGGTAAGTAGGAAGTGAAATCAGAGCCTTATTTTGCCTGTAGAAAATGATATCATACAATAGCAATTATTTGGTACAATAACACAACATCACAAAATAATTGTTCTAGAAGTTTCAGTAAAGCTATAGCATAAAACATTCTCCTAATGCCTTGAATTTTGTCAGTAGAAAAAATACAAAAATTACTTAATGAGATAGAGATAAAATCATCAGTTTTTAATACCCAAGTCTAAGTAAGTTTATCACAAGTTTATCACTTGCAAAAACTGTCCTATTCTTTTAAGAAGATGCCCGGATAGAAAGACCTTTTCCAATGGCCATTCTCTGAATAGTCTTATTTTTGGAGATTAGACTGATAGCAGCTATTTGAAATAGGCCCTTCCATCTGGGGATATCCCATTCCTTTTCTGATAACATTATGCCAGGGTGAACCAGGTTCTATTTTTTCTGTCAGCCAAATAATGATACAAAAATTTCCCTACCTAATTTTACTGTACAATGCTTTATTTTTACTGTTGCGGTTATATTCCTTGCAGGATCTTTGGCCTGCCACACTGTATTATTTTACTATGCTTTTTCATTAGTGTGGAATTGGGAGGGGGAATAGTAAGGAGTGGAATGTGTTGTTGTCAAAATAAAAAATTCCATTTTATTGGTACTCTTCATCTTTTACCAGGGCTTCTGAAATTCTATTATTTATATTTACTTTATATTCCTAGGAATGTTTAATTTTTATTTCAGTTTCTAAAATGAGGATGTTATAAATTTAAAGATATTAAAAAATATAGCAATTGACAAAACAAAATGATTCTTCTACAAATAATTCCACTGTAACATAAGATAAAATACTAAGCTTTAAGGCAATTTAATTCTGGGCTCAGAAAACATCTCTTAGCATATAAAATTTCATCCAATTCCAGATACTCCAAACTGAAAAACAGAAAAGAACCAGTTCTGTAATGTGTTGCACAAGTATGGCAGATTATAATAGATCTGAGTCATCATAATATGGAGCTGCAAAATCTATGATTATAGCTAGAGTTTGATCCCTCCAAATGGATTGTTGACTTTCATATGTGCTGCTGTTAGATTGCCATGTCAGCATAAATTCTCTACTGGATTAGGTGAATACATGGGACTGTATTGTACTAGGAGTGTGCAAGAGTAAGAATGGGTAGAAACTGTTGGTGTGATATTGACATACAGCATAAGATTGAGGTTGGCATTTTTTCCTGTTTTTTGTAAGTGAATGTCTTTATACCTAATTTAGGTACTGCATTATAAACTGTGTGTTTCCTATCTAAATATGATAAGAAATAACTATAAAGGGGGGGGGGCACAAAAGATAAAAAGTTGGGAGGTCTGTATGCATTAATTAGAATCAATGAACTTAAAATACTATCATTTAGAGTATTCTCGGATGATTTTACAATAGCCTTCATACAGTGTTTTATCTGCTTGATTTTTAAGTAATAACAGCATAAATTGTTTGTTCAATTTCTATTCATCATATGTATCATAAAGTAGTAATCGTTTTATTATGGCTCATAACCAGTATGTTATGAGTTAAAACAATTTGAATACGGTCCAAAATTTTAATTTTCCAAGTTGTACTTCTTGTAATTCTATTAGCAAATCTGATTATGATGCAGTCTTCTGGCTAAAGCGCATAGCAATTAAAAAGGTGGTTTTAGGACACCTGTCATTTAAGAAAATTTTTAGATAATGCTAATTGGGGCAGCAAGGCAGTGTTTCCATTAGAGGGCAAATTAACTGAAAGCTTAGTTCTGCTTAGAATTTACATTTTGGAAAAACATGTTTAGGGTTTCCACCTCACTAGTGGCACAAAGGCACTGCATATACACTACAGGGATTGCCAGTCATAAATGGAGAAGGGAGAGAATTAAACATGGTTTGGAAAAAGTCCATCAGTAATAAGTTTAGGATGATGTACATAAATAACATGTAGGTTGTGATGTGGTGGTTAAGGCACAAGGCTAGAAAACGACAGACTATAAATTCTGGTCCCACCTTAGGCACAAAGCCAGTTGAGTGATCTTGAGCCAGTCACACTCTGTCTCAGCCCTTGGAAGCAAGCAATGGCAAATCATCTCAGAAAAAACTCACCAAGAAAACTGCAGGGCCTAGTTGAAGCAGTCACCAGAACTCATAACTGATTCAAAGATGCATACATTATCCACACACTTGATTTTTTAGTAAAAATTGTATCGATGTGGTATTAAAGCTCAATAAGATATGCATATATGTTTATCACTTCTACATTCTCATAGTCATCATCTTTAATAACTTGCCTTCAAGTGCAATGATGTTCCACATTTTTTGTTCTTCCATTAGAAATTCAAGAAACTAACCTATTGTTTCCAAACCTGTTGGAATAATGGAAAAGACTAGGTTCCTAGTGCACAAACAAGGCAGATAGATAAGCTAATGCTCCTATTTTTGTATGCTAGCTATCCACACAAATTGTTTTTCAGGATGCTAGCTATGATATAAGAAACCTCTTTAGAATTTTAAGTAAACGTATCTTAGTGGCCCAATAAGATATAATAATTAGCTGTTGATTTTACTTTTGGTTAAAAATCCACAAAATTGCAACCTGCAGTTCAAAATAAATTTTGCCAGATTCTGATTCTCAGAATTAAAGGTTGTGAAATGTAAAGCAGATCAAATTATTGTTAAATATTTATGCATTTTTGCTGCCTAAGTTACATAAGAAGTGAGTTAACAGATTTGAGAATTTAAAAGCATATTACTGATTAAACATTAATGGAGTACTCATTAAAGCATTAGTGTTTCATAACATCCAGAAAAGAGATTTGGATGAAATATATTGAGGCTAAATTTTAAGTGGTGATAGAGAAGAGGTCACTGAACAAATGTTTTCTGCCTAGATGGCATGAGAATTAAGGATAGTTTTTTTTTAATTAACAATTTAGGTATTTTAAAAGGTCATTTAAAATCAAAATGGATTTGATTCTAGAATCAATCATTTATATGGATTAATGTTGACAAGTTTCTCCCAGTTCAATGGTTTCTAAAGCAACCTCTAATAACCAGTTTTCCTTCCAGAGGAACCCAATTGGTTCTGTCAATAATCTCTTTTGTTGCAGATCTCCGCCAGGCATTCCAATGCCACTTTTCTCTTCCCATTCCTCTTTAGACACTTTAATAGACAGTTACTCATTACTATTGTACTCTTTTGTGAAGCTCAGTTCTGAGGAGGCAGATCTCTAACATACAGTTCTTCATTAAAGGGAAACATTTGAACAGTCTCTGAGGAAATAGCGCAAGCATACACAGTACAGTCCTGGATAGAGAGGCTAAAAAAGGATTAGCGAGAGGGACCTACCATCACCTCCTTCAAGAGAAGGGATACCATCCCGTCTTGCAAAGAGATGTTATCCACTGCTTGGACCCAACCACATACTACCTCCCAGGGGACCTTGATCAATAAGGAACACAAGTTACTGAGCTCCCAATTGGGAGATCCTATCCAATTCTTCAGGATCACCTGGTTCAAATTCCTCCCATATAACAGAGCTCAAATGCATCTTGGTCACCTCAAAAGGGATAAGCAATCCAACTCCAAAAGAAAATAAATGACTTATCTAACTGATACTGGGAATATTCCACAAACTGGCCTTGCACCAGCCCTCCTTTCTAACAGGGACCTGATCACTTGAAACAGGGTCACTAGATGTCAATCTGCAAATACAATAAGAATAAGATCATCACCCTTCTTCCCCAAAACCCCTTAAGCATTTTCAGAAGCTCTGCAGTGCAACAATGAGGATAAATAACTATAGTTCTGTCATGAGACATGTTATCCAGAGGTGATATTCAGCCGGTTTGGACTGGTTTTGGCGTACTGGTAGCAGAAATTTTAAGTAGTTCAGAGAACCAGCAAGTACCACCTCTGGCTGGACCCACACTTCTGCCCCCGTAGTTCCGTCCTGTATTCCCTTGTTTTTTAGTTCAGCTGATCATGTGGCAGAGTGGATTGCCACACCTCAACTGACCTAAAAAGCAGCTCAGCTCATACACTTTGCACCTACGCTTTGTGTGCTGACACAGCATCTTTGAGTGCAGCGCATAAAGTGTAGGTACACACACAAAGCGTGCTCTCATAGAATCAGTAGGAAAAGATTTGGAATGCCACCACTGATGTCATCCACTGAATTGTTGGGGGCAATATGCTGACTCTGTAAACCGCTTAGAGAGGGCTGAAAGCCCTATGAAGCAGTATATAAGTCTAACTGCTATTGCTATTCTAATTGTCTTCCATATAGATTTATTGCTATCAGATTTGATTTCAAATATGAAATTATTTTCTCATTTCATGTAATAAGGAATAGATCATAGAACTGAATTTTGAGTGTTGGAAATGACAGTCTGAATTCTCCAACCCCTAGGAATAGCAATAGCCCACAAATCCGCAGCCATACTCCATCAGGAATTATTCATAACCAAAGACAAGACAAAGAAGGATGAAATCAACTGTAACCATTGCAACCAATTATACATGGGACAAACGTCACATCAATTAAAAATCAAGATCTATGAACACCGGCTGGCAGTTGAATGTCACAATCCCAAGTCCTTAATCTCTACCCCCACTGACACCAAACAGCAACAGTTCGATTGGAGAAACACAGAAATCATTGGCCATGCTACCACCCACCACGCTTGTGAGTTCATCAAAGTCTGGCACTCCAGAAGCAATTCAATCAACAGACACATCGACTTACAACCAGCCTACGAACCCCTCAGAATCCAAATCAACCACACAGCCAACCATAGACAATACTGACCTCCAACCAACCCATGCACCTCCCCTCTCACCAGCAGTTCACCTCCCAATAACCCTGACCTGATGCAACCTCCCTATCACAAGACCTATCATAAGACCCTCACTTGACATGCCCACACCTGAAGCCCTTATAAACTGAATAACACTGACAGTTACATCCCCTAAACTCCGCTGAAAATGTTACCTAGCCTGGCAATGAAACATTTGGAAAACAACCCACAAGCTCAGAGAATGAACCTTCACCCTCATCATACCCCAAAGGTACAAATATTTGCCGCTATTGCAAACTGAATTTTCATTAATGAACTGTTGAGTGTTTTTTTTTCAACAGAAGAGACAGTTTTGCCTAATGGCTAAGACACCAGCCTAGACAGCAGGAGACTATGAATTTAAGTCTCACCTTAACCATGAACGCTAGTTGGGTGACTTTGGACCAGTCACTTTCTCTCAGCTCATTCTCCCCCCCCCCCAGGGTTGTCATGGGGAAAAATAAGAAGAGGAAGGAGTAATGGATATGTTTGTCACCTTGAACAAAAGATAAAACATGGCATTAGTGCTCAGCTGTGCTCTGTACTACTGGGGATATTTTCTTTTATACTGTTTTAATATATGTTTGTATATGTGTTTATTCATTTTTATATGAACATTATCTAAATAACTGGAAAAGCGGACTCTTCATTTGAAGAACTTAGAATAGTTTCCCTCACAGAATCCATTCAGGCAATTTATTTGAACTATTCTACTCAGTTATAAGAATGAACTGTGGGATTTCAGAGTATATGATTTTTAAAAATTCTTCCTTTTAGAGTGGGGAGAGAAGTTGAATGAAATAGGAATCTGACATATCTTCCATTTCAGCTGTAGTTGAAATATAATAAGTATTTGGATAATCTGGAGACAGCTGCTTGAGGGGAAAAAAATCAAATGTGAAGTGGTACCTGAATAAAATGACACTTGAAAATCAGTGAATCTGTTGAAGAAACATGACAAAATATAATATCTGAGCAAATGAATAGTGCATCTAAGTTGGATACTTCCATCATTTCATATAGATATCAAAAGGAACTGCATTTTGGATTTTTCTTTGTAAATTAAATCTATATGATTTGATGATGTACAGGCATAAGTTTTCTTCATGCAGAGTAATTGTTACAGTCCTGTTAAACTAACGATGGCCAAACTAGATTGAGTTTTGATCCTGTGAAATTCTTCTGTTTCTGTTCTGTTATTGTTATGTTGAGACTTAAAAATGATCTGCCTCTACAACCATGCGCACACACACTTATCTAATTAGCCAAATGTGTTGTTATATTTGGTTTACCCTTGAAACTTTACAAAAAACGTTTTAAACTGAACAAGTATGAACAGCCATTATCTAGAGCACGAATTCCTAAACTCTTCAGCTCATCAATCTCTTTATGAAGTTTTGGATTGTTCATTAGCTCCCCTCCCCCCACACATTTATTTCTTATATGAAAATAATTTAATATTATTTTACTTAATAGTACAACAAATAATACTATTAGGTAAAATAATATTTATTAAAATGCTACAAATAATAATAATAATAGTAACAGTGACTGTTTTGGATAGTTCTATCTTCTTTGGGAGTTGATATTGGCAACTTTGGGAAAGCCTGATCTGGAGCATGTTGATCTTCAGCATGTTTGGTTGATAAAAAGTCCTCTGATTTCAGGACCTTGGACAGAGTATCTTGTATCATCTATGAAATGACTTTGTGCAGTGACCATGCATTTTGTTGATATGCAGCAACTCATATTCTTGCCCTGACTCAATTATGCATTTAGGAAAGGTTGCTTGGGCATTCCTGCATAATATTAAATTAATAATATTAACATTTTAATATTAAAAAATATTAAAGGTGCAAAAACAAAATATAAAAATGTATGTTGACTTTCCCTTCTGTTCTTCCTCCTCCCATTACTGAATCAGTATGGAATCTCAGTGGTACAATGATGTTTTTGTAGGCAAATAGGCAAATGTCTGCAAAAAACCCCAAATAATTTCCCACCAAATCTCTGTCAAATACCTTGTGTTCTGCTGTCTCTGGTATTAGTTGCAGATGAGGAATTAAATAAAAGAAGTGCAGAGCTACATCATGATTTCTGTAAAGAGGTATAATTTAGAAATATACTTCCTATTTTGACTTTATTGGTCAGTTTTACTTAAATAGCTGTTCATTTTTTGTGTTGATATAAAACCTTTTTTATACCACTATTTCTGTACAAGACGTAGGGAAGAGAAATAATAATTTATCTATGCATGCAGCTGTAGAGTTCAATGTTAGTGGTCACTTATTGCTTCTGAGTTCAGTATACTCAGGAAAAAATCTATATTCTTCTCATATGTTCGCTGGGCATGAAAGCAATCTCTAAATACTCAGAAAATAAAATGAGGTTAAACTTGCAATTCTGCCAGACTGCTGTCTGTTGGAACCTATCCTCAAACCCCATTGCTTTGTTTCTCCCAGTGCGGTTTAGAAAACATAGCACTGGGAAATTATTTTATGAAAAAGAGAAACTGAAAGCATGCAGGAATCAGCATGCTGTTACCCAAAGAAGCATTTAAGAGTTTAAACTGATCTATTGTTCATCTATCTATCTATCTATCTATCTATCTATCTATCTATCTATCTATCTATCTATCTATCTATCACCTCTAGCTATCTAGCTATCTAGCTATCTTCATCCATCTATCCAAAAGCTTTATACACAAATATAAGGATTTTTTTCCTGAAATTTTATGTGTATGTATTCCATAGGGCAAATTGTAACACGTCCTAAATACTTTGCAAGTGCCAATCAACACTAAGTTCAGACATAAATATGCAACATATGCATATATCTTCCTCCTAATATAATTGTTCACAGAGAAACCTGTGAAATATACTACATGTAGGTTGTGCTACAATACAATCTAAGAAATTACTTCAATATGTCACAAAACCTAACACTGAGTCAGCACAATAGTCTTTGGTTAATTTCACAAAGTAACACAATAATAGAAGTTGAAATGAGCAGTATTGTTCTTTTATTCACCAAGCCATGTTTTCTTTAACCTATTCACCAAGCCATGTTTTCTTTAACCTCTTTAACTAATGCTTATAGCATTAGTTAGACAAAGAAAAGAACATAAATTTTGGTGTGCATACCACAAGAAAAGAAATAATGCCAAATTATTTACTGGGTGTATGCAATTGATTAGTATTGCATAATATTATGAGAAAATTGGAAATGGAGAAAATAGAGTCACATTGTCATGAAGTCACTTATCTCTTCCTCTCTAGCAACAATATTCCTCTGACCTTTTACATTACTATGTTATGCTATATGGTATATAAAGTGAAAAAACAGAAATATTTTAATGGATTCAATTTTCTATTTAAATATACAAGCTTTCCAGTCTTTCCTTCAACTGGTAATCAGTATTTTGTGCACATTCCCACACCAAGTGAATGAGTAAAAAAAGATGTATTATGTTCCACTCCAAAGTCTCAAATCATTAGGGGCAATTGAAGAGCCGACAGATGTCTTTTCTTTCATTCCCAATGTCCCTTCTCTCACTCCCAATGCCTTACATTCCCTTGCAACAATGCAGGTAAAAGCAAATGCACCAGTGGTAGTTATAACATCTTGATGAAGCTTACTTTTCCAACCTAGATGTGTACTCAATACACTTTCTAGTGTGGAAAAATATTACTACTTGTATACATTACTATTGAAATGAAGCTCCCCTGAAAAAAAATTAACATGCATGGTATGTTAATGTTTACCTTTGCATTAGATAGTCCCAGAATAGTTAGTACAATGAAAGTGATTGTATTCAAAGTTCATCCTATTGTCACTAAACACCTGGCTCTTGCCTAAGGTAGGATGGCAAGAGCATGGTTGTAGGGTGGAGTAAACAGGGAGGTAAGGAACTGACAAGTAGGTAACAAAAAGCACTTTTTGGCAACTTTAAAGCTATAGGAAGTTTGTGAAATTGATTCTCTTCAGTCCCCTAAGCACTTGGAGACAGTTCTGGAAACAAAAAAGATTGTCCACAGTTTTAAGAGTCCACACTGTGAACTCAAATAAAACACCTATCCCAAAAGTCTGTACCAGCAGTTTAAGCCTTATTCTCTTGCTATCTCACCAATAGTCCCCATAAGCCTTTCAGCCTCTGCTGTGGATTCTAAGCAGATTCTACCTGACCCCCTTTTTCCCTATTGACTTTCCAACTTCGGAAACCACCTCTGATCTCTGCCTGGTACATTGCTTCAAGATATTGAGGGAGCTTGTTTGTGCAGATCCAATAAAGATTGTCCAGCAGTTTCCTGGTCTTTAGTTTTCTACTTGCCAATCTCCATTTTCTGCCATCTCTCTTATCTTCTTCTCCAACCTGACCCTCCCCACTCTCTCTCAAAAAAAGTAAACCTGTAAACACTCATTTGATGCAGATGTGGCTTTTTCATAATGAATCTGGGGTTTCTCTCCATCACAGGTAACTTAGCTGGCACAGAATTACAAATAACAATAGATTCTGGACAAAGATAAAAAGGCAACAGGAAACACCAAAGTAATCAGGTAAACATTCCTCCCTGTCTGATCTTAACCTATGATCTCTTTGATCAAATAAGAAATCTTTCCCCAAAGAGATTACTACAGAAAAAAAGGAGAAATCACAATTCAACAGAATGCCTGACTGCAAAGTGTTGCTTCTTAGAATGCTGGCTAAGTGCACATTCTTGGAATGAATGTGTGTGTCCCATATTTATTCTTTTTTATAAACAACTTAAGGCAGAGAACATATCTAATACTCCTTCTGCTATTTTTTTTCACAATAACAACCCCTCAAAGATGAGTTGGGTTTAGAGAGAGTGATTGGCCCAAGGTCATCGAGCTGACTTTCATGGCTAAGGTGGGACTCAAACCTCCCACCTCCTGGTTTCTAGTTCAGTGCCTTAACCATTAGATCAGACCTAGAGAATACATTTTCATGTGCTTTCAAGGAAGAAAGGCAAAGAGGTGTGTGTGTGTATGATTTTTGGAGGAGACCAAATGTGGTAGGTCCAATAACTGGTTGTATGTTGAGCTCTCAGAATAAACTTCACCTGTAATTCAAATAACTCCCTGTGTTCTTTATTCACAGCTTGGGAACAAACCTGGTAAGATACCTTTCCAACACCTCCATTTTTATATATTCTTTGCTCATTTATTGTTCCATTTATTGCTGTTATTATTATTTCCTGTGGTATGTTAGTTGTTATTGAAACTACTTCAGACAACTGAAATATTTGTCAGTTGCATTAAGAATGCTGTAGGAAGTAAATTATAGGTAGAATAAATTATTTAATAAAGGGGGGAAAAACTACCCATCTTTTATATAATATGATTCCTAATGTAGTTCAAGAACAGAGAAACTAGTCAAAGCCTCAATTTCATCAAGACCTGTCTTCACCCTCCCTTTCTTCTCTCCTGCTTAGTCTTAGAGGGAAATATTACCATCTCCGAGAATGTACACTAGATGCTTGTGCACAACGGTTGATGATTCGTATATACTATCCTTCACCTTCAAGAAATCTCATCTGGCTGGATCCATAGGGTACACCAGAGGTGATATTCAGCCAGTTTGGACCAGTTTGCCCAAACTGGTAGTCGAAATCTCAGGTGGGCCCGCCCACCCGCCCCTTATTTAGGCACGTTTTTGAGGTGGTGTGCATGTGCACAAGGCATGCATGTGAGCAAAGCAGAAGCCGGGCACATGCATGAAGTGAGCATGTGTGTGCGTGGTGAACCGGTGGTAAGAAAAGGTGAAACCCACTGCTGGGGTACAATGCTAGTGACACAGCAGCATTTTAAAGCATCCTTCCTCAATCTAATATCTTCTATATGGGTTAGACTATAATATTATGAGAGTTGAAGTCCAACATAACTGGAAGGCACCAGAGTAGAGAAAGCTGTCCTCAAGAAGATAAATGTTCGTAGCAAGGTAAGAGAAAAAATTATGAATAATGAATATTTAAGATGTGTGCTATCTGTTCTGATCACAAAAGCACTCTTCTGAATGGGGCTTTATAGTCAGAAATATTTGACACAAATGGAATACCATATTAAAATATTTCCAACATCTTAGAAATACACACACACACAGGAAATTATGAACATAATTTAAGATCACTATTTGCAGAAGGAGAGTGATATTTGAGAAAAGGTAGCTGAGCATATCAAATCAATGATTCTCTTCTCTGGGATGAAATGATAAAATGCATTTCTATGACCTCAATTCTGCAGATAATATTGCCCTGCCTAGTTTAACATATTGCTTATTGGAAGAAAAGATCCTGCAGACAAGGCAAAGATAAGCTGTAAACAGCTACCTGTGCAATGAAAGTAAAATGGCCCAGGACAAAGGCATTTTACAAAAAGTCAGCTCAGGAGAGAAATGGGAATTGTATATTACATGTCAAACAATTGTTTTCAACTTGAAATGCTAGATAAAACCACCTTTAACATTAGCGTCCTATTTTCTATGAACAAATTATTCTTAATTAAAACTATTGAATACCCTTTAGTGGTCAATTTCACTGCAAAAATTTATTTGGTTCTACACCAATATTTTGTTTTCAATTGTCAGTATACAAACAACTGAAATAAGCATATTTACATTTGCAGGAATGTTCTGCTACTTCCATATTTATATCCGAATTCAGTATTGAACATTTATAAAATCTGTGGACGGAGGATTATGTTACAGGAAAACATATATTGTTAAAGAAAATGTAATAAAATTTATGGAGATATCATCGGCATTATTTGAGAATATAATGCAGCATTCACTTGTACTTGCAAAAGGAGTTGCACCCGACCAAATACAAGTGCTTTTGATTATTATAGGCTGACCCATCAATTTTCAGTATGTGAAAAGACTGCAAACCATTATTAATAGAAATCCTCTCTTCTGGGAACATTGTATGATTTTGGGAAAATACACCTGCCTTCCATTCAGACAGCAATATCTCCTGATAAGTCTCAAATTTCTCCTTTGCACTAATTATAATTAATCAATCTGGAAAGTGGCAATTCATCTCCATCTCCTTAGTCAGATGACTCCAGATCAGAGCATACTGCAAAATACTAGAAGAGGTTAATTCCACCATTAATCAATATAAGGAGCAGAATGTATAGTGCTGCCCTATATTTTATTTCATTTTATTTTATTTAGTTTGTCAAGCATGTATAAGATAACAAATATAAGTATAAACATAATTATGAATACAGGAAATGGATATGAATAAGTGGGGACAGTAGGACAGGGATAGTAGGCACATTGGTGCACTTAGGCGCACCCCTTGCAGACCTTTTAGGAATGGGGTGAGGTCAACAGTAGACAGTTTAAGGTTAAAGTTATGGTGGTTTGGGGATGAAACCACAGAGTCAGGTAGTGCATTCCAGGCATTGACCACTCTGTTACTAAAGTCGTATTTTCTGCAATTGAGTTTGGAGCAGTTTACCTTAAGTTTGTATCTATTGTGTGCTCATGTATTGTTGTGGTTGAAACTGAAGTAGTCATTGACAGGTGGGATGTTGTAGCAGATATTTTTGCTATGCCAAGGTCAGACCGAAGATGACATAGTTCTAAGTTGTCTAAGCCCAAAATTTCAAGCCTGGTGGTATAAGGTATTCTGTTGTGAATGGAAGAGTGGAGGCCTCTTCTCATAAAATATCTCTGGACTCGCTCAATTGTCTGATATGCAGTGTGGGTTCCAGACAGATAAGTTCTATTTGAGGATAGGTCTAGCAAAGGTTTTATATGCCCTAGTTTGCAATACAATATTATTGGAGAAGACGCTTTGCAAAACTTAATGCCTTTTTGGCAATGCTGTTACAGTGAGCTCTGGCACTTAGATCATTAGAAATGAATACTCCCAGGTCCTTAGCAGAGTGAGGGTCATCCACGAGGTCATATCCGTCCAGCTTGTATTTGGTGTTCTGATTTTTTTTTGCCACTATGTAAAACAGAGCATTTGTTGCTTGAGATTTGGAGTTGCCAATTGTTTGACCATTCTTACACATGGTCAAGGTCCCTTTGTAGGGCAGCAACATTGTCAGTGGTGTTGAATAGTTTTACATCATCAGCAAAGACAACGCAGTTGCTTATGATATGATTGCAAAGGTCATTTATGTAAAATTTATGATGTAGAAGGGACAGTCTAACTCTACCATGTATTGTACAAAAGAAATTGTAGTAATACTCTGCAGACCTTACTTATTCTTCAACTACATGAAGTCTATCAGTTGCCAAATGGGATTACGTTTCAAGAAACCTATGAACACGAGGAAAAGAACTTTAAGTGTAGTGTTCTTTGTTGTGAGTATGAAAGGCATCATTCTGACATAACCTTATTTAAAGATTGCTTACAAGGCAATAAAAAGGAGCCGGATCTCTTTCTCTTGGTCAGCAAAATGTTTGATCTCTTATTATTCTTCAGCATACCCTGAAGTATCTCAGCCACTTCTAAAAATTTAATCTCTAGAGATTTTTAGGATAAAAGCGTCCATCTCCGACAATTTTGCACAGAAAGGATTCTTTTGCTGGCGCTGGGTTTAGAGTGAGAAGAGGAAGAGATATAATTTATATCTACTTATGTGGGGACAAAAGATTAAAATAATACTCAATAGTTTTTTTTAAAAAAACCAATATATTACATTGTTTCCTGTGAATAGTATTTATGAATGTTCTAGGAAAATACACCCAAATAGTGAACAGGTCCATTTAGAAAATATAGCCAACCTTTGGCTGAGAGAATGGGGAAGGAAGACACCATATATTATCATGGCATATGATATCCTAAACCTGCAGATAGTCTTTGTAACTAATACACTGAGTCTGTGGAAAAACAGACACAATAATACAAGATATTTTTTACACACACTCAGTCTGGGAGAGAGGTAGGGAAAAGTGAAGTGGGCTAAAAGTTAGTTGGTAGTGATTGCAGTCAAAGGGAAAGAGATGGAGGAAAAAGTTGGCAAGCAAAGATGAATTTCGGCAGTCCTGGGTTGCAGATCCTTAGATAATTCATTGTAGGGGAAAATAAGACAATTCTAAAAAGTACATACTTTAAGCTTTCATTGTTTGTCTCCTGATTATGTGTTATAATTTTTGCATGTGGAGAAGTTCATCAAGCTTTCATAGAATTCCAACATTTTGAACTCTTATATAGCAGTAGCCACTTAGACTTATATACCTTTCTAAGTGGTTTACAGAGTCAGCATCCCAACAACTTGGGTTCTCATTTTACCAATCTCAGAATGATGGAAGGTTCAGTCAACCTTGAGTCGATGAGAATCAAACTGCTGGCAGTCAGCAGAATTAGTCTGCAATACTGCATTCTAACCACTGTGCCACCACAGCTCTATATGAACGCAAACCTGTGGTTGTTGCCTGTAGTAAAAGAAGGGTGAGCAAATGAACATTCCAGGCAAAAATGGCGGACTAGTAAAGCAATTAGACCATGGAGCAATTAACTATGTTCCTTTGAAGGCAGAAACTGAGAGAAAGGGGAATTGAAGCTCTCTTTGTCTCCACTAGCTGGATGCTGCTTGCATAATTATATTTTGAAAAGGCCAATCTCAAAGGCAAATGAATACCTTTCTACCCTGAATATGTTACAAAAAAACAGGGGGGAAAACCCAGAATGATTCATAGGAAAGACTTGGCATGCTGTATTTTGTCTGAACAATCACTACAAATTCACAAAACCATGTGTTTTAAATTGGTTTTACCTGCTCCACTTGTCTGTATTAGATGTTCTAGAAATTGACTACAAAAATTAGAACATGTGGTGGACTATAATTTGAGATACTTGAAAAAATCTCAGTCTTTGCTTTGCTTTCATGAAATGGTTGAGTGCAATCTGGAATCTCTGGGTTTTATTCTTTATTCTTTTAAAAAAAAATTGCTTGAAATATTTTGCAATGTTTTGTTTTTAAGCCATCCTGAATACTATAATGGAATGAGAGTATGAAATATTTCAAATAAATAATGATATGGGCAATTAGCAAAGATGAATTACCTAATGATTTTTAAAAATGCCTCTACCAGTATATTGTAAATATTATTACTCAATTGCTTTTGATTTTGGACAAATTTGGTTAGAACTTGGAATTTTTAAAGACACAAAGAGATAAGATGGTAAGTGCAAAATAAGATTTTCCTAATTATTTTAGTGACTCTCATTTAACTTTTTAATAAATGACATGTTTATAAATGTCAGTAGCAATTAGTTTTTTCCCTAAAAGATTATGGAATAGCTGCTGTATACTGATGAGATCACACTTTGGGGCTACAGAGATTCCTAGTCTCCCTTGAGATTATTGATTAAAATGATCTTGCAATTAATTATAACAAGACAAAGGTTTTGAGCAACAGACTTTCAGCATAAACGGGACCTAGATTCATAGATTGTACTGTAGCAAAACATTTTGCCAATTGGTAACAGTAACCTGTTTCTTATGTGAGGCTTGAACTTCTCAGAGTTAATCCATGTGGTTGAAAATCAGTAGTAAAAACACTTATATTCAGAAATGTTGTTGGGGAAAAGGTGGCCTTCACACACAAACATGCACACAAATTTTGTGTGTGTGCGTGTGTGTCCGCACACACACACACACACAACCCCCCCCACACGTACATATGTGTGTATCCATATAATTTAAAGACAATATAAAAACTAACAGTAACTAATGCAGATAAAGAGAAAGACAAATAACAGTGCAGAAAAAAAGAATATAAAGATATAGAATAAAGCTTCCAATTTTTTTGCAGCAAATAGAAGTATAATTACAAAATCATCTCTTACTCCATGATTAGGAAAACAAAAACCCTCATTTTTTCTATTAGCCATTTTTTCCTAATCATCTAAACTACAAATTGTGAAGTATTTTTCTGTTTCATGCAAAAAGTCTGTAAGGGATTTTCAGTCAGCCATACATATAGATACTGTCTTTTCTATAATCAGAGACATTAATTTATCCAACTCCGCAAGTTTCATCAGCTTCATCAACCATTCCTTGGTGCAGATGTCATATATTATGCAAAGTTCTATGAGTTTTTCCTAGTTACCTGTCAGAAAAAAAGTGTCTCTAACTGCAGACCCAACATTTTCTCTTTTTTTTCTTTTTAATAGCTTTATTGATTAGCCTATAGGCCATATCAAATCACAAAGTCCAAACACATATCACCAAGAAATCCTATACAAATAATTTAAAATAAGAGTGGGGTAAAATACAATAGTTATAGGATAAGATAAAATATCATTTAATGCTTAAGTATGTTAAATAGAATAAAATGACATAAAATTATATTTCTGTGTCACCCTTACAATCTAGTCCAATCTGCCCCATGTATGCAGATCTCAAGCGAACCACTTTGTTTAAGTACTGTGCTTTATTAAATGTTATGTTCAGGTTCTGGCCACACATAAAGTAAGTTGTTTTGATATGGGGATCCATGTTGTTTCTTAAAATAAAGCTTCTAGCATTATTACTTCATGGAACTGAGGGAACTGATCCCTCAACTCTATGTGTTAGTCATAGCCCTGAAAGTTAATCTAAGTGTACCAAGTTGTACTCCCACCTTATTTCCTTGAACAGAGGCTTAACGTCTCTAAGAGATAACTTCCCTTAGGAATAATACATATGAAAATATTACCTGTTCATTTGTTCCTTCCAGGAGACCCAAGAAAGATGTTTTAGGACAAATGCAGTCTGACCTGAAATGTAGGATGTGAACTAGATCTGGCCATCGTTTCCTATAAGTTCTTATGTTGTCTATTGGGACCTTCTCATCTTTCCCCCTCTGCTGCGAAGAAAATAATTAAGAAATATAATTATGTGATCCGATTAGAGTTCGGTGCCCTAGCATATAATAAGGCAATTCAATAGCTTTCTTTAATTAAAAAGTCCCATTGTTATGCAACGTATCTACCAGTTAAGGATTTTCCAATATGAAAGGCACTAACTCAGTTTTGCAAATGCAGTTAATGCCACTGGTAGATTTTGAAATATTTATTTATCAAATTGCTATACTGCCCATCTCATATGCATGCCTCTGGATGATTTACAAATAAAATCATGCAATCATATTTTAATTTTTAAAAAAAAACAGAATTAAAACAAAAACATAATAATTGAACAATTAAAAATTAAATGCAGAAGAAGCACTTTCAAATCACCAGCCCTCCCCCTGGTTACATACCACTCCAAAACCCACCCACCCACCCTGCAAGTTGACAGAACCAGTCTTGGCATTCTTCCAAAAGGCCAGGAAAGTGGGGGATCATCTCATCTCTGGAGACAAGGTGTCCTATAGGACAGGGACAAAGGCAGAGAAGGCTCTCTTCCTAGAACCTGCCAACCAAATCTTTTTACTCAATGAGGTCACCAACTTACTTCCTGCTGGCTGGTTGGGATGAGTCAATAAAATAGGGTTGAGATAGTTTCTCAGATAATCTGATCCTATGCTACGAAAGGCTTTAGAGACTTCAGCACTTTGAATTGGATCCAAAAGCAAACTGGAAACCAATGAAGCTCAGACAGCAGAAGTGTTGTATGTGCAACTCTAGGAGTGCCCAAAACTTCTCATAGTCCTGCATTCTGCATCAGCTGCAGCTTCTGGATACCCTTTAAGGATAGCCCACAGGTTGTTGCAGTAGTCAGTACCAGAGATAACCATATCTATGTCTTTGTTTGCATGATTGAGAATTTGCTCCATTATTTGTTTTACTGTTTTATGTCAGCAGTATGAATACAGAAAAAATTCTATGTTGCGAAATAAAATCCACTGATCATTTTAAATGTATATTTATTTTTTTATCCACAAAAGATAAACGTTTTTGAGGCCACCATAGATCTATCTGGACTGTCTGTAGCATTTCTGGTAAGAAATCTATTCATTCTTCCATATATGTACTTGAGTTGCTTTGTATCTATTTACTATTTTCCTAATAAGGTTTTAGTAGCTATTGTTAGCAGCCATTGTGCTGAATCGTGATTTACTTTAAACATAACTTATCAGAAGGGCGAACCCCACCCACCATTCATCTTGGTTTTCTAATTTCATTATATTGGTCATAAATTGTGCCCTTGAAATTTGGCAGCAAAAATTGGCTGCTTGTTACTTGTTCAAGGAAATTTGGCATACGGAAGGAAAACTGTGATACAGCTTGAGCGACAGAGCAGAGAACTTTGCAGCATACCAAGAAGTGTAGCGTGAGAACAAGGTCCCTCAAGATGTTGAAGAATGGAGCAGAAAGATTTTTACAGGGGTGAAATCAACTTACTTCGCTACTGGTTCTCAAAATGTGAGTCTGCACTTCTGCAGATGTGCAAAGCATCAAAAACAGAATGTGATGATGTCCAGGCAGGTGGGCGGGAGGAGCCTCTCGCCTCCAGGGCTACCAGTTGGCCTCAACCATATAGAACCAGAATTTCACCACTGAATTTTTATCCTTCTGCAATAACAAAGCATAAAACAAAGATGTTTAAATGGAAATATTTTGAAAGCAGTCACCAATTCATAAACTGAGCATATCATCTGATTATCTTGAATAGTTGCATAGAATTAAATAATTAAAATCACTTTCTGAAAATCCATTTGAACAAGAATTTCATGTTCCTTATTGGAAATAACTTGTAAGCTGAATTTGTAAGCTGTTTCCCCTGAAGAGTCTAAAATTTCAGGTGTCTGAATGTATTCAATGGGGTGGCCTGTATATGTTCAACTCACGTCCTGCTTTTGTACTCCTTTGGGCTGGGAAAATAATTTTTTCCTGTATTTAAGAACCCATATGGTGTGCTCAAAAAGAATGTTTTAGCAAATAGCTATTAATATTTAAGCGATTTTCATTATGCATAGTAAGTGATTGCATGGGGTCTAATGGCAAGCCTTAATCACGTACCTTCTCCCTAAGCCCACACATCCTTCTCCAATGGTTGTTCATACTGTAAATCCCTTGCTGAGAGGTTGGTCAAGTTTTAATAATCAGACAGTGAACTCAATCATTTGTTCTTCTGTGAGTTCAAACCTAGGCTCTTTTAACTTCCTATCCAAATCCCTGTTCCTATCTGTTATCATAATCAAACATTGTATTACTGAGAGCAGCTTTCAAGAGAAGCAGTACTACAGCACAGTATGTGCACAAAAGTGAGTGTTTGCTTTTATTCCTAAAGGAGGCCTGCATAGAGTTTCAGTGGGAGCCACTTCAGGGTTTTGTGTTTGCAGCCATTAGTGAGGTAGAAAACACACTTAAGCTCTCTTCAAAGCGAGTATGCCTAAATCAGAGAAAAAATGAGGAAGAATAACACATAGGACCTGGTTGCTTGTTTAAGGAGGGGTTTCTTTTTTCTTTTGCAATCAGAGACAGTACAAAATAGCTGGCAAGGATGGATTTTACTCTGAGAATAAGCACTTTTGAACTGACAAGTCAACTATACACTGACAGCTTTACCAGAATTAAAAGAACAACCACACCTCTGTAATTTAATTAATTTAATTTATTTGATTTGATATGGCTGCCTACTCCAGAAGACTCTGGGCACCTTACAAAATCCACACATTAAAAAAGAACCACATGATTCCCAGGTTTAGGAATAGATGGGCACTGTAAATAGCACACATCTTTAGATATTCTCATATAAATTATACATGTGGAAGTGGAGAAGAATCTTTGTTATTCTCTGTAATCTCTGGTAATATGTTCTGGAGTGAATAATGTCATTTCTGTCCCATGACCAAGATTGAAACCAGACTAGAAAGTATCTAGAAAAGATCATCAACCATCCTCCAGAATTTCCCAAAAGGTGTTAAAATATAGATTGAGAGAAGATGCACCACTGTCTCTTTCAACACAGGAGAGGCAGGGGAGGCAGAGCCTCACCACTGTGATCATGAAAAGAAAAAAAATGTAAAAGGAAAAAGGCAAGAGCTGAAGTCAGGCTGAGCTAGTTGCTGCCAGAGTCACCGTGGATGACTCTGCTTAACTGTTTAAAAAAGCCTCTAAAAAGTGTCCTCTATAGGAGGAGGCAGGAGAACGATGTGCCTCATCTAGTCTGACTTTAGGCGTTTTATGATCACTCAAGCAGAGTTAAGCAAGGGTTAAAAGCCGAAAAATTCCTGATGTAGGTGAGGCACGTCGTTCTCCTGCCTCCTTCTGTAAAGGGCACTTTTTAGAGGCTCTTTTAAACAGTTAAGCAGAGTCATCCATGGTGACTCTGGCAGCAACTAGCTCAGCCTTCCTCAACTCTTGCCTTTTCCCTTTTACATTTTTTTTTCTTTTCATGATGACAGGCAAGAACAGTGTTGAAATCCTCTTTGAAACATCTGGAAAAGGTACGTGTGGGTCAGAGGGAGTGGGAGGAATTCAAACTTCATCCTCAAGTGTAGATCCCTCCCCAAGTGTAGTTTGATTGCAGGCAGAGCCACGTTGCCTTTTCAAACACACACACACACACACACACACACACACACACACAGAGCTAGATAAAACTATATAAGCCCAGCTTCACTTATTATAAATTTTAAAAGGCAATGTGGCTCCGCCTGCAATCAAATGCTCGGATCGGCTCCCCTACAGCTTCTCTCCCTCTTCTCTCACCCCAGCCTGCAAGCAGGAGGTGAGTGGGTGGGTGGGCTTCATTGTGTTTAAGGCATTTCCCACCCAGACAGCAGGCTGCATTTGCAATGGTGGAGGTATTTGGGGAAGGCAGCAGGGGAATGGGGAGGGGTATGGCAGAGGAGCTGCTTTCAAGCCATTGGAAAATATATCCAATCCAACTTCTATGTTTGTGTTTGTTTGTTTGAGAGTGAGTGAGTGAGAGAGGGAAGGGGGTAGGAGAGATCAATCCAACTTCTCTGTGTGCGTGTGTCTGTTTGAGAGAAGAGGGAGGGAGGGAGAGTGGGAGGAAGGAGGGGAGGGAGAAGAAAAAGAATGAAGGAAACTTTTTCGCAAAGGAGAAAAACAAATGCTGTCGCTTTAAATCAGAACTGAGCATGCCTGGCTGTGGAATTCTGGGAGTTGAAGTCCACAAGTCTAAAAAAATTTGAAACCCACCACTATATCAGTGCCTCACCAGCCATAAACCTCACCGCATGTCACTGAACACAGATGATATAACAATCTATCCTCAAACGAAGTTTTGACATCCTCCTGAATGCAGTCATTCAAAATAACATAATAACAGAATAACATTAATGCTCTTCCTAGCTATCTTAAGGAATGTCAGGAATCAAGACGCAGATAATAGGGTTAAAACTACAAAGAACTATTTCCTCAGGTTCTATAAGTACAAAAGATGGAATGGAGACAGAAGTTAACCAAAACTAGAAACCTTGGGAATTGTATCACCAGCTCTGAGATTATGCCCAGAAGCTCATAAGCATTGCTTTAAAAAAAACTGGATTAGGAAATCATTGCTCATCTTTATCTGCATTTTCCAATATAAATGACTTCCCAAGCCCCAATTTATGATAGAACAGAGCAGACTTGTTTATTATAGTTCTACTTCCATTTATTTTATTTTATTTTATTGCTTTATTTATTTTAAATAATTTATAATTTTTAATAAATTATAAATTCTGGGAGGCTTCCAATCAAAAATTAAAACAACATAAAACATTTTAAACTATAAAACCCAAATGTATTAAAAACAAAACCCTGGTGCCAAGTCAAAGTTTCAAATATGCAGTCACCTCATATTATCATAGTACCCTGGAGGAAAGCCAGGTCTTCAGACTTCACAAAAGTCTAGGAGGGTAGAGATGTGCTGAATTTCAGTGAGAAAAGTATTCCATAGGACAGCTGCTACCACAGAAAAGGTAGCTTCCTAGCTTCCATAAGATGACAATATTTATGTCGTGCCCCCATCGGAACCTGAATCTGTGGAAGATGAGCCAGAACTGAAGCTGACAGAGATCGAGTGGGTGGCTTCATTGCTTGTGGGGCGGGATATATATTTTAGAATGTACAATCCAAAAGACATCAAAAAATAAAAATTCGGAAGGAATATTACCAGATTCCTTTTGATTTTTTGCCAACAAAGACCAGCAAAACACTTTTCCTACAATGCCTATAAAAAACAAAAAAATCAAATATAGAGAATAAAACCTTATAGTCATTTATGACTGGTCCAATGATAAAGTAAAACTGGAAAGAAAAAAAGAAGTCATTCTACAATTGATTCACTGATGCCAGTGATGTGTGGTGAGGTTTATGGTTGGTGAGGCACTGACGCAGTAGTGGGTTTCAAATTTTTTTAGAACCTATTCTGTAGATGTGGCCTGTTTTGTGAGAGTGGCTTGGCAGTCATGTGACTGGATGGGAGTGGCCAACTTGATGTCACTCACCAGGAGATGTCATGGATTGGGTAAAATGTGGGCTGAATTTTTATATAGTTTTATCCAGCAGTGTGTGGGGGGGAGAAATGGATGGGGGCCTAGGGAGGAAGTCACTATACTTGAGGAGGGAGAGCACCAACAAGGAGACCACAGGAGGAGGCAGGAAGCCAGGCAAAGAGCCATGCTGTAGCACACACACTTTCCCCCAGGCCTGAAACGATCCACTATATAAAAATCCAGCCCAGCTTCACTGATTACAGGTTTGAAAAGGCACACGTGGCTCCGCCTGCAATCAAACTTCATTTGGGGAGGGAGAGCACAAGCGAGCCAGGGTCCTTCCCTCCAGCCTTTGCCTAAAGCCCTGCACAGCACCAGGATGAAGTTTGAATTCCTTCCCCTCCCTCCGACCCACACATATCTTTTCCAGCTGCTTCAAAGAGGACTTCAACTCTGCTCTTGCCTCGGGTTCTCTGAAGAAGCCCCGTCCTCGCTTCCTTCTCTTTGAGAAGCACCTTGCAAATGGGCTGTGGCGCAGGGGAGCGTCCCAGTATGTGGGCGTGGCCATGCCTCAGTGAAACAGCTGTCACTTAGTCTGCTGCCGCTGAGTCACAGGAAGAACGAGCGCCCTTAACTGTTTAAAAAAGCCTCTTAAAAAGTGCCCTGTTCTATGAGGCAGGAAAACTACATGCCTCACCTAGTCTGACTTTTTAGGCTTTTAAGCTTCTGCCTAACTCTGCTCGTGCTGAGTGATCATAAAATGCCTAAACAGCAGACTAGGTGAGGCATGCACTTCTCTTGTCTCATAGTACAGGGCACTTTTTAGAGGCTATTTTAAACAGTTAAGCAGAGTCATCCACAGTGAGGCAGCAGCTAGCTCAGCCTCACCTCACCTCTCGCCTGACTAGTTGAATGGAAAATTCTGCAATTTTAATACCAAATAATGTAAAACTGGTGAAGTTAAATGGAAAATAACTTTATGGTACAGATCAGTAGATAAATGCAAGCATTTAATTTATTTTTTCCTTTTACATTTTTTTCTTTTCATGATGAGAGGTAAAGCTGTGCCTCACTTGCCTCACCTGACTGCCCATCACTGACTGATGCAGTGAAGGCCCTGGGCCATGTTCCCATTAGTTTATTTATTTACTTGTTTATTTATTTTTTTGTTAAACAAATGTATATGGCCGCCCAACTCACACACGATAACTCAGGCAGCTTACAACTTTATTTGCACTCAAAACAAGGGAACACTGCAAAGAACAGGCTGCGTTATTTAAAAATAAAGAGCTCTTCAAATGCTTAGAGTTAAGCTGTTGCCTGTTAGAACACTCTACCCTGGATATGTCCAAAGTATATTTGGTCAGATCTGTCCCTTCCAAGAAAAATACAGATGATGTGCTAGGCTATGTTTCAAGTAAAGTGGCTGACTCATTGTTTATTTTTTTAAAAAAACCTCTGCCCTGTGCTCCTCATTTTATAACAGTGGAAAAAGGTGTCCCGGGAGAGAAAAATCTATGCAATGCCATAAATTCAAATTTTGTCATGACACTGACATGAAAAGAAACATTGAAGCAGATCAAGATATTCTTCATAAGCAGATTAATTAGGAATAATCACAGTGAATGCACTATCAAGTGCATCTTTTTGTCACATCAGTCCGTTAATGCTGAGCGTGAGCATCTGGTTGCATCTCCTGCCTCTATATATATATATCTTGTGTCAGTTCTCTTTTAGCTGTGTTATAGTTTAGGTCATACTTAGTCTGGCACTACTGTGTGGAGCACCATCCAATGGTCTTACGTACTCAACAGCCTCTGAAAATTTAGCTGACCAGAGGCTGTACCTTGCACAAAGTAACAGCTGCTTTCTCCTGCCATGGGTGTTGCCAGAAGGCTCTAAACACCAATATAAGATCTTTCCTGCTTCAGAAAGCCCTCCGAGTCAGTGGCAGATGCATGGCTGGGAGACCCTCTTTAGGAAGAGTTATTAGCGTTCACGTGACGCTGTGTGCATTAGTTTAAGAGGCCGCATGGGTGAGAATCATGAACGCAGAGCTCTAATAAAGCTCTAATTGCCAGAGAGATGTGCTTAGCTCTGTTCTGAATGCTGTTCATTTTAGCGATCCCTTTTGTGCCTGAAACTAAGGAGAGGTGTTAATTACACTCCTTATTTCCAAGGCATAGATTACATTGTCTTGCTGCTGCCACAGGAGCAAGATGGGAACAAAGAACATGCATATTTCATTTGGGGGAAAATAAAACAATTTAAAATTCCTACCCCCAAAGGACTGTTTTTTTTTAAAAAAAATTGCATTGTTCAGCATTTGCAGAAGATGCAATTAGCAGAACTGGCACTGCAAAAGTTCAACAGTCAGCCTGCTTTCTTACCTGTGCTTGTTAGCAGCCTTCCACAGTCCCTAGGTAACTTTCCCATTCTCTGATTGATTCATTTCTACTCCTACAACAGGAGATTAAATCCCAGGGAACATTTTTGTCACGGTTTTGTTGTTACAACAGATCTTTCCAGCTCCTTTTATAACTTCTCCTTTTTCTTCTTTAGCTTTCAGCTGGATTGATCTCAAAATGGAGATGCAGTTTTCCTCATTATATTTTGCTCAGTCTGTTTTACAAACTTCGGTCAGAAAGTGCAAAGGTAGCATCCGTGTTTAAATGTGAAACAGAGGATACTATATTCATGGAGAATTCAGAAAGAACCTTGGGCAACTTTTATTCAAGGACAAAGGTCTTAACCAGATCAAATATGATGTGAGTAAACTTGCTTGTTCTGGTTTATAATTAGGCCTCTAATGGCACAGAGGCCATCTAGAAGAGGAGCAGCACACAAATATCGGCATGAAACTCAGTTAAACGTGCCCCTGTTGGGATTTTTGCCACTTTTATATCCTGCTTGAAAAATTCCCTGCAAAAAGAAAGGCAGCATCTCAGAGAATGACAGTTTGACTCCTTCGTTGCCATAGTGCCATGTTCACTGTGTTTCATGGTTGCAAAGAGCTTAGAGAACATCTTTGAGGAACATAGTCCTGTATAAAACTGTTCCCAGTCTATTATCCTACTTACACAATGCCTGCATGAGCATTTTTGTAAATATAAGCTTATGTAAAACAGTATTCATTTATTCTCCTAATTATACGGCACCTGGAAAATGCTTTTCCCCTCTGTAAATGCAAATATAAAATGCAATATTTATACAGCCCTGGAGATACTCTTCTCTCTTATGCAAACACCTTGCAAGAATAGTCTTCTAGTTAATAAAAATATTGTTGGAGAATGGGAGTTCCCAGTTTTCCTCCTTTGTACAAACTTCCCAAAGACACAGATGTTTGCACAGGGAAACAAAGGGCCAATAATAAAATGTGTGCTGTAGTGTTGTAATGCCACTCCATGCCTAATATAATTACTCATGCAGCACAAGTATGAAAGGGCAGACTTTGCACTGTGACACTGTGATGCGCATTTCATAATTCTGGAATCATCATGATTAGGAAAATTCAAGTTAACCGAAAACATTGGTAAACTAAGCATTTCCTGGGTGGCCATCGGTGTAATTAATATTTGACATCATTTGTTACAATTTTCAATTTTGATAATTAGGAAAATAGAATTGTCCAGATTACTTATACCTTGCTAAGTTGTTAGAAAACATAACTTGGTGAGCATCAAGGTTCACATCAGAATTAAGTAGTTAATCTTTGTTCAGTAGACATCTTATTCAGAATTTAACTAATCTTAGCAGAAGACTCTCAAAGCCAATTACACTCAGCAGCTCATGTTGGCTAGCAATAGCAGAGGAAATAATTTAGAACCTTTTATGTGTGTGCTCCAGCATTTAACCTCTCAGCTTCTTCTTCCATTCTTTTTGAGCCAAAAGACATTTTGCTTTAGGAGATAGTTGAGGTAGTTGTTCGCATCTGTGTACTATGTCTAGTTCTGAATGCCATGCTTGGAAAGGACATGAAAGGACTGAGAAAAATGAAGTAGCAGGCAACCAGAATGATCATGGGACATTCTCCCCATGGGAAAAGTCTACTATATTTGGCACTTTAGCTTGGAAAAATATGGCCCAGAGGAGACATGATTGTGGTATATAAAATGTGCATAGAATAGAAGAAGTCAAAGGGGAGTTTGTTTCTCAAAACAGAAGAAATGGGGCAACCCAATGTATTTATTTATTTATTTGATTTACATCTTCTCTTCTGTTCATACATAGCATTCCATCTTCCTCCTCTGAGTAGTTTGGGTTGAAAGACAATGATTCGCCTTAAGTCACTCAATGATCTTGGGTATCCCTCTTCCTGATGCAGCATCTTAATCAATTTACTGTATTGGTTTTCTACAGGTTAGGGCACAGCATATCTTCCAAAACCAGTTGCAATTGAACAATGGTGGGAGAAGGGAATGTCTCCATCTCTTACTTGCAAGGATCCCGGGATCCCACTGCAAGAAACAAAATGTTAGATTATAATGTAGCTTGGTCAGATTTTAAATCTCTGGAGCTAAAATCTGAGTGATTTATTAGTTACTAATATTTTTATGACTCCTTTTATTTCCTTGCAGGTTTTATGTCATAGGATGACAACATTTTCTTTATTCAGGCTGTTTTATTCCTTAGCCTCCTTGCTCTTTGTTGGGTACATTTCAGGCCATTTCAGTTGTTGCTGCAGAGAAACAGGAAACAGGATCAGTGTCCATTTTGAGCTAACATGAGCATATTGAAACCCTTCACGATTGGTCATGTGGACTACAACTTCTTTCTTTCCCTCCCCCTCCCCCTGACTTCTTTACAGTCAGATTTCAGTTGATGAGACTTATACCCAGGAACTATTTTCTACAATTTAATGATGCTTATTTCCAAAGTGTCCAAAGGGAGTCTCTCAATAAGGATTTAAAATTGTCACCAGGCTAAAATTATCAGCAGCATCCTAATTAACTTCCCTTGTACAAGAACCACTAGCTGAGATGCTAAAAAATGTCCATTGTTATACACAGCGGCAGCTTTGTTGAAGAGCAAATGGGCAGCCATGGATTACTGCCCCCCACCTCATAATGGGGCCAGAAGTCTTGCTCCCATTTGTTAATGTCTGATTATAGCTTTGGATAAAACAATGCTTTTATTTTTATAATAGTGTCAAAGAGTGTTAAGGTATTCTTCTGCTACCCCTCCTCCTTTCCTTTGTGGTTGAAATGAAAACTTGTGATAACAATTAAAACAAGAAAATATCTGCCTGTGCTCCATCATTTTTCACCAGCAGCGTACAGGTTTTATTAAGACATACTTTTTAAATTTGCCTACTTACTAGTATTTTCCAACCATCCTTCCCAACACAATTACTATACTGTTCCTGAAACAGCTGAAAATTTTTAAGGACTTGCTTTGGCAAGCCATCCAATTCCACTTGAACATTCATGCAAGTCATCCTGCTAATGAGGCAGAAGGGAATGTAGGCTGGCGGCTTCTATAAGTTCAATATCTATTTTAACCCAGCACTTGTAAAGTAGATTGTAAAATATGCCAAAGATATTCTAGAGGCTTGATTTCTCCCCAGTGACTTGCAATGCTGATCAATGGCTATCAGACATATATGACAGAAAAGCAATGTATATGCCATTCTGGGACTTGCTGCCTGTCTCATTGTCTGGTACAAACCAGACACACAATCCAATAGAAAACCCCAAACCTTTGCTTGGAAGAACACATCTGTTGCCTAAAATATTTTACTTTACTCAATTCCAGTGTGTCTCTCTCTACAAGAAGCATAATAACAGTCCTCTAATCAAGTCTTCTGCAATATTAAACCAGATCGCAAAGTTTAATAAAGCACCAACTGCAATTAAACTTTAGTACAATAATGCAGAAAAGAATCCTAGATGTTTTTCACTGTGGCAAATGAAAACCATCTAGGATCTTTGTTAATCTATCTTACAAAAAAAATCTGGAGAATTCTTTCACCCAATATATTAGGCGTATCACCCAAGAATCTCCTGTTTTTGAAGAATAAGTAATAGATAAGTACTATATTTTATATTCACATACATTTTATTAAAATTATAATGTATTTTTGTAATGAGTTTATAAGCTACATTTCGATGTAAGTGTGCCTTTAAGACAAAGGCTGGGGGGTCAAATTTTATACCCCTCAGATAGGGTCCGCAACTTAGGAGTCCTCCTGGATCCACAGCTGACTTTTGACCACCAGTTGTCAGCTGTGACCAGGGGGGCATTTGCCCAGGTTCGCCTGGTCCGCCAGTTGCGGCCCTACCTAAACCAGGAGGCTCTCGCAACAGTCACTCGAGCCCTTGTGATCTCTAGGCTGGAATACTGCAATGGGCTCTACATGGGGTTGCCCTTGAAGTGCATCCGGCGACTGCAGTTAGTCCAGAATGCAGCCGCGCGAGTGATAGTGGGCGCACCACGGTTCGCCCACGTTACACCCATCCTCCGCGAGCTGCACTGGCTACCTGTCGGTCTCCGGGTGCGCTTCAGGGTACTGATGACCACCTTTAAAGCACTCCATGGTAGTGGATCTGGGTACTTGAGAGACCGCCTTCTGCCGATTACCTCCCTCCGACCGATTAGATCACACAGACTGGGCCTCCTCCGAATCCCATCCGCCAGTCAATGTCGACTGGCGACTACACAGAGGAGAGCCTTTTCTGTTGCAGCTCCGACCCTGTGGAACGATCTCCCCGTCGAGATCCGCACCCTCACCACCATCCAGACCTTTCGCGCAGCCCTCAAGACCTGGCTCTCCCATCAGGCCTGGGGATAGGTTCCCAATTTACCCGCCCGAGTGTTGACTGTTGAATGAAAGTTGTGTTTTATTATTTTTCTTTTGTTCACATTTTGTTTGTTTTTTGATATTGCACCCCCTTCCCCGTGATTGTAAGCCGCCCTGAGTCCCCTCAGGGAAAAGGGCGGCCTATAAATCTTAATAAAATGACTCAAAAAAAAAAAGTTGGATGTTAAAAATGGAAATGTAACCATAATATCCAAGTTCAATATGCCCTATCTGTGGTACATTTTGTTCTGATCTATTCAGAAGTATATTATTTCAGTCCTATATCAATATTCTTGCAACACAGTATGGAAATCCATTGTGTCCCATATTGTAGATAAGGAAGAGGTTAATACAAAATTGAAAGAAAGTTGTTCATCTCAAGCAGTGTTTCTTATAGTGTGGACCTAGAATTTCTGGGAATCCCCCAAGATCCTGTCTGAGGTCTGCAAAATCAAAATTGCCATGTATTTTTTTTTTACATTTACATCTATTTTATTAAAATTGAACATAAAAAGTAATCAAAATGAATATAGAATAAAGAGAACACAGAGGAAAGAAAAAAAACAGAAAGGAAGAAGAATTATTTGCTAGTTATGTTGAAAAATAATATAACATTAAAAATCCATCAAATAATCATGAGAAATACTAGCGCCAGTGAACATGTCAATTTTAATTTTTAATATGGTAAATATCAGTATGTATAACCCATTCAAACAAAAGATCTTTTGAAGTCTGCCATAATTTTTAAAAGCAGGAAGGGATGCTAAGAGGGAAAAAAAATAAGACATACATTTTCTTAATGAAGCCTTGTGCTTTTCAGATTTGGCTGATTTCATTTGTCACCTTTCTCATCCAGTATGGATAATGGCACAGGATTATGAGAGTTGTAATAATCCACAACACTTGAAGAACACTAGTTTTCCTATCCTGTGCTTCTAACTAGTTCATGAATGGGCACTTCATATCTGCAGAACTATGGATGGGTCATCAAGTGTTCCCACTAGCCAGATGGCCTTAGAATATGATCTATTTCTTATTGCCATTTGTAACAAGAAACCAGTCATCTGTTTCATCACAGTCAGCTAATCAGTCTGATTAGCTGGCTGATGGGAAAAGTGCCCAGTTGTTTTTTTTTTTTTTTAATTCCAGCCAGATGATCAGCCTGTCTAGTTGGTTGGCAGAGACCAATTCTCAAGCTTTCAGATGCTAATACATTCATTACTTAGCCATGTGGGAGAATCACTGGGGAGATACCTATAGGAGAAAGCACTTCATCAACTATGCTGAACCTATGTTGCATAAGGATTTAGCATAACAAGTTTTAAAAGTTTAACAGAAACTAATTGGCAACCAATGGGGTTCCCAAACTAATTAAGCCATATGCTTCTGGCACATAATATCCATAAACAGCTAGGTTTTTGCATTCTGAAGTAATTGTTTTCCAGATTGCTATTAAAGTTTGTCTCCTTTCCCACACTCCCATAGCACTACAATATTATCTACACACAATTGATAAACATTTCCAAATCTCAACGAACTTCAAAAGGTTTCATAAAGCAAAAGCCCTGGTATCTCAACTTTTTCAGATATAATTATAATAGTCTAGGAAGTACAATATTTACATATCAGGTTTTACTTCTTTTGAGCAAGATAATTAATTGTACCTAAAATCAAAATGGCATATGTTACAACAGGTTGTATAATTAATATGAAGATTAGGATAGCTAGTAAAATTGCCTTCCAGTCACTATTCATCCATATTCTAAATATAAGCAAAAGGATTTATTAATAAAGCAAAAACATTACATGCCAGTCCAGCTTACATATAGATAGTGAAGTAGGTAAATTATTATGTGTGATAATTAATTGTACCAGTACTAGTAAACTGTTGCATTTGCAAGATAAGTATCATGGATATGGTAACATTCAATGTATTCTGCCCTGCCCTGCCAATATCACATAATGCAAATGCTCCATTTTGAAGGAAAGGAGAAAGAATTCCTTTTTCCAGGATTCTCCTTCACATACAGATTTTTTTTTCCAAATAGAAATTACTGTAATATATTTTATTTTCTCTTGGAAAAATAAAAAGAAGCCTTTTTAATTTTTTGCTTTTGGGTTGGTGTTGACTCCTGGCAACTGTGTGGAAAGTCCTTGTGGTTTTTTTTTTAAAGGTTTTACAGAAGTGGTTTGCCATTGCCTCTTTCTAGGGCTGAAAGCAAGAGAGGTCACCCAGTTGGCTTTGTACTTAATCCAAGACTATGGAAATAGACTTAACTGTGTTTTAGAATAGAGATGGACAAACAGAAGCAGGACCTGCACTTAATATTTTAGAAACCAAGCCATAGTGGACAAAGCAGTGATGCAACCAATATGGAACTATGTCACATACTTGACAGGATATTGAGAAAGGGAGATTTATAGGTGTTTTTGGCTTAAAACTCATGTTAAACCTATGTTAGGTCCTATGGCCCAATTTTCATGAGTCTTGCCTCAAAAAAGTAGCAGATCGTGTTTCCATGTTCAGTCAGAAGCAACCGAAACAGAATCTTGGAGTGCATAAGTTGTCCCTGGAGAGTCTTCTACTTCATTTTTACTATTGGCTATGAAGAACCCCTAAAACTGTGTGAGAATAACAGGAAAAGGAATACAAATATGCACCAACCAATGCTGGTATTCTGATATTGCCATCTCACTATCTTTTGAAATGATAAAACATAGGCTATGAGGATTTGCAGGTAAGACCTTATACTTGACAGGTCACTGCTGATTGGAACTTCAAGTGCAAAATATCTCAGTCACACAAAGTCCTTCATGATATGAAATAATGCAAAAAGCCAAGATGTTATAACTGTTGGCCTTTTTCCAAGAGTGCACCCTACCTTCAGCTTGTGTTGCTTCTGAAAGATAATGAATTCTATATTCTTATTGAAGAATACCCCCAGGTACACATTTTCACCATCTGAGGTCAACTTCAAGCAAGTGATTGATTGACCTCAGAACTTCATGGCAGGAAATCTATCCCGTGTCAATCAGGCCATGAGAGTTGCCATTTAAAAGGACTATGATAGATGGATCTAGCAGTACAATGAAGTAGGAGACTGAGTTCCAATTTTTCACAATAGCATAGACCAAAATGTCACTGCATTCATTTGTAATATTCATGTTCAGACTGCTTGCAAAATTCTACCAACAATCTTTAAGGGCAGATGTCTCTTTCAGAAGTCCTAAGCAGAACTTCAGGTATATTTATTCAAAATATAATGACATTACTTTTGTTTCTGCACAAGTTGTCAGATTCAAAGAGGCAAGAGTAGTTTTTCATCCTAGACAGGCATGGGCATAATTTAAGGAAGACAGGAAGGACAGACGCTCAGTGTGTTGAATTTTGAAACACGTATTAACCCCCATATCATCATATACATTGTTTTCAGATAAATCTGCTAGTTTGGAGTTTTATCCATATAGTATCATTGTGATACAAGCCCTTCCTCTTTGGTAGGTGCATACATTGTCATAACACCTGTACACAGGGGTCAGAGATTCCAATTTTTTGTCATCTACCCTCTCTGATGCCCCCTGAAGACATCTCTGCCTTTTCACATGGAGCATAACAAGTAATAAATACTCTGCTCCTTTGCAATTAATCATGAGCATAGCCAAATGTCACCCTGTCACCCAGATCATGAATCTGCATCCCTCACATTCATTCTTTCATATGCTGAAAGAGGAAATGTTGCCATTAAAGGATTCACTGCTAACCACAATAAAGAATTTCATTACACCTTACGGGTTTCTATCATGATTTTGCTATAGATTGTTTATTTGTTGTCAATCTTACCTCAAAACATCAGGATGCCATTCAACATTTAAAAAACAAAGAATGCATGCATTCAGGACTGGCTATAAAAAGAATTATTCTTTTAGTTAATGATCATTTCACAAATTTAAATCAATTTGCAACAATAGATAATCAGTTTCAATGGATACAACTGAGTTAATGTCATTCCATCACACTAAATCAGATTACTCAATTTCTTTTATCGCTATTAAGATCTGAAATATTATCTTTGGGAACCACTTCAAAATAATATGGGGAAAAAGTCTGTCCCAACCTAGTTATTGAGTTGCATTTGTTCAGTTTGCAACATGAACTCTGAGAGTGAAAGTTTGTACACAATTAACTGAAAGTAAGGCACAGAGAACTCAATGGCTCTTAGTCTGAATGTGCAGTAAATTGCATATGTAATCTTGATAGAGATCATCAATCAAAAAATAAACCCTCAAAGAGAGCTTTGTTAATGCAATCAACCAGTCTCAACCACAGAATTTTAAAATGGGTGCAGAGTTAGAACCTGAACTTTCAAACTACTTATTTAAAAAGATATTAGCAAGAAGGAAAGATGATGTGTTGTCTTTAATCTGTCAAATTAGTACAAGACACCACTGCAGACCAGTTGTAACATATTTAGAGAGTACTAGGAGCCATGGCCACATCCAGTTACTTACTGTGAGCTGCAGTGGTGCAGTGGTTAGAATGCAGTTCTGCAGGCTACTTCTGCTGCCTGATGGCTGCCTGCAATTTGGCAGGTTGAATCTCACCAGGCTCAAGGTTGACTCAGCCTTTCATCCTTCCGAGGTGGGTAAAATGAGGAGCCAGATTGTTGGGGGCAATATATTGGCTCTGTAAACCACTTAGAGAGGGCTGTATGCTGTGAAGCAGCATACAAGTCTAAAGGCTATTGCTATTGTTACTGTAACAGTTGCACATGAGTATTAGACCCTGAATATTGATATAAGCATGCCTAGCTGCCAAATTGCTACATTTGATAGCAGCAAAAAACAATCACTCCAGAACATATAGGAATTTTTAACTTGAACCCAGTATGCAAGACAATTATGTATTTATGCAAAATTATCCCTTTTAGTGTCAACTTGCCCTGATACAGCACTGTTCTCTTGTGCTGTTTAAAAGGCCCCTTTTTATTTTATGAAAGTAAAATGAGAAACTGCACAAATTAAGGTTGTTTACGAAAAGAAAAAAATGGCTGTTTTCCAAAGACTCGGTATACGTGACTTTTTTCTTTTAAAGACGATCAGGACATAAAGCTCTGTCAATGTTGTCTATTCATACTATAGGTCACAGATGCCCATTTTAGGGACTAACAATTTGATTTTCTCATTTTTTATTAATGTAAATCCAAACATGCTTGCCTGGAAACATTTCCATTGCAAGTAATACAACATCCTGATGGGGGAATTTCAAAAGCTGATTAATAACATATTCAGATATGAACACTTCCTAGATTTGGTCTAACAGCTGCCTTGAGCTTAAATTGAATGGGTAGATTAGTGAAGCAGTCAATTCCCACAGCATCCTATTCACAAACCTTTGGGGGTGTTCCTACTGAGGTATTACTAGAAGCAGATATTTTATTTCATCCTTTTTTTGGTCAATATTCATTTTTCTCTTCCCTGTTTTTGCTTTTTAAAGCTCAGATTCTGCTCTGCTGTATCTCCCCATGTATGGGAAGGGAGGCACTCTGAAACAAGAGGTGCTCCTAGTTTGTTGTGACTAACTGCATCTTTGTTGTTGCTATTTTCTTTTTTTAATTTTAAATGTTATGCCAAAATATTATTTAATATATATGAGTGTATGATGAGTCTGTGTGTGTGTGTGAGAGAGAAAGAGACGTGGTGGCTCAATGGCTAAAATACTGAACTTGTCAATCAAAAAGGTCAGCAGTTTGGCGGTTCAAATCCCTAGCGCTGCATAACGGAATGAGCTTGTTGAAGCTTCTGCCAACCTAGCAGTTCAAAAGCATGTAAAAATGCAAGTAGAAAAATAGGAACCACCTTTGGTGGGAAAGTAACAGCATTCCGTGCACCTTCGGGGTTAGTGATGCCAGCCAATAACCACTGAGACATCTTCAGACAGCTCTGGCTCTTTGGCCTAGAGTTAGGAACAGCTAGCTCATATGTGCAAGGGGAAACTTTGTGTGTGTGTGTGTGTGTGTGTGTGTGTGTGTGTGTAATATGTGGGTGAAGATGGCGAGTGAAACCTCGCCAAAACGTTGCCAAGACAATTTTAATCTTACATGGGAAAAGACCTGAATTCAAAAGACCAGCACACCTATACCCATGAAAATCTATGAAAACATATATATGCATTTGTGCTGGTAAATAAATAAAGGGAGACTAGTGCAGATCTATTTCAATCTATTAAGCTCTCATCAGCTAGCCATACCCTTACTGGATTTGGAGCAGTATGCTCCCTCCCATATTTGGGCATACCAGGTGCTATACATACATACATACATACATACATACATACATGTGTGTATGTGTTGCATTTGTGCTAACAAAGGCAACATAAAAAATGGCTTTCTGCCTGGATGGCTCCTAGGGTGATCCGAAAGACAGAAAAGGGAAGCAGTATGCTCCCTCCCATATTTGGGCATACCAGGGGTTGTGACACTATATATATAGTAAGGGAATGGCTAGCTGATGAGAGCTAAATAGCTTGAAATAGATCTATACTAGTCTCCCTTTATTTATTTATCAGCACAAATACAACACACACACACACACACACACACACACACACAAATATATATTGACAGATGATGGATATCTATCCATCATCTGTCAATCGGCTCGTCACAAATAAAAAAAAAACCACACACACACACACATATATATATATACACACACACATATACACACACTTACACACTTACACACTTACACACACACACACACACATATATACATATATATATATATACACACACACACACACACACACACACACACACACAGATATATATATATATATATATATATATATATATATATATATATATATATATATATATATATATATATATATATATATATATATATATATATATATATATATCACACTTATGTAGAGAGAGAATTGAAAAGAAATACCAAACATAGCTAAAATAAAACAAACATTAATCAGAGAAGTAAAACAATTTTTTTTCTCTAAGATGACAACACACTTAATGTTCTTAAATAAATAATTTGGGAAGAACCCACATTTAGTTTTTGTATATTTACCTTGCATGAAAAAATTAAAACTGGCCCTTAGCAATAACACCAACGGTTTCCTGGTATATTTTATTTGAGTTAGGACCAAATTAGACAAGACAGTATAATTGACTCCATTAGAAGTGGAATTGAATGGTTGTAAAATAAATAAATGATCTGGAGCTCCAGTGTAGATTCTGGCCCTAATAGGGAGTAAATATCACAAGGAGTCCGATAGCACCTTTTTTGATAATAAACTTGTTTGTTATCTGAGCTGGTGTCTTATATTTCTCATATGTAACCTGTATCTACATAAACCTTCCCTTTCCCTCCCCACCCCAACTTCAGCCCAATTTAAATTCTACATCAGTTTAGCTACTCTATGCATCTGATTAAGCAAGCCTCAGCTTATTAGTGCTTATGCTGAAAAGAATGCAACCGGAGTTCTGATTTTTGCCTATCAAAAATCTTACAATAATGGTTGCTAAAAACGGTCGTATCAATTCTCCTCCACTATTACTTCAATCCAAGTAGGCTACCCTTTTATGCTATTTGCTATGGAAAGAAAACTTCTATTCATGCAAATGCAAGTGTTTTTCCATTACCAATTTCCAGTAGTGTGATGCCCAATCCATATCAGAAACACATGAAGAATGAAGAGTCAAAAATGTATCCCTCCTCCCCCCCAGTAAACAGTTTACAAATTACAAAAATTATATTTCTGCTTATATTCCTCAGAGTGTCAAAAAATGATGATGCCGATCTCTGGTGCTGCTTAACAATTTGTTGCCTATACTGTGACTGTTAAATACCCAATTCAATTAGAAATAAAATAAAGCTTCCGTTTCCAAAAGCCTGATTTTCACATCAGCATCGGCTCTTGTTTATTTCATGTCATCTGAAAGTATAAGTCATTGAGAATTGGACATTATGTTGATTTAGCTTTTCTTTTCTTTTTCTTTATTTTCCTGCATTCAGTTCAGTATATTGATAGTAAGACCCCACCTTTTTTCATTATCTTTGGAATCTTTGCTTTTTTAGATGTTTTTCTAACTATTAATATTTTAATACATTAGCTTGAGCATTTTCCCCACAAAAATGCACAGCACTGTTTTCATTATAATTACTATTGCAAAAACAATTCTCACTCCTGTCAACTCTACAATTAATATTTTATAATCAGTTGCTTGGTAAATCTTTTCCATTATAATCTACTAACAGGGGGATGTTGCATAAGTTAAAGAAGGATATGAAATAGCCTGAAGCCCAAGTGGTGCACGTTAACGTTTCCCCATCTAATTGCTCCATGTCACAGAAGAATGATGACTTCTGGCATTTTCTTTCCTTCAACAGAACAAAATTAGGAACTAAAATACTTCTAAGTGTTGCTCCATCACAACTGATTGATTCCCATCAAATCTGTTTAACCTAAAGTCAGTCTCCCAGCCCAGAACTGCAAGTCTTTGATTGTTTTCTCATTTGGGAGGACGGATAATGTTAATGGCAACTGTCACTTCTCTTCTTTCCTGGTTGCTTGGACCCCAAAGGCCCAGTGGAAGCATGAGACAGTTTCACATTTTGTATGGCAACTGCATTTCTCATTGCTACCCTAGTCTTTCCCACGGCAAATGCATGTATTATGTGTAGTAGTAATAATTGTACATTGCTAATGATATCATTTGCAAGATTGGGGGTTGGAGGGTGGAGATGAAATTACCGAACATCTAACTAGTGTGGAAAAAGTTCACATAATGTGATGCTCTATCCATCATGGATTACAACAGAAGAGTAAACCACAAAGGGCTATGCAATTAGGTCTGCAACGTGCTCTACATGGGGCTGCCCTTGAAGAGCATCCGGCGACTTCAGCTAGTCCAGAATGCGGCCGCGCGAGTGATTGTGGGTGCTCCTCGGTTCGCCCACATAACACCTATCCTCCGCGAGCTGCGCTGGCTACCTGTCGATCTCCGGGTGCGCTTCAAGGTACTACTTACCACCCATAAAGCCCTTCATGGTAGTGGATCTGGGTACTTGAGAGACCGCCTCCTGCCAATTACCTCCTCACGACCGATTAGATCACACAGATTAGGCCTCCTCCGAGTTCCATCTGCCAGCCAGTGCCAACTGGCAACTATGCGGAGGAGAGCCTTTTCAGTAGTAGCTCCGACCCTTTGGAACGACCTCCTGTGGAGATTCGTACCTTCACCACCCTCCAGACCTTCCGCACAGCCCTTAAGATCTGGCTATCCCGCCTGGGGTTAAAGATTGGGATCCGTCCCCACCCGAATGATGAATGAATGTTGCTTCTATTTTTAATTGTGTATTGTCTGTATATGTCATTACGTGTATCCCCTCCCTATAGGTTGTAAGCTGCCCTGAGTCCCCTCAGGGAAAAGGGCGGCCTATAAATAAAAGCAATCTAAGCAATCTAATCAAATTCCACAGCAAAACACAACTGTTAAGAAGGTTGTGGTCAGTACAAAATCTATTAACCATTATAAGATCCAAAGATCACACAAGAAAGCTTTGTTATTTGCTTTTCTGGGTCAATTTAAAGTATTGGTATGAGCTTGGAAATCCATAGATGAGTTGGAGCTTGGCTTTTTGTGGCGGTGTCCCTTCCTTTATCATTCCAGACATTAAGAAGTGGCAGAGTGGCCTTTCTGAAGATGCCACCCTTTTTAGAGATTCAATTATGTGCATCGGAGGAGAGAATTTCCTCTGCCTTATTTCCAGGCCTTGGAATGTACTTTAAAAAATCGTGATTGGCCTCTTCTGTCTCTGCCTTTAGAAGAGCAGCCAAGTTGCATCTCTTTGTCCAGGCTCTTAACTGCTTATTAATTTTAGGAATTGTTTATTTGTCTTTTTTATTGTATATATTAATTACAAACATCTTCTGTGATAGAATAGATGGCTATACAGTGAATATTAGCCATCATTCTTAAAGCATGAAGCATCCTCAGATTCTTAAAAATAAAGCATGAAGCATCCTCAGATTCTTAAAAATAAATAGTATGGGTAAGAACATAGAAAAGCAGCTGTGACCAAAAATAATAAAAACTTTCCCATGAGAGTTTGTCCAGATTTTTAGATCTATAAGAGATGCTTTTTCTTATCACAAAAACTTTTACAATTTGTTTTAATGGAAAATTGAGAAAGCACTTCCTCCCTCCTGCACCCAAATTTTAGAATTCTTTGCCAGAGGAAAACAGTCATTTCCCAACTTTGAGGTCACTAGCCTATTTAAATCCATTGGTTTGGAGACAGATTCCAATGAGGTGATCAAAATACTGATAGTTATACTTACAGGGATTTTTTTGCTGGGCAGAAAACTGCAACAGAATTAATAATCACTACTGATTTTATTCATATTACTCAGAATCAGTGGTATGGTATTCCTCTTATTCTTTTTATTAAAACAGAATTTGAGTAACTTTGTGTTCTTATGCAGTAGAGAACAAGATTTGCTAGATCTATTTAACTTAATCTGCCAATCGATTCAGCCTAAGGGCTCCATTTCCAGGCTTAATATATGAAGAGTCTACCGTAAACCTACAGTTGACAATTTCATTAGAATTGGAATAAGAACATGTGTGCAACATACACATAGTTAACTTAATGAATTTTTTTACAATAATTCAATTTTCATGTTTGCAAGACAAACAAAACCATTAAAAATGTCAAAGCATATTGTTATGCAATACATAGAATTTGCAAACCTCTTTATAAGAAAGAGCAGGGAAATAAGGAGGACTACACTTTTTTATGAGTAGACACATCAGTTTAACTATTCTCTTTAAGTACAATACATGTCAAATATGAAGCTTCCATGATTCCCATGGTTTTACCTACTCTTTATTTCCACTAGCCTTTTCTCCATTAGCATCCTCCAAATGAGCTGGACTTTAATGTCTATAATCTCCAAACGGTATGATCAAAGGATTGTTGGGTTTATAGGAATTGAAATCTAACTTATCTGAAGGGTATCAAGTAAGGAAAAGATGAATTAATCTCTAGGGTGATCTTGGAGCCTTAAGCAGGAAAGCTTAATAAAGTTTGGAGCTATATTAAGCAGGAAAGGAAACTGAGTCTTGGTGTTAGTTTTTCACTTCAGCAATTCTTTCTGTTTACATTTATCCTTTTTCTTTATTCTGTAGCCATAAATTTCTTGCTGGGTCTACACTACAACTGATCATTGGCTAGCTTGCCACCTTGTCAGATTCACTAGTGAGAATACATTTCGTTTCCCTGAGGGATTGGTTTCTTTATAGGTTTCTCTCTCGTTGCTTTTCTTCCCTGTATAATATGGATAAAGAGCCTTTGGCATTATATGCTTGAAAGTTACATTCCTCTTCTAATCGATCAGACAAGCAGAGTAATACCACTATCTGATCTACCATTAATTAAAGAGACAATTATCTTAAGAATCCACAGGCTAACATTCTCCATGATTAGTGAAAGATCATTATCTGCTCAGATAAGAATTCTAGTTATATTAACAACAATGTATCAAGACCGACTGCTAATATTACATTCATATATTACTGGGCTGGAGAACACATTTCACTGATTGTTCTTTCTCGTCATTAAAGCTTATTCACAGAACAAATGTTTACTGATTTGAATATATACTTAGTTGGCTAACCTGCACTGGAACAATTAATAGCAGACACAGAATCAAATTACGGGTATCACATGGAATATAATCTTGGGTTCTCTGGTTAGTATAGAATTTAATTAACTAATTTTAAATTGCTGTAATGGTTCTTGGCAAAATGGCAAAAATGGTTATGCTTACAAATGGAAGAGAGCTATAATAATGTTACACAAAACCTTAAACATTATTTTCTTCCTCTCACAATAGAAATTATAGATGCAATTCCAGGAGCTTGTTTAGGACTACACGCATCCTAAATTCTGGTTAAGGAAAGCCCAAGGGGCCAGAAGAAATCGATGAAATATAGACAGATTTTTCTTGCTTTTAGCAAAAAGGCATCTAATTGCACTGCTGGATCAGATCAAAGGCCTCTCCAGTTCTTGTACAATGTGCAATTTTTAATACATGCTAATCTTAAACATTGGGAAAATGACGAAAACAATTGACACAAAATTCTAATAGTCCAGCTAATATAATAACTATTTAATTATAGAGTTTTAATTGATGTATCAAAAACTCTTCATGCAGGATAGCAATAGCAATAGCATCATGATATTAAGTACAATACATTGGATAGTGAAAGAGACAAATTATGCTGACTCATTTTCCTTCCCGATGTCTTTTTCTTTAAGAAAGTACAAACTCACTGATTTCTGAGGGGATTCCTTAATTAAAGTAAGAAGCCTGAGATAAAATATTGTAAAAGAGGGGCTGGGAAATCCTTCACAGACTATGGAATGTCATTTTGTGTGTGCCAAGGAGTATAATTGCCAGGCAATGACCCAGACTACTGAAACAATAAATTTAAGGTCAGGGGTCATGATTTTCCAGGTCTTTCTATCAAGCCAAGGCTTAAGCACGATATTCAGTCTACTTTCCACTTTAATGGTGAATTAAATGGTGAATTACCACAATTTTATGTATGGTTAGAGGGAGCAGTTTTTTATAATTGGGACAACAATAAAATACAAAGGAGACTCAATCACAGAATATTTCTTTCATTGGGTGCAGAGTGCTCCCTTCCCCCTTCCTTCCTTCCTTCCTTCCTTCCTTCCTTCCTTCCTTCCTTCCTTCCTTCCTTCCTTCCTTCCTTGAATCCATCCTTCCATCCATCCTTCCATCCATCCTTCCTTCCTTTTGAAGGAAAATAATCAAAAAGAAATGTTAACAGAAAGATATGTAGTCTTAGTCATGCTCATTAATTTGGATTAAGGGAAGGATATCTGTAATCTATTAAACTGATTTATGTATAAAATTCTGTCCTTTATGTCCTTTATGTGCTAGAGTGAAATACATCTAGCAGTCCTTGCTTGGTGTGTTTCTCATTATAATGAAGATCCTCTTTCTCATTACTATTTCTAGCTAGCCCCAAGGAAATTCTCTACATTTCCTCCTACTAGTTTTCCTGCTCTTGTGAAGGAGAGGCTGAAAATATCATCTCATAGAAGAGCAGTTTGAATTATTTTTTAATTATTATTAAGATTCAAGGTATGTATTAAAAATGTTCTGTTCCTCCTAGAAATAAAATGTGAAAAAAATACAATGTCTTCCTAAAAAAAAGATGTTTATAATCAAACTCACCATTGCAGTCAATGAGCATAACAATTCAAGAAAAATGCACAGGGATAAAACAAAGATTGATGCAAGCACTGTATGTATGAAGGATCCATATAGGAAAATGAAGAAAGCATTGAAGATTCAGAGTGAACATTGGTGGCCATTACTTATTGCTAACAGACGCATATGACAGATAAGACAATCGGGGTGATAAAACTGTCACAATTTTGCAGCTGTGCATAGTAAACAAAGTTACGAACAAACATCAGGTCAGCAAAACTTAGCTTCTTTTTGGTATCAACAGCAGAGGTTCTCAGATTTCACATTAATATGACTCCCGAAAATGATAATTGACTCAAAGGAACTCACCATGTGAATTAAAGTAATCATTTTATTGGAAATGGGGCTGGATGAAAAATAAATTTACCAAGTGCTTTCAATAATAATTTTAACAATATAATTTTAACATCAAATAAAACAATGTTTTCATTTTATAAATAAAACCATTCCTCTGGAAATAAACGATATACATTTGCAACTATTATTAATAGGAAGAATAAGTTTGTTTACTATTGCGTCATTCATGAAATAGAAGTCATGTATATACACAAGTTCTTAGGAGTCTGATTTAATTGAAAATGTTTTTTCAGGCAACCTGATCCTATAATATGTGGGAATAATTATATTAATTTGAATTAATGTGATTTTAATTATATTTAAAATTAAACCAAATCTGTGTTCACTCGTTTTGGGGACCTCCTGCGTGTTCCCTGGACACAACAGTGAGGAATGCGACGGAGCTGCCAGTGTCAGGTAAGATGTGCATCTCACACTGGGCTGCAATTTGGGAGGTGGAAGGTGGGGAGGGAGGTGGGGAGGGGTGGCCCGTGATATGCGCGTCTTACCGGAAACTGGCAGCTCTGTCACATCTCTCGGCTGATCTATACAGGGAAACATCTTGCATGGTAAACAAAAATACTCTCGCGAGTATGAGCAAAACTTCACAAGATGTTTTCTTTATTGTGCAAGATGTTTCCCCGCACACACCAGCCTAGAGAAATAATGGAGCTACCAGTGTCTGGTAACATGTGCATCTCATGCTGGGGCAAAATTTGAGGGGTGGCAGGTGGGGCGCAAGGTGCGGTGAGCACTGTTTTTGTGGCAGGCACTCTTTTTGCCGCGGCCACTCTTTCTTCCATGGCCGTTCTTTTTGCCATGGCCACTCTTTTTATGCAGCCATCACTGTTACTGTTAGGTACAGTAATAGCATGTGGGGGTGCATAGGGCATGTCCCTCCCCCTTCCCTCCCTCCAGAACCAACTAGAGGAAATGACAGGGACTGGCTGAACATGTGTTTTAGTAGTTTGGGGGGGGCTAATTTTGGGGAGGGCTTATTTTAGCCCATGACCTGAGAAACCGAATTGGGCTTAGCATCAGGACATGTCCTATTTTCAGGGAAACACGGTATTTACTCCAGTAACATGACCCTTAGTACTGCACTAGATTTTCTTAAAGTTGGCATGCCGGACCTATGATACTAATGGCTCTATTTGTTCCAGAACTCAGCTGGGTTTTGTCTTGTTATTATTTCTTTCACCAAAATAATTATGGAAAGCAATTCAAAATAACTTTTCAAAGGAGCATTTTAAATTGTAGAATGTATAGCTTGGATGCTTTTAAGTAGGACTTTAAGAGTGGGGAAAATGAAAACAGAGCCCACCAGACAAAATTTATCTTTAGAACAGCAAAATCTTTTTGATCTAAGTTACTTTACATAGACGTGAAAAACTTTTCCCAACAGGTAATAGCCATCTGTCCAACAATAGTACATTGGAGCTTCTGCTAATCCCTTAGCAATTTAAACAAAACAAAGCAGACCCATCTGTAAACTATGAAGAGTCATTCATTAATGCTTGGAAAAACTGTGATAGGATTTGTTGAAAGAAGATATATCAATGCAAATTATTACTGGGATTGTTGAATAAACAACAACCTGCTACATTGTATAACTTTTTCATAAATGAACTTTCTTCATTTGAAACTAGATCTACAAGATCATGGAAATAATAGGACAAATTAATAGTAGGTCTCTTGTCCAAGTAAGCATATAAATGTCATTTCCTTCCCTGAGATGCCAATGGAGTTTGGAGTTGAGGGACTGGGGCTGGAGCCAGGCACTCGGACGCTTGGTGGTCTTGCTAGCTGCATCAGAAGCATTTGATCGATCTTGGCAGTGCCAGTTGGGGGAGGCTGTGTGATGCTGCCCATGCTGCCCAGATGTGCCAATATGACATCTCTAATAAAATGGAACTTTGAGGAAATGCCTGCCTCAGAGTCTTACTTAATTGGGGGTGTTACTTGGAACTGTTCTGACCTAGGCTTCCCAAGAACATGTAGCAAACTACTTGTCCCAACAAAAACCCATTTATAATTTACTGTGAATTCTTCTCATTCACATCAAACAAAGCCTTTCAAGGGGAGATTTACAGTCACAAACTGATCTGGCATAAAGAGCTGTCAGGCTCTTGTCAGAGAGTCACAAACCAATTAAGTGAACTAGTTGTCTCCTGCAAACTCCACTCTCCCTTTGCTCCTCTTTTATATTTCTTGGAGGGGCCATTAATAGTCCACCTGTTCTTTAGCTGTTCCCTTTGTCTGGAAACTCTGCACATGTGCACACTAGGAACAGGCTCCAGCTGTTCATCTGCATCACTGATGTCTGACCCTGAAGGCAGCTGATAACTGGCATACGCCCCTGGCCACCTCTCTGCCTCCGATACAAAGTACTCATCAGAGCCTTCCCCAGACTCCAGGACTGGCCCATGTTCCTCCCCAACCTCCTCACTGTCCGAATCGGCTGCCAGCTCTGCTGGCCACTGGCAGGCCACAACAGGAACTCTGACAATACATACATACATACATACATACATACATACATACATACATGCATACATACAAACACACACACATTTCGCAGTGCTCACGCAGAAACACTAATTAAAATAGGTCTACCTTCCTATTGAATCCTGGTGGTGACAACCCTGCATTGCTCTCCAAAGTCTCACTGACAATAATCTAAATTTTAAATAAGGCAATACCTTTATGGCCAATTGAAGGTTTACAAAACAATATGCAAACTTTAAAGCTTCCAGAAATGCTTTATTATTCATGATGATTTAAAAGAAAAAAAATAAAGTTTGATTTGAAATCAGATCTCAGTTTCAGTTTTGGAGAAAGGTCTGAGGTTCTCTTTCCCCTCTTGAAGGTTGTAATAAGGTGTAGGCCTCCTCCTCTTCCTTCTCTTCTACTTCAGGTGTCGAGAAAGATACAAAATTCTGGTTCTTGCAACTCTGGCAGTCTCAATCATTTTTATTTGATGCTGTTGTAGCATGTCTTTGATGTTGCTCCATCTTCTTCTGAGTCTCCCTTGTAGTCTTTGGCCTCCTCTTCTTTTTCTATATGCCTTTCATAGTATAGAATCTCAGGATGTTTTCTCCAGGTAAGAAAACTATTTAACTTCTTGTTTTTGTATGTTGTTTAAAGATTGCTTAATTGTTTAAGATTGCTTATGTTGACTCAGCCTTCCATCCTTCCGAGGTAGGTAAAATGAGGAGCCAAATTGTTAGGGGCAAGATGCTTACTCTGTAAACTGCATAGAGAGGGCTGTGAAGCACTGTGAAGAGTATATAAGTCTCATTGCTATTGCTTCTCTTCCAATTCTTTCTCTTATGATTTCATTTTGTTAAATTTTCTCCCTTCCGGTCACTCAGGCAGCCAAACATTTCCAGTCAAACATCTCATTTTGCAATAGGTCTAGCAAGCCAAGCAATGGATCATATATTGCTACAGAAATTACAAACCACTACATGATGATTACAAAAAAGACAAAACCTGTATTGCAATGTCATGACCCAAATCCTGCCATTATCTGACACATTACATGTCCTGCGCTTGCCCTACTCATCCAAGGAAGCCTGTAAAACAAGTAAACACATAATTATTGATCCTCTATTTTGGGAAGTAAAATCTTAAAAAAAGAAATCTAATTCCTATTTGTTAACCGAGTAAAAGTAGATATAGTGTTCCCACCGCCCCATGATCAATGGGTGTGATTTTGCTCACTATCGACTTTATTTGCCCAACTGCTCTTCACCTTCGAGAGTCCCGTGTTCTCTGCTTGGTAATCTTTTTACCTAATTGGGAGAAATTCACACCTTGATCTTTGAAACATCTGCTGGGCATTACTTGAAATTCATGGCAGTTCTGATATGCTGCAGCCCCTAGTGCAGTATTTCAAAATGCGTCCATTAAATTATCCTTTGAAGACAGCTTGGATGAAACATTTGCTATAGATTATGCTCTCCAATACTCCAGTTGGTGTTTACAAGCAGATGTTTAAAATTCAAAGCCCAAATCTGTGTTTCAAAGTTATTCTTTCTAGTGGGAGAAAAATCTATCTGAGCAGAAGTTCCTCAGCCAAATGAACTTCTAATGTGGCATCTGTGGTTTTGCTTCAGACTAAAGCTCCTTTGAAAATTCACATGACCTGAAAAAAAGATTTAGAGTGATCTGTGTGCAGATGGCTCTGTTTAACCTGAATGTATTTATTACAACCACATTATAATAAGTTCAGGGAACCTTTTCATAGATGCAAATGCTCACCCATATTCCACAAATCCTTCCCAAATTCCCCAGCCAGAGAAAAAATCTTGACACACAGAATTTAATAATATAATCAGGCTCAGATTGGGAATCTCAGGGGAGATTCAATTCTTTGAAATTCTTTCCACGAGAAAAGAAATAAAGGCTGTCAACTTTCTGCAGCTTCAGAAGGATTGAAGGGATTTGAATGAACAGACTAGTAATCTGCTTTCCATGTTTTGATATATAAAAGCAAGTAAGACGTAGCGTGGCTTCACACATTGTGCTAAGCCTGCAAGTTTGTTTTAATCTTGATTTGACTGATTATGTTACAGTAGTTGAATTTGAATGTGTGTGTGTCACACACACATATACATATACATGCACAGACACAATCAAATCCAACTACAACTATACACATGTATGTATGCTATGTATGTATGCTATGTATGTATGCTATGTATGTATGCTATGTATGTATGTATGTATGTATGCTATGTATGTATGTATGTATATGTAGTCCTCGACCTACAACACTCCATTTAGTGACTGATCAAAGTTACAATGGCACTGAAAAAGTGACCTATGACCATTTTGTCACACTTACAACTGTTGCTTACAACTGTCATCCCCATGGTCTTGTCAAAATGGTCAAAATTCAGATGCTTGGCAACGGGTTCATATTTATGGCAGTCACAGTGTCCCAAAGTCATGTGATTCCCTTTTGCGACCTTCTCACAAGCAAAGTCAATGGGGAAGGCAGATTCACTTAACAACCAGTTATTCATTTATCAATTGCAGTGATTCACTTAACAATCGTGGCAAAAAAGGTCATAAATGGGGCAAAACTCACATAACAAATGTCTTGCAACAGACAATTTGGGCTCAATTTTGATTGTAAATTGAGGAGTACCTATATGTGTGTGTGTGTGGGTGGGTGTGGGTGTGGGTGTGTATTGTATGTGTATATACATATAGATCATGGTTTATAAACCACAATGCCAAAATTAATGCTTGCTGATAACTAAAACGTGACTTAATATGGTGTTCAAATCCAGTCACTAGACAACATGCTATCTGTATGTAAAACACATCTTAGGCTGCTATCTTATTTCATTTATTTGGGAGTAAGTCTCATCAAACAGAACAGAACTTAGTTCTGATAGTAAGTAGATATAATAAAACTGCAGACCTGGAATGCTTTTTTTCTTAACCCTGAGGCAAAACCTTTGGGAGACAAATAACTTCATAGTTCCCATATTATGAAGCTGGAATTTCTTTTGCTGCTGTGAAGAATGCTGGAAGCCATTTCTTTTACTATTTTTTCCTTTCTTTTCCTTATTTTTTTCCTTTTCTTGCACCTTTTACTTTTTCTTTGATTTATTTATTTTCCTTTTTTCCTTCCTTACTTTCTGACAGTTTTTGTTGGCTTTTATCTTCTTGTTGAAAAGTTTTACTGAAAAATGTACATAAAAAGAACAATGAATTTGAAAGTTATGGTAACTTGAAAGCTTGTAAAGAATTCCTGCTTTTAATATGGTAAATAGTCTGTATAAATTTGATAAAGGACCACTTGGTGGTTTTGTACCTTGCTCTGTGTGAAACCTGTATTAAAAATAGGGTTGAAAGATTATTGAGTCAGGGCAGGAATCCAGATTATGACATTACTGATAGATGAGTTCAAATATTTGATAATGCTTTCACTATTTCATTCACATTATTAGTGAGATTATTGATGAATTGAGGGCCCAGACAAAAGCTTGTAGTATTTCATTCAATACAACTTTCCAGTTTGATGAGAAGGTATTGGTGAAGAGTAGTTCATTTTAAACAAGCTCTACATACATTTACTGTATATGTTACAGTGGCAGAGTGGTTAAAATGTAGTAGTGCAGGCTATTTCTGCTGACTGCCAGCATCCTGCAATTTGGCAGTTCAAATCTCACCAGGCTCAAGGTTGACTCAGCCTTGTTGTTGGGGACAATATGCTGACTCTGTAAACCACTTAGAGAGGGCTTTAAAGCACTGTAAAGCTGTATATAAGTCTAAGTGTTATTGCTATGTCAGCCATGCCATATATACATTACCTTGTTACATAATCAGAATATGAAAGATTTTACTGCATGGTAGCATGGAAGAAGTACAACAAAAAATATGGATTGTGAAGTCATGATGCAAAGCTCATGACTTGAATATTTTTGTCAAATATTAGGATGTAAGTAAAGTACTAAGGTCACAGTTTAAGACAGGGGTCCTCATTTTTTTAAACAGGGGGCCAATTCATGGTCCCTCAGACTGTTGGGGGGACAGACTGGGTAGGTGGGCATGGCTAGTGGTCATGTGATTGGATTTGTGTGGCTAGGTCATGTGACTAGGTGGGCATGGCCAATTTAACAATCCATTAAACAATGCACACAAATTAAACTTTAATTTGTTTTGCTCCTGGTGTTTTATTTGCTTTTGTTTGCATGTTGTTCTTTTGGTTGACTTTTCTTTTTACCAAATTGTTTTTTTCAGTTGTTTAAGAGTCTAGTGGTCTACTTCAGGAAACTCAGTTTTGCAGCAATTCTTCTCAGCCCCAAGGAGCTTACAATCAACAAGTGTCTTTCTGTGTGTGTATGTGTGTGTGTGTGTGTGTGTGTGTGTGTGTGTCTTGTCTCACTCTCTCTCTTTCTGTATCTCTCTCTCTCTCTCTCTCTCTGTATGTCTGTCTTTCTTTCTGTGCATCTATCACTTTCTCTTTCTCTCTCTGTCTATCTTCTGGAGGCAGGGGAGGTGAAAAACAGGCCCATTTGGCTTCCTGGGTCATCTGTGCACCCTGTTTTTCACCTCACCTGTTTCCAGAACATCTTTGCAGGCCAAAAATGGGCTAAAACAGGCCATTGTTGGCTTCCTGGAATCACATTTATCTATCTTTGTGAACAGATTTTTAAGCCCGGAATGGCCATTTCTTGCCAACAATGCAAAATTACCATTTTTGTTGTACTCAAGCTCAATAACATCAATGTTTTTATAAATCAATATATTACATGTTTTGGGTATATAACTTAATATTACATTAATGTCTTTGAACATTATTTTCCCCAAAAAATATTAATAAAAGTAATGTGAATTTTAAACCAGAATGAGACCTCAATTCAGCAGGTTCAAAGCATACATATGAGTCTTCTCACATTTATTACTTTTCCAACATAAAAGGATTGATTTTCAACTCTTTTTTCAATACTAAGGTGTTCAATAAATATGAACAAGGATCACCTGCTGAATTTGTTTCAGCTTAATAACATAAAATGTTATTTTAAAAAAAGAAATCCTTTGGTTTGTTAAATGGGATATCCTACCTTTTCAGTCCACGATACTTTCAAATTATCAATATCTATTTGAATGATACTCTTCAGTTTTAAATGAAAATGATGGCATTCTGTAGTTAGATCGAAATTCTTTTCACAATTACATCATGTTTTGAAATAGTGTTGTACTGTAACATAATCTACATGATTTATTCATTTTTCTACATAGGTAGTCGCCCTCCCTCCAAAATTGCCCGCAATATTTAAATTTGGATTATATTAAAGTATCTATTTTTCATATGAATAGAATTCATTTTAAAATTTCTATTCCAAAATCTTCAGAATGTGTCTTGCTATCTTTAATGGCAGAACAACTATATTTCATCTAAAATAACAACCAAGCTCATGCCAAGCTATTAGAGCAGTAAAGAACCAATTGTCTAGAGGGGCCCATGTTGGGTTTTGAAACAAAATCACTTGGATTCCACAAAAAGCAGAAGTCAAAATATAAACCCAATGGAAAAACAAAACAAAAATAACGAGATCAGGTCTATCTGGCCAGGCTTATTCTTGACAAATCAATGCTGAGTTGAACTCTCCCAGCATTCAGCTACAGTAGAGATCCATGGATTTGAGACTAAGAGAGATGGAAGAAAATCTATCACTGTCTTTCTCCTCCTTATGCATACTTTTATCTCAGCATGTCCTTCTGTATATTTTTCCTTAAATCAAATTATTCCCAAATTCTTTTTTCAGAGGAATTGATGCAGGCTGGTGATCATTTTGTTGCCTTTTTTCTCTTATTTCCCATCTGACTATATTTTATGGCATTTGGTTCTCAGAATCGTGTGTGTGTGTTGGTGTGTGTGTGTGTGTGTGTGTGTGTGTGTGTACACATACACACAGTAAACTTATCATCATGTTAAGTCTATCAGCTATCTATCTATCATCTATATCAGCAATGGTGGACCTTTTTTGTTCGCATGCCATAAGGGGGGAGCACAGGGGGGTCATGCATAGGCGTGCCGCACCCATAATGCAACACATGACCCCCCCCAGTGCACATGTGTGCATGAGTGGCACACATTTATGCATGCTTTTTTTGCCCTCCCCAGACTCCAGAGGCTTTATAGGAGCCTGGGGAGAGCGAAAACAGCCACTTCTGGTTTGCTTATAGGGTCAGTTTAAGCCCTCCGGAGGCTTCAGAGACCTTCAGGAGGCTTCTCTGAAGCCTCCAGAAGACTAAAAATGACCCTACGAGCAGGGTCCCTTTTTTCCCTCTGCTGGTTCCCTGTGTCAATTTCTGTGGGATGTAAAATTATGCGCTGGAATTGAATTATTATCAATATTATGAGTATGCTTCTTCTTACTGTAGTATTGAAATTGATCAGGTAGAAGATGTGTGTTTTAGAACATTTTCACCATTATTGATTTTATCATTGAGACAAACTCAATTAAGTTTTCAAGCAGCTGCAGATTTACCAGGAAGACAGTTTTTAAAAGCCTTAAAACAACATACTCAATATTGCATCAGTTAGTTTATTTGAAGCATGATGAAGCAGCACAGACATCAATCTAAACGTACCCACATGGAAAGCAAGTATTTCAATAAATTTAAAGAGGCCTTATGCTGTAGATATAAGAAGCCTCTATGAGATGAAGGCCAAGGAGAAAAAGAAAAGGATAAAAGATGCATATGAAACTCTTTCTTGCCTTTTATCTGTTTTCATAAGATGCCTCCAATTACACATATATGTAAATTTTGAAACATCAGCTTTTGAGATGAGGTTCATTAATACTGCCATTTATTACTGTTACATTTGATGGGTGCAGGGAGTGTGTGATGGTCTCCTTTCTTTCTTACACACTATGTAACTTTGTGGCATTTAAAGCTGACACAGCTAGACAAGCTAAGTAATCCATGGTTTGTTGCCACTGAATATTTAATGTGTTTCTTCAACCAAAGATCTTCCTAACCAGCAATAAAACAGTGAAGAGTAAAACAGCACTGATTTTTATACTGCTTGTTTTGTCGGTCTCTTTGGTAAAATCCCTGTTGGACCTTTCTTCCATTCTGGTGATATAATAATTTCAACTTGCTGGTCTTGCGGAATTAGTAGCATTTTTCATAAATCTATAAGAGGTTTTTTTAAAAAAAAAATACAATTTACCTATTTATTCCTAGTATTGCCCAACAGACTATTAAAAAATAATTGGTACAGGCTTTATTTTAAATTTCAAACAAATAAAAGTGTCTCAAGAATTTCTATTTAAAAGCAACACAGACTTAGATGAGGAACAAACTGTGTCTCTTGTTGTAAATGAGAGTCTGCAAAAGCAGACTGTGAGATGGCTCTTGGAGTTATAGTGGACAACCATTTAAATATGAGCCAGCAGTGTGCAGCAGATGCCAAAAAAGCCAACACAGTTCTAGGCTGCATAAACAGAGGGATAGAATCAAGATCATGTGAAGTGTTAATACCACTTTATCATGCCCTGCTAAGGCCACACCTGGAATATTGCATTTAGTTTTGGTTGCCACGATGTAGAAAAGATGTGGAGACTCTAGAAAGAGTGCAGAGAACAGCAACAAAGATGATTTGGAGATTAAAACATATGAAGAACGGTTGCAGGAACTGGGTATGTCTAGTTTAATGAAAAGAAGGACTAGGGGAGACATGATAGCAGAAGAGGAAGTCAAGCTATTTTCCAAAGCACATGAGGGCAGGACAAGAAGCAATGGGTGGAAACTAATCAAGGAGAGAAGCAACTTAGAACTGAGGAGAAATTTCTTGACAGTTAGAACAATTAATCAGTGGAACAGCTTGCCTCCAGAAGTTGTGAATGCCCCAACACTGGAAGTCTTTAAGAAGATGTTGGATAGCCATTTGTCTGAAACGATACAGGATTTCCTGCCTAGGCGGGGGCTTGGACTAGAAGACCTCCAAGGTCCCTTCCAACTCTGTTATTCTGTAAAGGCTTCAAGAAATCCAAAGATTGTGCACTTCCCTTACAGAGATATTGACTCTTATCTGGATGCAACTTCAAATGTATTCCTATTCTTCCCAAAGAAATCAGAGACATGGGTCTAAAACTAATAATGGAGATCATGTTATCTATATCTTTAGACTCAACAAACCTAAATAATTTCCAGGTAATGACACAAAAGGTTGCCCCACATCCCTCCTCCATTTCTGCCCCCACAAATACTGACCAGATTGAATTTTAGCAATTTTATTCTTGAAATGTTGCCTCAAGGTCTCACAGCAGCTTTTGGGAAGATTTTATTTCCATCACCTAAAACAGGTCATAGGTGCACAGCTCACATTTGTACAGGCAGAGAAATAATAATTTTGCTACTAAAATTAGCATCAGTTTTGTTCCAGATTTTAAGGAAGAGGGAATAAATGAAGAAGCAATTACATTGTGTGTCTCTAGTTGCAGAAAATCATAACAATTCTAGAAGGAACTCAGAATGAAGAGCAAATGACCCACTTTTCATTTAACTGTGGCTCCAGCTATTTTTTGTTTTTTGTATTTTGGTGTTGTTTTGTTTTTTTAGTGTAAAGCACTTTCTTACTTTGGAAAGATTATAATTCAAACAAGGTTGACTCTGTCTTATCAAATAAGCATTGTTCCAAAGATATATAAAAACATTTGTGAAAAATCTTTACAGATTTGAAATTTCATTTCAGATTTCGGTAATTTACATAGGCTATTTGCCAGAGCTGCTTAGCACGTCAATGATCCCATTACTGACCTTCTTTTTTTAGTTAACACCAGGAGGAGAGATCGTTTAAACAAACTAGCTCTTCTTAATCTGCTTTCCAGAGTGGTGTGCCATTTTATTTCCAACCATAAACCACAAAGTTTGTGCTTTGACCTTAATAAAGTGTTACCTGCTTGTGTCTTGCTGCTCAGCAGCTTAGCAAGGCAAAACAGCTTGCTTTCCAGGTAAATTCCCTGTGGACTAGCTATGTGTTATTTTCCTTATTATATGTCTGCAATGGTACATGGGATTTGGGGAAATAGGGGCGATGGAGATACTTTCTAGGAAATGATTAGACAAGACACAGTGCAGCCCATAGCCGATAGTGGGCTATGCCCTCCTTAGTGTTATTTCTGCTCACCACAGGTGGGGCCATGAGAAATCTCTCAGATGCTGTAATAATTGAACTTTGATTATTAAACTTATTACAGTTATCTGGACATCTTCTTTCAAGTTCACCTTTTTCAGTATTTGAACTGCAAATGCTAATTTATCTGGCAACATCAAATTTGGGTCTCATTTAATAATTCAGGGAAAAGAAAACAGTAAAACAAATCAATCCATCAAAATGTACAAAATTCTAAATTCTTTTTGAAAAAGAAAATATCAGATCTACCCAAGTGAGTTAACCTTTTGACAGGCTATAACTCTTCCCTCTTGGTGTACTTCAGATAACTCCCCTAATTCTTAGATGTCAGTCATTACAGATTAGGAATTCTAGAGTTGTAGCTCCAATGTGAATGAAAGACTGTAGGTTAAGGAAGGCTGAACTAATTGATTGGGAAAGTAAGAAGACTCAAAGGAGCAGATTTGCTGTTTGTTCATCTTGAAAGGGTTGACACAGCTTTCAGAAAGTATCTAGCTTGGCAAATGTGGAATTTTCCTGCTTTTGTAAAAGGCATCAAGCAACGCACAAGCCAAGTTACACAAGCTCAAACACAGGCCGCATAGTTCATAAAACTTTACAAGCTTAGAGCAGGGTGATATACTGAATGCTTGATTATCTTCTGCAGTACAATGAGCATTCAGGCAGAATTAAAGCTACACCACCAGTCACCAGAAGCAATCATTTAGAAGTTCTCTATTTGCTTGAGTCATTAAATGAAATAAAGTCACTTCATTGGCCATTTAATTTGGTTGTTTCTAGTAGTTCATGCTGCCTGATTGCCACTAATCACTCTCCTTAAGAGGATAAAAAGACAAAATGCATGTCCAAAGTAGACTGGACAAGGAGGAGCTGATAGAAAGTTACTAACAATGACTTTAGATAAAGAATTGTGGATCACTAAATATCAAGGTCTGTAAACCGAAATAGAAAGATTGTGGCATAAATTGGCCCTGGTTGCCCTGATGATTATTGGCACGTTATGTGCCATGCCCCCAAAAATCTTGGATGGCATTTAGAAAACATACACATTGACAAAATTTCCATCTGACAATTGCAAAAGACCACACTGCTTATATCTGCACATACTGTATACTATACTGATACATTACAACATCATAGATTCTTGGGAAGAATTCAATGTACATGAAATCCAGCAACAAGTAAAGAACTGGCAGCTGTGACTTCAATGGTGTGAAAAAAGGAATAATTGTTTAATATGCTGCTATAGAGCTTGCCGGTTTCTTTTTCTTCCTATTATGACAGAAAGTTTACCTCTACAATTCAGGAATTCTCTTTTCCAGGTCTTTTACACAATATTCTTATTCAAGTAGCTTCTTTCAGTTTGGTATTTAGTAAAGTGAAACAGATTCATTGCCAATGACATTGGCTGGTTTACAGATTTTGCAGGTTTTTCAATTATTGAGAGCCATGAATCTAGCTATCAAATAGTAACAATGGCAGCTATGCTAACTATGCATCTATTTGTTGGATGCAGCATTTGAAAGGAATCTAGAAATGTAGACATCTAAGCTCTTAAGCGCTGTTTGACGACTCCATATGATAAGTACATTTCTCTTTGTATATGTTGAACTGTGTTTTTTTATGATCATACAATATGTCTTTACACAAGTATGAATGCAAATTTTTTTCTTAAGCTTAAGTATAGTTGATTAACTATATCCATGTTATCTTTCATCATAATAAATCTGGGGTCTATATGTTTCCCGAAAGACCTTATTGCTTTTATTAATTTGATTCTCTATTATGAGAGCCACTGACAAATTGGATACTCAGGAATCCTTGATGGTTATGATGAGGTGTGCTCCACCTGCTACTTTAACTTGCTACCTGCATTTCAAAAAACTTATGGCTGATAAAGTGCAAAACTTAATGTGAAGGATTTATATCCAATTTTCGGAATGTCCCATATTTTTTTAAAAAAGCTGAGTATTTGTGCTGAGAAAATTATGTCTGTATTGAAATTTTAGAAAGTTTTTCTTCTGAAAGTAGAGTTCTTGGCAATATGCTGAGTCAATGATTGTTAAACTACAGGTACAATCTTGGCTGTAGCATTGTTGTTGATCAGGGTTACTAGCCAACAATATACTACTAAAGATCTAAAAGACACCAGCTTGGTATAATGAACTCAACATCATTTTGCTAGTGGACAAAATTTAGCTTTGGACATGGAAATTTAGGTTTAGGCATACCAAGGGCCACGCTTCAAATAACTGAGCAGGCCCTAATCCCATAGGGGAAAATGTTTTAATTTAAGTAGCTTAATTAAAGTAAAATTAAAGATGTAATTAAATTTGATTAAATGCAGCAAGTTTGTGTATTTTCCATGCTTGAATTATATTAAAACTGCAATTCACAGCAACTTTGGGCCTACAGTCCTAGGACCTCTGCTTGGTTGTTCCTAGTATAGCGAATCCTCACATCTGGAAATATTTCACAGTCAAGAACTGACATTTCTGATTATCATTAGAATTATTTGAAGCTTTAAATGGATGCTTTGCATCAACAATACTTCTTTGAGCCAAGCAGTCTTTTGAAGTTGTTGTACAAAGGAAGACGCCCTTCACTTCCAAAGAATGAAGCAAAGCTGTCACATTGTCTCACTTCATTTTGTTCATCAAGCCTCTTTTGGCTAATGGAGTCCTGGGAGATGAATGATATGATGTAATGCAGTGTTTCTCAACTTCAGCAACTTTAAGAATGTATAGTGTTTATGGAATGCTGGAATTGGAAGTCTAAACATGTTAACGTTGCCAAGTTTGAAAAACATTCTTTTGATGCTGGGGAAAAAAACTGGTTGCATTCAAATCACCTTTTTAAAAAATAAAAAATCTGTAGTCTTTCACTGAACCCCCATCAAGTTCTTATGGAATCCAGTTTGAAAAACTCTGGCATAAACTACAAAAGATTCCCATTGATTATTTAACAGTATGGGGAACACCAAGTGGGACTATTTCATTTTACTATCTACTTTCTGACTTTTACATGTTCAAATGTTTTATTTTTTATTTTATTTTTTCAGTTTTTGCTCGATGGAAGATAAATATAAGCTTGAAGGATAGTGGATAGTGAGGTCTCCTGGGCAACTCATGTGAGCCATTATGATAATAGAGCCACATTAAAGGTGTTGTAGGAGATGACAAATGCAAATGTGCCTGTGTCATTTATTACAAGAAATGGCCTTGGAGGTTATTATTCCTTTGTTCACTCAGCAAGAGAAAATGCTTTGAATGTGCACTTGTAAAAAGGATTACTATGTGAATTCACTAATCCTTCAATTGCTATGAACCTAGTTGTTCTTCCATCGTGAATAATCAGCATTAATTCTGGAAGTTTCCTCTTCTCCCACTTCTCCCCTTATTCCAATAAATGTCACAAAATCATTTATTACGCTAAAGGGACAGACTATGTACTCTAATTTGATTTCCTCACCTCTCTCCCTCCCTCCTTTTCTATCTCACTGCCTGAATGTATATGACCTGCAAAATCCCTTGAGAAAAATAGACATTTTTGCCACTTATTTTTAGAAAATTACATTGCTCAAAATAACAGTACAGGTTTTTTTTTAAAGGCTTCAAAAGCAAATGAAGCTTAAATGTCTTGCCTGTATTGTCCATCAGATGCTCATGTTGCAGAGACTGAATAATGTTCTACTGTCAGGTAAACATATCCAGGGGGTGTGGAAGGGGGGGAGAGAATATGGCCACACTTGGTTCCTGGTGCCAAGAAGAAGCACAATGCCTTAATTCATCCTGACAGTTTTGTCCTTCTTGAGTTTTTATTTTTATTTTTTTCGATCTGATGCCCTTCTTCTTGTCACAGAAAACCAGCTCAACTTTTCTAGTCATCGTGTACAATGGATCCATTCTCAAATCACACCAAATGTTATAAGAGAGTTTGTTCTCAAGATTTCAAGGATCCCATACCAAAGTTTCTAAAGAACTCATAACAAATCTTCCATTAAAAAGCTTGGTTGTCCTTGCATAAGGTTTCACATGTTTTTAAATTTATTTTTTTAAAAGAAAATGTTTTTTAAAATAATTTAACTTAATTTTTAAGTGTTTGCTACTGATATCTTTCAGACCAATGAATGTTTAAAGCCTTTGGGGGGCAAACTGCTAAACCCTTAACTGACTTATTAGATTTTTTATAGAAACCAGTTTTTTCTAGCACTGAAAAAAATGTGTGTTAAAACATCCTTGATAGCTACTTATTTAAGTGACCTTGAAAACTTTAACTATGCATTCTCTTACTTTTTTGTTTTGTCCATACTATTCCTTAGGGCAGTCAGAAATAATGAGATTAGAAAAAATCATGAGGAAAATAAATGCATTCACAGTATATTATTTATTATTGCTAATTTAACTATGCTTCCAATATTTGATTTTTTTTTGCAAAGTTAATAACATTAAATTTAGTTTCAGAAACTTTTCCAGACTTATTTCAGTTCTATAATTTTTCATATTATTACTGAACAAACCTTGCACCTATATACTTAGACAGAATCTTAAAATAATTGAACAGGTACAAAGTTCTAGAAAACATAAGGCTGAAGAATGTTTTTTTATGATAAACATTTTATTCTCTGTTCTCTGAATACTATTTTAGAATCTCCTTGACTCAGAAGAAATAATCAATGGGAGGCTATGAAAATGGAAGAGCCTATAATGATAATTATTTCTTGGAATGATATCCTTTTAAAATATTAATATTAAAGTAACTCAGCAAATGTGAAAAACCTATTTTTGGAATCTGAAGGATAAATCTCTAGTTTTAAAGAAGAAAAGAATGACAACTAGCTGTTTACTGAACCTTTCACTGTCTCAGCAAAGGATATTCAGTGTACCATGACTGAAGGTGAAGTAACCTACATTCTTTATAAATGGTTAAAGAACAGGAACATAAACTGATATTCATTTTTCAGCAATGCAGAGAGCAAATCAGGTTTTTATATTTAGATCCAGCTCGTACACACATAGAGAAAATCATACTAATTCTATTGCAGGAGAAGGTCAAGGTTTTCACCTGTACAAAACACACTTTATGCTGCTCATAAACACAACAATAGAGAGAGATGGCTGCTTTTAGTGTGGCTTGGATTCTAGCAGCCTTTTCCCCCACCTTCACATAACTTTGTTCAGGTCAAGAGTCTGATGGGCATCTTTGAGGCTGAAGTCCAAAAGTGAGTGGTTCCATTCAGTTTGGCAACACAAGTTGCAGTTGTGTAGAACTAGAAATTGTCTAGTTCAGTCTTTCCTAGTCAGATGCCTCCTAAACATTTTGGACATTACTCCCAGTAGGGGATGATGAAAGTTATGTTCTATGAGACTAGAGGACACAATATGCAACATTTATAAAAAGGGATGGGGTTTTGAGATATAGTAACAACCACCATCACTATTTTAAAAAAAAATAAAAGTAAAAAACTTCCTGCCCACACAGTTGCCTTGATATTGCCTTCCCTACATTAACATACTGAAATCCATTATAAATATTTTTTTCAAAATTATCCCAGAATATTTTCTAAAAGTCACTTTTTTTCTGGAAATCTACTAATTGTCAAGGGAAATTACCATGGAAATCAAGAGATCCAGGCAGTTCAAATGGGTATAAGATTTGTTACAAGGTTAAGCTCTTTGCAAGAATCTGAACTGCTAATGGTTAAAGAATTTGGTGGTATAAATAAGGAATTCACATTGGGCTGGACTTAAATCAAATGTGGGTGTGAAAGGACTCATGATGCGTCTGAACCCTCCCTCGAGCTCTTCCTGATCATCTCCTACATTAATGTCCAAATAATCACACTGCAAAAGGCATTGTTCCACAGCCAAATGTTTTGGATCACAATTCCTACCTGGGGAATTGGCCAGTGGTCAAGTACTACAGGAATTGTAGTCAATGATCACCTTACTTTGTTTAGTCCTAATAGGGGAAGACGAAAAAACTGAAATCAAGAAACACAATGGTATCAAAGCAGCAGGGAAATCAGTGGCAAGAAAACAAATACAAATTTTTAAAAGTGATTGTTTACTCAATTGGAGGTAGGGAAAATATTTCCACCTCTGGCAAATTTAAATATTAATGGATGGCTATTTGGTGCATCTCTTTAGTGTCAGCCCAAGGTATTTTCTGACTAAAGAAGATCCCAGAGAATGTATCCCTTCCCATTCACTTTCCACCACACCTAATATGGCCACATTTTTAATATATCTTGCTTATTATTTTGTAACCCTATATATTTGAGTAAATTTATATAGGACTGGATTGTAAACTACGGCCAAAGCAGGATTTGTTGTCCATGGCACAAAAGGATATTCGCTTACTTATTACATCTCTCTAACTCTGAAGAAATTGGAATCAGGGTCTTATATTATGTCTTCACTGGTTTGCTTTAACCAAATGTATCTCTTCTCATTCACATAAAGTCTGATATTGCAAACTAATGTTATACTGCAAAATAGCATAAAAGTAGCAACTTGTATTTGTGATTCCAGGAGGTCTTTAAAAGAAGAATTTGAAGCAGCTACATCTGGAATATTTGATCACCTAGTTTTGATCTTCTGTGAATCACCTAATCCAATTTACATTTTTCATTTGAAGATCTTAATCCCACCTGCACTTTCACTGGGAAGCCTCAGACTCAGGTCACTGCATATCTCTGAACTTCTCTTGTGGATTAGCTTTTACACTTCTCACCCCTTCATTAAGTTTATTTGTCCTTAAGGGCAATTTCAAAGAATTAATGAGAGAATTTCTCCTTACCAGCACTTCTTTCTCCCCCCCCTTCTTTTCCACAGTCTCATTAGTATTCAGAAACACTGCCTTTAGAGCTATGTTTTCAAGGTTAAAAAAAATCTGATGGCAAGTAAGATTTCTGGTCTGAAGTTTTCCTTTGAAGTCTTTTTACAAGCCATTGGAGAATCAACTAGGCAGTAGAGCAATGTTCAGAATACTGACATAAGAAATCAGTATTCAAACTATTTCCAGTTTTCATACTAACTTCATTTGGTACCCAATTACATTTCCATTGATTTTTTTAATGCTGGTTTTGGCATCCCATCAAAATGAGGAAGAAATGGTATTTTTCAACTTATTTAAATAAATACCAATTTTTAATATCCCATTTCATACTGTTAATCAGTGGAATTTTTTTTTACATTTTGTATGGAAGTGTAAATAATACCAAAATGTAAAAAGGCTATGTGCCTTAAATATGTTCTAAGAAAAATAAAAGAAAAGTCATAAAAAATAAGATCAAAGAGTTATTTCATCCAGCATTGGGTTTAGGTAATAATCATTCACAAGAGAAGCCCACAAACTAGAAAAGGAAAGGAAAAGGCACCCTCCCATTCATGTTTCCTAACAACTACTCTTGAGATGTATAATATTCCAGTATAGGGTGCAATATTTTTATTTTTAGCCACTAATAGCCTTGTTATTCAAGGATCTTTTTAAATTTAGCAGCTATTAATGGTAAATTCAGTTACTTCAACAATTATTTCAAGAAAGACCAACCAGAAGTGTTTGATTGGAACAGTTAACAAATATATAGTAAATCAATCAATGAACACTTACATAACTTCCATATAGTGTCAACAAATAAGCCTGTTTTCTATCATACTCTTACTACAATCTACTACAGTCTCTATTTATAAATTATCTTCTTTTTGAGACTAAAACATCTTGACTTGATGACACATAGTCAATCATATTGGCAATTTGCTTCCTAATGATATTTATGCTCTGTGTGTGTGGTGTGCGGAGAGAGAGAGAGAGAGAGAGGGAGGGAGGGAGAGAGAGAGAGAGAGAGAGAGAGAATGAGCAACTGTACAATGACTTAATGTAACTCCAATATTCCTTTGCTAAACAATTATTGTAACTATATTCCATCACATACATTAAGATTTTTACTCCCAGTATCCAGTATGTATCACATTATAGAAATTTACAGTATATTATATTTTCACTATAATACCAGGTGTACATGTTTTTAATCCACTATTCCATTTAAAAAAACAATTAATCATTCTGCTTGTCAACAACTTTAGCCTCATCAGTGCTCACAGAACTCTAGATCTTTAAGTATCATGCTAAAAGCATCAATTCCAGTGAATATTGTAGTAGTTAAAGCACTGGGCTAGGCTGAAGAGAGTGTGATTAAGACTTGGTTCAAGAACATATTGGGAGAGTATGGAGCATCTAATACAGCCTTAAACAGTAATGTTCTAGTAGCATTAAATCTATCAAATACTGTACATAAAAGTAATTCTTAGGAACTGTCTTACCACCTACTCATTGTATCACTTTCTGTTCATTTTCCTATTGTTTAACTAATTACTAGTTCATAAAATACTTCTTCCATTCTGAAATGGTTAAGAGGATTTACTAGACTTTTGAAGTTCAGCTAAACAGTCATTCCCATCCATGCATTTGTTGAGTTTGCAAAGAATCCTAAGTTATTATTGAACTAGGACTGTCCATTGCAGTCCTATGTCAAGTCATGTTGAGTCTTCTTCAGCAAGTCTTATCCATCTATTCATTCATTCGTTTAAACTTTAATAACATTTCCCACCAATTTACACAAAGCATTCATATGAATGCCCTATAAATTTCTGCAATGTAAATATATCCATGCACATATGCTTTTAAACTACTGTTTTAGAAAGAAAAATATTGAAGTTGTTAGTAATTGGAGAGTTTTCCTTAAATTGTACATATTTTGCCAAGAATATCCATTTATTAAAGTGGGCAAACTTTTTTCACTTCAGAGTTATATCAGGACTTTTTAAGGAATTGCGTAGCAGGTGTCCAGATGCAGTCGGAGACACTAACACAAACTCGTAGTCTGTTATATAAATGACATTTATATAAAATATATAAAATTGATATACTATGGCATTCAAACTTACAGCAGTCTTTGTTATTTTCCAGAAAACCATATGAAATCACAGGAATATCAATAAGCAAGCTAATGGAACAAAGGAAGGGTATTAACAACAGAAAACTCATTTTTTATAATTACAGCAACCAAACATAGCATAGATTGCATCATGCATGAATCAGCACTATCTAACTAATCTACAACTGTATGTTCTGTATGCTTTACTGTTCAAGCTAATCCAATATCCTAACAGGATAGAGTCCTATGCTGTGGGTTGCATAGTGCCAAGATTGAAGGAAGCAATGCCTGGGTTCAAACCCCTAGAGACGTTTGGAAACTCATTCCCTTTCCCGTCTTTCCCCCCCTTTTCTAATACATGAAATTAAATCAAGGGCCTCCCATTCCTGATTTAAATGTGTGCATACCTATCAGCCATACTCTTGGTATTGGATATTGCACTCAGTAATCTCTGAAACCTTACCTGGAACAGGAGAATCTTACAACACCAATTCATACCATCATTATCATTCATCCAGATCTGTGGAATAGGTTTTACATTGGGACCCCTTAGCTGACCATAAAGAGGTTCCAGTTATCTAGAATGCGGTGCCCTTGCTGTTAGTGGGTACTCTTGACATATGCACATCACGTCATGTTCCAGGCCTGCATTAGCTTATCAGGTTCTAAGCACACCTTAAAGTGTTGCTTTTGACATTTGTAAACTTACATGATTGCTGTCAAGGTGTCTCCTGGCCATCCTTTTCTATCCAATTTTGACTTGCCCCACACAGAGTTACTGGGAGAATCTACTAGTAGTTCTCCATTTCTGTGAGGTAAGGGAGGTAGAGACCCACAGATACTATTTTTGCACTGGTAAGCCAGTATTATGGGATCCTTTGCCCAATGAAATTCAATACCTCCCACTTCACTGGACTTTAGAATGCTACTTAGAATTGTTTAAGAGAACCTTTGAGTCTTAAATAATGTGTTCTTTCTATAATTTTTATTTTATGTTTCTAATTTTATGGCCTGTTATGTTTGCTTACATAATGTATATTGTATCGTTGATGTTTTAATGGTACAATAGTGTTTTAAGTTCTGAGTCAAAAATTTGAATCAATATGAAATTATCTTAGACTGAGTCTCATCACTGATCTTTCTTGCTCAATTTACTGCAACTTTTATTAATTCTCCATTCTTTAGCAATAGGCTTGCATGTCCTTTTTTAGTTGAGAAAATGCTAGTGACTGAAAAGAGGTGCTTAGCATGCAGTGAGTGTGGTCTGCTATTAAACTATGATCTGTTCCTAAATGCAATCTATAGTATCCTATAGTTGGCCTAAGATGATGTAGATTTTATAATGGAAATCAGAATAGTTTAAAATAATCAATTTAAACAAGAATAGCAAAGAAATAAAGTAATGGAAAAATCCTCTAATAAAATCTCTCACAAGAAAATGAATCACTCAGGGTATGTTTTCCAACAAGAACTTTTTCAGTCTATTAGTCTTGAAAGGTCTTTCAATACGCTATATAGAGCCAATTATATGCATTGTTTCTATCTCCTTTTCATTCTTGATGTCATGTATTGTGAAAGGCATAATTAGAATCTATCATTGTTAGAAGAAAGCCACATAATTAGCAATGAAGAAATAAATCTGTTGGTCTTTTTGTCCTTAAGCAGGTGATTTGGATTAAGGTGATGTATTTTGATAATCAGTAGCCAATAAAGAAAATAAATGCCACTCATCTGATAGGCACACAGCAAAAGCAATAATGATCTAAGCTCATGACTGCAGTCATTTTACTAAAGGGGATTCAGAAGTACAGATTTGTATCTCAGCACCTAACATCAGAATTTCATGCTAAAGCACAGATTCTTGCCTACTTAATTAGAACTGGTGGTAAACAAATGTTTATTTGTTTGCTTTAATCATATATGAACATTCCTTCAAGTCAATCAGCATAGATCTTACCATTAGATTTTATCTTCAGATTAATTTTTAAAGATAAAATGGACTTGTAACTAAATTATCCAGTGAGTCTGGACACTAGCAGAATTTCCCTAATCTAGTTCAGTGTTTTAATCATAGAGCTACACTAGTTCCATTGGTTAATGAAATTCATATATTTAAAAAAATGTTTTAATTCATACAAAATTACACCTTATTCTAGTGATGCAAAAATATTACATCCCTTGAAGATCTTTTAAAACTTCTTTTCCACATACTAAATCTCAACTTCTAGCAAATAACATATCTTTCAAAATACCCTTGCAAAAATAACAGAAAAAAAACACACTGGAGTGATTTTATGATACAGAAAATTACTATGGATTTAATGAAGTATAGACTAATTCTCTATCACCTCCTCCCTCACACACCACCTTTGTCCCCCATCTCTTTTATTATACTAATGCAAGACAGATGCCTATCAAATCTGCTCATAAAATGTGCTGGGAAGAGTTAGCTGGATTTTAAGATCTTCTGAGATAGAATATTTTCTGGTATATATTGCTTGGTTCATCACTATTCATATTGGTACAAAGGTATTGACTCTTATATATTATGAACTGGAGCCCATGTCTTCTAAATTCTCATATGGAAATACTGTTTAAAATATAGACAGGTCTTTGAAATTGGGTTCAAAATCAATGTTCAATCATCTGAAATTAGAAAAACTGATTCAAGAAGTTAGGGTGAAAAGGTGATTGTTGAATAGACTAGGATACACTCAGACTTTATACTAGGGTAGGCAAATATTCAAAGGTGCTTCTCTAGGCCTTCAGGATGGGGAATCATGCTCATATTTAACCTACATGCACATATTGTTATGGTTTCTAAACTGTTGGGTTGCTTTTATGACCTGATAACATCATTTCACCAAGACTGTCAATATTGCTTCTTTCGCGAAGGAACGGAATGGCGGCCAGGCTTTTTCGCCTTAGTACGATCTGGCGAAAAAGCACTGGGAGCCTTTGGAACCGGCTTCTTACTGCTCTTATTGTGGTCCTCCGGGATAACTGACATTCAGGGGACGTGTGCGGACCAAAAACTGAGGGGAGCCGATGATTTCCACCAGCCTAGGACTCCAAAATCTCTAGCGCGGCTTGGCGATCTCAGCGGCGAAAACGGCGGCTCCATAGTGATGACGGAGGCATTTGAGAGCGTTTTGCGGTGGTTTCAGTGGTCGCGAGGTTTTTCAAGCCTCCTTTTACAGCTGCGTGAGCCTTCAGTGACTGTGTTAGCCAATTATTGCCACTTTTTAGAAAGGGAGAGATCGATCAGGGCTTCTATTCGGATCAGGCGAATTGGGCGGCTGGCTGGGTGCACCGTGGCCGTAGCCTTTTCTGGATGCCCCTCCACTTTCGCATCTGGCTCAGTTCTTCCATCAATGCTACTTTTTCCAGCAACGCTGCTCTTTCCACCAACGCTATCTCTTCTACCAACACTGCTCCTCCATCAATATAGCCATCAACACTGCTATTTTTTATTAATGCTGCCTTTTCTTCCAACGCTGCCTTCTCCACCAATGCTGCCTTTTCCATCAACGCTGGCCTTTCGTTATTCTGGGCTGGACGAGTGGGGGTATTTACAGCGAACAGGGGGGCCTCCTGCCACCCCTCAGCCCCCCCGGACTTTTGGTCCCTCCCAGGCTTATAGGAGAGGGGGAATACAAGATACCCCCTGTACACCATCTTCTGCTGGCTTTTCAAGCAACATTGGTCTCTTATTATTCTGGGCTTTGACTATCTGTCTCTCCTCAACTATATGCCTGGGGCATTTGGACTGGCTTTTTCAGCCCCAACTGTTGCTATCATTATCTTCTCCAGCTGGACCTTTAAACAACAAGCCCTTATCTAACCACAATACCAGGACTCTTGGCGTCTCTGGACTGCACCCCCTCATTGAACTCATTGAACTCTCACCACAACTCTCATCAGACTTACAGAAGAGAAGGTTAAGACTATTAAGACCTTTACATAAGCCTCATGCGTTCTTTGCACATCGCGCAATTTTTAATTTTTAAATTTTTAATTTTAATTGGTATGATGAGTGTATGAGATTGCATGTGATTGAGTGAATGCTCCCACTTTTTACTACCCTATATTGCTGTATTTATGTGTTCTTAATTATCACGTGGGGACTGTCTGAGTGAACGAATGAGTGTGTCTGATTCGGAGGGCCTGTCAGGGAATGCGGGAGCTATAGGTGTGGTCGGGGGGACCACGGACACGGGAGTGGGCCGGAGCATTACGGTCGTAACGGGGAGGGGCAGATATGGCGGGGACTTTAGGGCTGGCCATTACCGGGGAAGGAGGGTTCGCTACGTCACAGAGATCCCTCCTTCCGGCCCTATGAGTCCCACTCCGAGGCCAGATGGCACGAGTAATCAGGACCCTGGTCTCCGGCTGTTGTCGCTAAATGCCAGGTCTGTTGTTCACAAGGCTCCCCTCGTCCGGGACTTAATTTTAGACGAGGGGGCAGACCTGGCATGTATTACTGAAACCTGGCTGGGCCCGGAGGGAGGAGTCCCCCTCGTAGAGATGTGCCCAGAAGGATTTCAGGTGCTTCATCAGCCGAGAGCTCAGAGAAGGGGTGGGGGTGTGGCTATTGTTATTCGGGAGTCTTTAGTACCTCGTAGGATCCCTGCTCCGGAGCTTGTCGGGTGTGAGTCCCTACTGGTGAAGCTGGACCTCAAGGGTCAAGTGGGCCTGCTGCTAACGTACCTGCCTCCCAACAGCATTGCAGCAGCCCTCCCCTCGCTCCTCGAGTCGGTAGCCGAGCTGGCAATTGAGTTCCCCAGGCTTATGGTCCTGGGGGATTTCAATTTGCCTACGCTCGGTGAACACTCTGATGGGGCGCAGGAGTTCATGGCTTCCATGACAGCCATGGGCTTGACCCAGATAATTCGGGGCCCAACTCACTCTGCGGGTCACACGCTCGACCTCGTATTCCTCTCGGAGCAGTGGACTTGTGACCTTGGTCTGAGGGGTAATGAGATCATACCCCTGTCGTGGTCAGACCACTGCCTACTGAGGCTTGACTTCCGAAGACCAAACCCCCACTGTAGGGAGGAGGAACCGACCAAGTGGTTCCGCCCCAGGTGACTTATGGACCCTTTGAGGTTCCAGATGGAGCTTGGGGTTATTCCTGATACTCTCGCCCACAGTCCGGTAGAGACTCTGGTTGCTGCCTGGCATTCGGCAGCATCGGAGACCCTCGACCGGATTGCGCCACTACGGCCCCTCCGAGGCGGCGGATCCCGGAGGCCTCCTTGGTTCACCGAGGAGCTCCGGGAGAGGAAGCGCCGGAGGAGACGCCTAGAGCACCTGTGGAGGTCCGATAAATCTGAATCGAACCGAGCACTCTTAACAACCTGCACCAAGGATTACATCAGGGCACTTAGGGCAGCAAAGAGATCTTATATTGCTACCTTGGTTGCGTCCGCCGAGTCCCGTCCAGCCGCCCTGTTTAGGACAACCCGTTCCCTCTTAAATAAGAGGGATACGGGGGACCCCTTGCAGGGTAGGGCTGAAGACTATGCCCAGTTCTTGGCGGACAAAGTTGCTCGGTTTCGGTCGGACTTGGACTCCACCTTTGCAGAGCCAGCCGAGACACGAGAGGACGATTTGGTAGACCATCGCTGGGTTGAGTTTCAGGATGTTACCCCCGGGGACGTGGACAAGGCCATGAGGGCTGTGAGTGCCTCCACCTGTGTACTGGACCCGTGTCCCTCCTGGCTGGTTGCTAACAGCAGGGAGGTGACACGGGGCTGGATCCAAGCGGTTATTACCGCCTCGCTTCGGGAGGGGCACTTCCCCGCCGCACTTAAAACGGCGGTGGTGAGACCCCTCCTGAAGAAACCATCTTTGGATCCAGCCGTACTTAACAACTACCATCCAGTCTCCAACCTCCCCTTTATTGGGAAGGTTGTTGAGAAGGTGGTGGCCTACCAGCTCCAGCGGTCCTTGGAGGAAGCTGACTACCTGGACCCCTTCCAGTCCGGCTTCAGACCTGGTTACAGCACAGAAACCGCTTTGGTCGCATTGACCGATGATCTCTGGAGAGCCAGGGATGGAGGCCACGCCTCCATCTTGGTTCTCCTTGACCTCTCGGCGGCTTTCGATACCATCGACCATGGTATCCTTCTGCGACGACTGCGGGAGGTGGGGGTGGGAGGCACTGTTTTGCAGTGGTTCTCCTCCTACCTCTCGGACAGGTCGCAGTCGGTGTTGGTCGGGGGACAGAGATCGACCATGAGGCCCCTAACATATGGGGTGCCGCAGGGGTCAGTCCTGTCCCCCGTACTATTTAACATCTACATGAAACCGCTGGGCGAGATCATTCGGAGGCACGGGATAAGATACCACCAATATGCGGACGATACGCAGCTGTATCTGTCCGCCCCGTGCCAACTCAATGAAGCGGTGGACGTGATGAACCAGGGTCTCGAGGCCATCAGGGACTGGATGAGGGCTAACAAGCTTGTACTCAACCCAGAAAAGACCGAGTGGCTGTTGTGTTTCCCTCCCAAAAATTTGGTTAGTGTTCCATCACTCAGGCTGGGGGGCCAAATTTTACACCCCTCAGACAGGGTTCGCAACTTGGGAGTCCTCCTGGATCCACAGCTGACCTTTGATTACCACCTGTCGGCTGTGACCAGGGGGGCATTTGCCCAGGTTCGCCTGGTGCGCCAGTTGCGACCCTACCTGAATCGGGAGGCTCTCACAACAGTCACTCGCGCCCTCGTGACCTCTAGGCTGGAATACTGCAACGTGCTCTACATGGGGCTGCCCTTGAAGAGCATCCGGCGGCTTCAGCTAGTCCAGAATGCGGCCGCGTGAGTGATTGTGGGTGCACCTCGGTTCACCCACATAACACCTATCCTCCGTGAGCTGCACTGGCTACCTGTTGATCTCCGTGTGTGCTTCAAGGTGCTTCTTACTACCTACAAAGCCCTTCATGGTAGTGGATCTGCGTACTTGGGAGACCGCCTCCTGCCAATCACCTCCTCTCGACCCATAAGATCTCACAGATTAGGCCTCCTCCGAGTGCCATCTGCCAGCCAGTGCTGGCTGGCAACTACGCGGAGGAGAGCCTTTTCAGTAGCAGCTCCAACCCTCTGGAACGATCTCCCCGTGGAGATTCGTACCCTCACCACCCTTCAGACCTTCCGCACAGCCCTCAAGATCTGGCTATCCCGCCAGGCCTGGGGGTAAAGACCATAATCCGCCCCCACCCGAATGTTGTATGAATGTTGCTTGATTTTAATTATACATTGTGTTTTTATGTTATTGTATGTCTTCCCCTCCCATACAAGTTGTTAGCCGCCCTGAGTCCCCTCAGGGAAAAGGGCGGCCTATAAATAAACTCAACTACTACCAACTACTACTACTTTCAATTCTTGTAAACTTATGGTGCCATTAATAATAGTATCTTTGTTTTCTGTCAAGCTTTTTCAGTTTCCTTCTATTCATAAACCTATACTTTAGCTTATTGGTGCATCCAGTAAGTATTCTGCACATATACACCTGTATAAAAAATATGCACAACTATCCCTACCAATCCAGTGACCAACAAGCACAGTTCCAACAAGGGGAAGCCAAATGCTTCAGTTCCACTGTTATTGGCAGTAGAAATTCAGCCACTTTGCCCCCCTCTACCAAAATAAATGACAAGATGGATGAGAATTTCTAAAGGTATATGCAGTTCATAGGTCATAAATTACCTATTCTTGATTCATGCCAAATGTATCCACCAGAGCCTTCTTAATTCTAACTCAATTATATGAAGTGAGGTTACATACAATTGTTCATTTCCATATTGCAATATGTCAGTTATTAATGGCAAGTTTATATTTCAGACAGGAATTAAGAATAAAGAATCAGGCTATTCCATAATTCCAAAATGTGGCCATCCATAATTTTTCCAAGCACTGTCAATTTCAGTGCTTCAGCCATTTTATGTTAGCTCCTTTTTTCAGCATTTTGTATAAAAATATATCTATTAGTGTTGGCAAACAGATAATAAAAGCAAGATAGAAATTTCAGTCTTCAGATCTAATTCCTACAACTTTAGGATTATTTGAAAATGTGTTAAAGTTACCTGTGAAATAAGCCTAGATAGAAAGAGCTGATTCAAAAGTTTAGTTTCTGTGTTTGTTTGACTCTTAAGCATTCATCAAGTTTCATTGGCTTAGTCAAAACACCATGCCATATTAAACCTCATTAGATACACAGAAGTGCATCTATTTTGTAACTGATGTGTCATATAAAATATTCAGTGTAGTTATTAGTTTGTCAACTCCCATCCTACAGAAAAAAAATCTGGGTAATAAAGAATATTTATAAGGTGTTAAATGTACAAAGACCACACAAAAATAATTTAGGCCAATAGCATCAGAATCAAATCCAAAGACTTAATAAATCATCTGTTTATTGCAGGAGGTCATTGCTATTAATCTATTTCTTGCTATTGATTGACTGTGGTGCTAGGTGCTTTCCTGATTGGAAGCTATGGGGAACATTATCTTTAATTGTCACATAAATTATATCTATACATATAAATTTATTTTTGAACGTAAGTTGTGCAAATTGCAGGGCCCTTTCAGGATACACAGGTGTAAATAATAGAGCAAAAGACATCCAGCCCATTAACAGCCCTGGGTGGATTGTTTATAGTAACTCAACAAATCAGTATAAAAGACTGTCAAATTTAAAGCAGAAATTTAATATTGAAAACCATTAATTTAGAATGAATTAAGTATGTGTAACTAACAGAATATTTAATTGACAAGGCAAATATCTAACAGTAGAATCAATTTATGAGATTATATACATAACCAAATTCATGACAAAGGTAAAATACCCTACACTTAATGTTTTGAGGTTCCTTCACACTTATTTCTACTGTTCATATATTCCAATTGGTACCTCCTCCTTTAACATCTTCTACATAATTTCTAGAGCAAATAAGAATCTAAAAATCTTATAAATCAGTGTTTCTTAACTCAGCAAATTGGGGATATGTGATTCAATTCCCATAGTTCCCAGCCATAGGAGTAAACCCCACCGATGCTGCAGAGGTCGGACAAAGTGAGAGGCAATCTGCAAAACTGTGAATCCTGCAATGTGACAGGAATAATGCAAAGAACAACAACAAAAAGAAGGTATAATTCTGGTATACCTTTGCAGGCATTACCTGATCTGGTCTAATTCATAGGGCTGGCTGAGGCTCAGAGTGTTCACTGATGGGACTTTTCAGGGTTATTTTATACAACTGAGTGGGAAGTCATGTCCTTCGCATGCTTTTGTTTCATTGATGCATACACAACTGTTGCTGAGGTTGAAAAACACTCATCTGGATTTTAACTCCCATATCACTATTTAAAGGTTAAAGAGTAATTGGTCCTTTGGTAAATATTCTAGAGTGCTCATGTACTGTAAGTGGTCATGTATTCTAAGGTGGTCATGCAACTTGTTTCTAATCTCTTGTGAAAGAGGACAATAGAACCAATGGTGTGATTAATTCTCCACTTGCTGTTGAAAGAACCTGAATTCATAAGGCATCTTAATCATTGTGCCTTACAGAACTGTGGTAGTCATTTGCTGAAATCTAACAAAAGCCATAGTTCTTATATAATTAAATGTAGCTACTTCTTTTAAGCAATTATCTAGTCCTAATTAGGTTTCAGAAACTTGTACCAATGTGCTACCATTTCCTGCTGAGAAAAATATATTTGCAAAGAAAAAAATTAGTTTTTTCCCTCCTATCAGGCATTTAGTTGTCAAATCAGATATATGGGTAAAATAATGATCTAAAAGCCACAGTATATGATCCTGTAGGTAATTTAATTCATTGACAGCCATCATTGTTCAATCACTGGCCCATATAAGGCCTGTGATAAAAGTTTGTTCTTAATCTATTTAAGCATTGGATCAATCTGTCCATCTCTATTACTGAATAAATACCTTGTTAAGCAAGCTATTATTTGATCTATTTTAATTTCTACAACAGTAATTTGTGGCAGCCAAGATTTAAATTGGTAAAATGAATCTCAAAATATCTAAAAGAAGAAGCACATTTTTCATATACAGTACAACAATAATAAGGTGTCCAATATTTGAAATGAAAATGTTCTCGGGTCATGGAAGTGAACATATTTTGTACGAATCAATTAAACAGAAGAATGCTAAGGGCATAACCTCATTCACCTGGAAAAAAATTTAATTATTTTTCTAACTGCACTTATCTGTTTTAATCAATGTTTACTATTTCCCACATATTTAGTATTTTTTTCCTTAATATGCACAACCTGATTACAAATTGTTGAAGCATTCAGCAGGCCACACTGAGGATTCTAAAGAGCTACATGTGAGACTCTGGGACAATAGGATGCCCAATTATTTCCTAAACAAAAGAAAACAAAATGGATTATAAATAGGGGAAAACAGCAATCCAAAAGGAAGTCATAGATGCAGTCCAAAAGTAGCTCAGTGGAAAGCCTTAGTTGTTTGGCAAAGTTCTAGTGAAGCAGGGTACTCTTTTCTCCCATTTGAATCAATTTCTCTTGCACTTCCTGATTAAACTCCAGATTGGCTAGGTTTTGTTTTTCCTGACGCCATCATATGCTGAATATATGCCTTGTAACTGGACTAGGGACATTTCTACATTGATTCAGAGTCAGACTAATTCACTATTATCTTCTAACCTTGGATAAATTGGAGGATGTTGTGTTTCCTCATCTCTGGTAGCACTGTGTTAAAAGAGATACAGTGAAAATATATTGTAGTTATTATGGCAAAATAATTATTATATATTCATCCAGATGACATTTGATAGGATTAATAGTTTCTTCATAATAATTATTTTTATCCTAATATGTCATCTTACAATACAAAATGGTAGCAGAGTTGGAAGGAACCTTGGAGGTTTTCTAGTCCAACCTCCTGCCTAGGCAGGAAACTTCATCTTGTTATGACTTTAGCCTTCACTGATGGGAAGTTCTTAAGCTGCAAAAGCTCTGCTCTTTATTGTCTGGGTTCTAGCAAGCATAGGACTGAGCAAACCATTGGCAATGCCTCAAATATCTTGTGAACCTTGAGGTTCTTAAGGTAGAAAACTGGAGACGTTCTACACTGATCCCCAGATCTAACAGTATGATTTCCCATCTGGAGCTTCTGGTCCAATGGTTGAAATAATAAGTATTATTCTTAAAATTACTTCTTTTTTAAAAAGACACATTTTTGTGCGGATCTTCTTTGAATCTCCTCTGATATCACTTGTGTCTTTCCACCTAGATACAGAAGGATGTCTTCTACAATCATTACTCAAAAGGAAATCATATCCCGCCAGTAAAACCACATTTTGTTATCTTCACAGTCCCAGTATAAAATAAATAATACTTCTATATAATGGAAGAGAAAGAGAATTTGTGCAATTTATTTAATAGCCTATTAAAATCAATGGGTGACAAGGAGTCTAACTTTGAATATTACTATAATTTAAAGAGCAAATCCATTGATTTCATTACTTTGGGCTACCAACTGTCCTGATAGTAATTGATTTTGTCTTTGCCTTTTCTCTCTAATTGTGTTATTCTGTTAAATATATTTTATGTTATTCACAATTATTATTTTGGTGAACTGCTTCTTCTAAATTGAACTTAACTAGTAAGAAGCAAAACCAATAAAAATATTTAAAGCTCTTCACTTTTCCATTGACCATTTAATAAATCCAAGGTCTTGTTTCTTCCATTTTTAAAGAAACGTGTGATGTTTAGCAAATACTTATGAAAATGAAGTGGCCGATATTTCCAGCCATATTAAGTGGAAAAATTCAGTAGGTACAGCTATTTCCATCATGAAAATAATTGCTTTATATCTGTCACCAAGGACTTCTTGGAGATGAGTATTCTCTCGGGGAAAAGAACCTGACAATCCTAATTGAACATAGAAAACATTTTGGTTAATGCAGCATTTTTCACCCAGTCAGTTAAAGAGCTAGCAACTGCATGCACATAAACAAGCTAGCCACAATATATTTAAAATGTCTCTTGATAAAGCATAGTATGTTTTGTAAGCACAAAGTGCAATAAATTGTGTGAAGTCAGAAAATGGTTTAATTCACATAATTCACATATATAAATTAAGATATTTTATTTAAAAAAAATAGATTCAAATAAGGTTTCTTTGAGCTTTTCAAAAGCTTTTAAACTGTTAAAAGAAATGTAAGGTCTTTTAGTAAATGAGTGTATCAATTTTTCTTTCTCCCACATTTAAGTTCTCAGATTCATTATTTCAACTTAATGAAGACATCCATAAATGTTTAAGATGACTTGCCCATCCTTGATTTTAAATATATAAAAATATAATCCAGAGATTTAATTGGCTGCTTCTATATTTGAATCAGGAACCAAGTATACGATCTCTTCACCCCTTCTCAGAAACAAGGATTGCTAACACAACCATCCTACTATCCTTTGTAGTTACATCTAAAATTATTTCTTTGCATCATGACTATTCTTGCAAAATCATGAGGTTTGGTACAAACCAGGGTCCATGAAAACTGCTATGGTCTAGAAAAAACTGTAGTGCCCAGTTTATAACATTTTACTATTCATTTTCTGCATTTAGAAATATATTTTTATTTTTGTAAATTTATTTGAACTTCTATAGTTGTGAAATTACAGGGACTGATGATAAAAATCGATTTGCATATTGTGCAATCATGTCCCCTGCAGCCTAGTAGTATATCTGCCAGGACTGCTAAAGTTTATAGCTGGGGAGGGGCGCAGTCAAGTTTCCCCAGCGGACCTTTCTTCCCTGGAACAGCCAAGTAGTTTATGGCTACCATGACAACCATGAACCTGACCCAGCTTATTGCAGGACCGATTCATGTAAAATCCACACACTAAATGTTTTTATCTAAGGATAGTTGCAACATGACATAGGAACAGGGGTGAAATTCAGCAGGTTCTGACAGGTTCTAGACAACTGATAGCGGAAATTTTGAGTAGTTCAGAGAACTGGCAAAAATCACCTTTGGCTGGCCCCAGAGTGGGGTGGGAATGGGGTTTTTGCAGTATCCTTCCCCTGGAATGGGAAGAAAATGGGGATTTTGCAGTATCCTTCCCCTGGAGAGGGGAGGGAATGGGGTTTTTGCAGTATCCTTCCCCTGGAGAGGGGAGGAAATGGGGATTTTGCAGTATCCTTCCCCTGCCACTCCACCAAGCCATATTCACAGAACTGATACTAAAAAAAAAATTCACTACTGCATAGGAGGCACTGAATGTTGCAGTATGACTGTCCCCCCAATTTGTGCCAACACTGTGTAGAGACTATTAGATCAATCCATCCCAATCCAGCCTAATGGATCAAGTTGATTTTTAGAAGATGTTTGGGGAATTTACCGAGGAATCTGCTGGGATAATTTGGTTGAGATTGTGATCATCCATTGGAACAGGGAGGGCTTGACAGAGACCTGTCCCTTCTCACAAATGCAGTGTAGCCCAGGAAGCTGAAGCAGAAGAAGAGATACATAGAGCATGTATGCATGGAGGAATGCACATTGCAAGTCTGAATGGATACTGATAAAAGCTCATGTTCAGGCTTACATGGAAGAAATATTTTTCAGCTTCTATTGCATTTGCTAAATGCCATCCAGTGGCACTTTTGAAGGTGACACCTTCCCTGTTAAAGAAAGAAGAAGAAGAATCATAGCATTCAGTGAATAAAACTGCTCAGATTTGAATGAACTTGGGCTCCAGGTTAACAATGCCAATTGATATGATGGAAGTTTATCCTGTGAAATAATGTAGGATCAGTTTGAGTCAATTAGAACTGATGATATGCAAAGAATATCTCGATTTTTAAACAACACATTGAACCTTGACAGGGTTCTGATTTTTTCCTTTGTATCAATAATTACACACACACACGCGCACGTGCACACACACACACATATAATGAGCCAATTCAAAGATGGAAAGTTGATAAGTTTCATTAAGTCAAATATTGTTTGACACACACACACCCCACACACACACCTAACCTTTTCTGGGGTCCAATGCAATTACATACAAACCTTTGCTGACCCCTTTTGAACAGAACATATTCAAATTGAATATAGGAACTTAGTGTGGTAACTATACAATTTAAATTGTATTTTAAAATTTGATCAAACCATTCTTTTCTCAAAAGAGGTAATCTTCTACAAAACAATATCTGTTGCAGTTTTTATTTACTAGATCTAAAAATATGACTTCATCAGTCTTACATGCAAGAATTAGGCAAGTTCAGGTATTATAAAATGGAAGATAATAATGAAAAAAGATTCCCAAGTAATTCTGTATGTACTGGACATTTAAAATCATTTGGTACAACAAGGCCAGTAAAAAGTTGGTAGATCCACTGTCCTGTCTTATGATCTATGTTGCTGAAATCTATTTCCTCTCACCCGCAAAAGGAAAGCATAAAAGCAGACCTTCATTTATCACATACAAAAAATAGGGAGGAGACATTCCTTTGAAATTACATCTTTATTACCCCATCCAAAATCACTGTCTGATAATCAAGGACAGTATTTTACATCCAGGAAGATCCTTATTGGCTGTTGCAGATTGCCTGCATTTACAGTTTAAAACGTCTTCTCTTGCACCACCCTACAATGCAATCTCTTTAATTCATATTTTAATAAACACTCATAACTGTTTTCTTGTCAATCATTGAATTCATTTCTGAATTCTCTTCTCCTTTGCTTTTCTGACATTACAGTCATTTAAATTTAAAGAATCCTTTATGGAAAGTTTAACCACCTGATGGAGCCGCTTTAATACAGTGGAGTTGAACTCAAAAAGTATCTAGATACGAAAATATGTAATAAGGTGAAAATGGGGATATGAGTCATTCAGGTCTGGCCAAAGGCATTTTGCCACATGAGACAAAGGCAAATGCTGATATGCTGATGTACCCTCAGGCAATTGGTCAACCCTGCAGTAGAAGATTAGGGCCTTCCACATTTGTTAAGCGATTCATGAAATGAGCATAAATCATTTAACCTCATATGATTCGGATACAATAGAGCTGGCGGAAACCCGGTGTATCTGGAATGACTGGTCTTTTGAGAATCCAGCTATAAATGGCTGGTTATCTAATTAGGAGATGGACAAGCAATTAAGAGAATTGGATTTGGAAAATTGCCAAGTCCAAGAACGCATTGGGAAATAAAACTGAAATAATAGAAAAAGAGCTTTAGAATTCTAGAGAACAGAAAGGTCTGTGTTGGTCCTGAAGCTATTACAATGAAAAAGTAGCAATGTCCTCCTTTATATTATTCTTGGCTGCAATGGTTCATTTTTGCTGATTGCGCATGATTCGTGTTCTCATAGTATCTGTGCAGTTGTTACAATATCTTTGAAATTCCAGATTGGCTGACTCTACTGCCTGGTTTATGTTTTATTCTGGTTTATCTCACTCTTTGCCCTAGTTTGATTAGTGAACTGAAAATATACCTTCTTTCCCATTTGCTTTTTAGGAAACTCCAGTTGAGATCTGAAGCTTCAGTAGGACAAAGCCCTCCAGACAAATTCTCCAATTATCTTCTTTTTCCCATTCACAGCAAGCATAATTTGTATGTCCTGCAATTTTACACTCCCACAATAATCCAGTAATCTTCTTTTGGGGTCTCAGAGGCACTATGTTTATATAAATATATAAATACATAAATATCCTTTGCGCTGGTGCAGTTACACTGGACAATGTCATTCTCTATTCATTTCTGAACCACTGCAAATGTGATTTCTGATCACGTTTAAAAGTCTTGTTTTCCGGCTTTTGCAAACTCAAGTTGTTGTTTGGTTTACTTTCTTCTGAGAAGAGTCCTTTTGCTGTGCCGCTGACCGCTGTGCACAGTGGACACCCCCTGCACTAAGGATCTCTAATCTTTGCAGCAGCTACTGTTATCAAAGGTATTCCAGCAGCAAAGTGAATATAGGGTCAGTGGCTGTTGCTGGTGGTGTTGTTATTCACTATTATTTTCCTAAGCTACCACTTTTCCACCTTTTTTAATAAATCCCCTGGTGTACCATTTAAATGTTGCATTTTTTCTGCGGGTTTTTTTTTCCATCCAGCTTCCAAATTGTCCAAATGAATAAATATTGTAAAGTTCTTCTGCCTTAAATGACAGTCAATCTAAGTGGGCAATGCTGCACTTGTGTTTTTAAAAAAAAAACAGTAAAAGGGGCCATTCCAGGAAAGAAAATTAATAATTAAAAACATTCTGCTAGGTTCAAACCAGTAACATTCTCTAATAGATCAAGCAAATGCTATTACCATTACACTATTGAGACAGCCTTATCATTGCAGACATCATGAAGCCAAACCTGGGAAAATGCAAGAAAGGAATTTTCAAACTAGATGTTGCATTTGCATATATGTGCAGGTTGATGCTTTAATTTTTGCATATCTCAATTTAACTTTATGTATATACCAGGGCTGAAATGCTACTGATTCAGGCCAATTCACCCAAACCAGTAGTAAAAAAAAAAGGTACCAGTTTGGGCGAACCAGTATTTCCGATGATCAGCTGTGACATTCTATTTATATCAGCTAGAATCACTGGATTTCCTGCTTTCTAGCTTATCTAAATTGCCTGGCACAATGGAGTCCCCCCATGGGTGAAATCTACTTAACTTTGCAGGCACACTCGGTAGCAGACTCATGCCCTTTTGATGCTTTGCGCATGCACAGAAGGTCCTGCGCATGTGCGGAGGTGGGGCATGCGAGCAAAGCAAGTGTGCATGCATATGTGCACTCACATTTGCAAACCAGTGGTACATACTACATCCATGCACCCAAATACATATAAGAATATATATTCAGTAACACCTCCTACAGAAAGAAAAGGAATTGGCCGTTCATTTCCTGGCATAGTATGTTAGAAAGTTAAGCAGCATGGGAATTGTCCAATGGAGAAAGCACGGTAGCTGGCAATCTGGACTGAACACCTGGAAGACAGCTGCCAAAGCATTCCTATCCAGATTGAATTTTCTTAAACCATCTTAGAGTTTATTTGATATGAACATGGGGGGAAAAATAGCTTAAAAGTAGAGTGTCTGGCATGATTTAGCCTCGTTTCATTTTAAATGGCTCAATAATTTCATGCTGTTGTCACTAAATGTTTAAGGCCTAAAGACTATTCTTGATATATACTGGAGTGTTCATCTGCCTACCTTTCTTACTGCAGGGAAATTAGCTCCAACATACCACTCCTAGTAAAAATAAGTCACTAAAGGAAGGTTAATTTTCAGGACGTTAATAAAATGTTAGTGATTCAGTGTTAATAATTATCTTTTTATTTTTTTATTCTACTTTCATTATTTTTATAAATAATTCAAGGCACTGAACATACTTTAGTCCTTTCTCCTATTTATTTATGGAAAATAAAAGTCACAATCTTGCAAACTGGAAATGAATGAGTAGGATTGTGTTAAGTTATAACATTGCCATAGTATAATCTTATATTGATAGGTAGAATCGTAGATATCCTGCTAAGGAATATATGTTTGCTTTTGCTTTAGTGCATATTTATGCACGATTATTTGCTTTCCTATAATGAATTATATATAATGCTAAGCAAAAATGCACAGATTTTTATAGACTTATAATATGTACAAGCAACAATTCCCAGACAGCCATAAACAGAACAGAGATCTAAATTCTGCAGAACCAGGTTAAGAAATATAGAACCCAAATCTGACTCATGTTCTTTTAGCTCTGCTAAACTGTGATCACAATGCACACATTTCCAAAGGTTTGAGTGGATGAGTGTATATGTGGGTGGATCCATCTGTGAGAAACCTTCACTCTTTTCTACACCTTTCTATCCTGCAAAGATTTTAAATAAAATAGTTGCAGCTCTTCATAAAACTATTTAAATAAGAATATAAATATGTTTACATCTGAAGTTAATTAAATACTGTTTGTTTGGGGGACAATAGGAGCTAAGAATAGGTAAGAATTTCTATCTGCAAATGTTCCCAAATCTATTCCAAAATTACATAGGGAGAACTTACCAACAACTGTGCTCATTGGTCAATATTATGCCTATAAAAAGTAGGAAGAAATGGAACAGTATCTTCTTACTTTCATGTCTTGGTAGCAGTTATAGAAGGAAAAAAGACATATCACATTTTATTATGGACATGGAATTAATAGGCATGTATATTATTTTCCTCCATGAATTTGTTTGATTCCATGTTAAAACTGTCCAGATTCATGAGTATCATTACAGTACTGGATTTGATTTAGAAAATGCATGCAGAAGAAACCAAAACTGACAAATTTGTCCTTATAAGTAAGAGCTTTGTGTACCTAGCTCATAACATTCTGAGTTTGAATCTCCCTGAATTTAGCTAACTAAATTGAATTAAGTCTGTTATTATTTTTGATTGACACTTCACCTTTAATAGGACCAGATTGTCCTTTTCCGTTATAGAAATAGTCCTCCCTATTGAGTTTGCCTTATATAGAGGTGGTGAGAATTTTATTCCTTTTGTTTTTCATAAAGAACTTGTATGTTTCTTTCTAGGTGACATAAAAGGAATTTGGGAAATGTGTCCGCACCTAATAGTAAAATATGGTCTTTAAACTGAGAATGATCTAGAAACATTACATCCAGGAGGAACCATGGACTGATTTTCATAACTCTTAAGACTGCTTCATAAAGAATACAAACATCCTGTATTGAATTTATTCCTGTGTGGAAGCTGCTGTAAATATATGTAAACTGACAGAAGTATCAATGCTTCTGCAAGTGTTCAAACATTTGGCAGCAGATTTTTTTTTAATGAAACAAACATTGTATATTCAAAGTGAAAGCTGATTTTACAGCAAACTCAAGAGAACAATATATACAGTTTATAGCTAGATAAACTATTTTTCCAAACTATCTATTGCATGTATCCAATATGGAAAATAAGTGGAAATGCAAAAAAATAATACACTAAATAGCCTCAAGAAAAGAAACAAGGGAACTAACTAAATAAATAAGGAATGGATGAAGGAGGGAGGCAGAGAAAAGAGTTTCCATGAGATAGTACTTGATTAGGCATGTATAGGATTGTATTGTATGGGTCAGGCTGGATATCACATGTTCTGAAAAATAGAAAACTTATTTTCTAGATACAAAACATAAACAAACAGATAATATTTCATTAAAATGCATGTGTTTAATGTCTCAGAAATGTCACATCCCCCCCAACATATTTTTATGGGCAAATCATCTGCACTTTCTGCTTGACTGGCTCATTCCTACTTCCTGATTCGAACTCCCAACCCATTGCAAATATATCAATACAGAACTCCCAGTGCCCACATTTCCTAGTTGCAATTTACACCTGCTGTTTCTGACCTTAAGCCCTCCAGTGCTTCATCCCATTCTAGTAGCAGCCCCAGGTCTATGGGCTTCCCCTCCAGCTTCTGGTAGTTGCCCTAGGTAGCCACTTTATTCTCAGATACTGGGCTGTTCTGGTTTCCTGTGGATTGGCAGCTGCTTTTTTAAAAATAGTAGTCTTGCAATTGATTCAATGGTTAAAATCAATGAACGATCCTCAATCTTATACACCCGGGATGGTGAACCTATGGCACGTGTGGGAAGCTCCTGAAGCCTCCGGAGGGCCTCCAGGGGGGTGCGGGAGGCTGTTTTTGCCCTCCTCGGGCTCCTATAAAGCCTCTGGAGCCTGGGAAGGGCGAAAAAAGCATGCAAAAAATGGGGGGAGCACCTGTCATGCACGCATGTGTGCTGGGGGGGTCGCACATTGCATTATGGGTGTGGCATGCCAGCACATGACTCCCTGCCCTGCCCTCACTTATGGCACGCGAGCCAAAAAAAGTTCGCCATCGCTGGTATAGTGTTTCCTGACTTCATTATCATATAAAACAAAAAGATTATCTCTGCCAACTGGCCTGGAGCCCCAATGAGTCGCCTCTAGACAAGAGGGGCAGCACATAAATTTAATTATTTATTAAATAAATAAATAAATAAATTTTAGCTTTAGAAAGTCTAGGGAAAAGTGAGCTATTATAAAGGAACAGCATTTTTGATAATATCTAAAATTATGATTAAACATGTTTTGCATCTAGTGACTGAACAAGCACAAACTATATTAATTTTTATATTAAAGTAAGGATTCAGAAAGATTACCTCTTCCTTGAAATAGCTATTCTGTTTACTTTCAGACAGTTTGATATTCCTGCAACCACAGCAGACTGATTATTTAAATGCATTTTGATCAATTCTTTCTCTCCCTCTCAACTGTTATTTGCTGAAATTAAGTGAGTTTTGATTGGAAAATAAGCTTAACCAACTGCTTTATTAGTCAGCGGAAATTGCTTTGGCTAATTGACAGTGGAAATATTGGAAGAGAAATCAAGACCTGGAAAATGTTACTTAACAGAAGTATTTCAACCTTCCTTAATCATGTTAGAATCTTTGCAGAGATATTGAATGAAAGATGCTACTGTTCTCTTCAAGAAAAAAAGGTAAAAAATTCTCCCCGATAGCAAAAAGTAATTGTGTTAGACTTACTGAAATAAAGGTGATTTATCCACATTTATGCTTGGGAATATGAGTTTTAGAAATGAAAGGTAAAATTGATTATTTGATTCTATTTCTCATGCAATTAAACCTCTATTTCTTGAAAATGGACAAGATCAATCCCTACTAGGTTGTCATTAGGTCAACAGAGAAACCATCCCTTAAACTGTGCAGAGGACCAAGTTTTTGCAAGGTGGAAGTTTATGAACTATGGGCAAGTCATCTTAATTCCAGTCATTTAGCAATATGGAATCTTAAATGGATCAGTATATATGACAGATTGGTTGGCTCTGGCTGTGTGCATCAGCAAGGAGAATTGAATGTGATATTGCCAGATTATGGAAAGTCAGATTTTTTGGATACATTTGAAAAATTTTACCAAAAAAAGAGATACATACAATCAAATTTGAACACATACAATGAAAAAGTTATAGGCAGTCCACACATAAGTAGTCCCAAAACTGTTCAGCAAAACAGACAGTTTTAAGTGATTTCCAGAAACACAAGGAGAGTTGAAGCAGTCTGCATTTCAGGAGGCAAGGAGTTCCAAACATCCAAGTCTACCACAGAGAGGGAACATCATCAGGCTCCCATTTTCTTAATAACCTATAGGGTTGGAAATCTCAGGAACTATCCTGCAGGAACACACAAGACAGGTCAAACCTTATCAGAAGAGACAGTCATGGAAGTAGCTAGGTCAAAATTCATAAGCCTTACGTACCTTCTGAATTGAAACCAGAAGCAACTCAGCAACCAGTAAAGTTCAAGGGGCAGCTCCTAGATTTGGGGCAAGTCATTGAAGGTTTCAACATTATTTAGAGGTGAAGAACACTATCATCAAAACAGAAGTGAGAAAGGAACATCACAACATGGGGTCCTCCTCCCCCCCACAAACCCTGCACTGGCCCAGAATAATATTCAGATGTCTTGATATGATATCAATAAAGTGGTATTATCAATTACTTATTTGGAAGTTATGCAAACATGGTGAGATGTTCCAGAAGTCTTTAAAAACTTGGGCTTTGGGGTTGGTCGTTTGGTGGTGTCTAAACTCATAAAATTTATTTTATTCCCCCTCTCCCAGCCCTATTTTATTGTAAGCCACTCAAAATTATTTTGGAATTAGGCAGCCTTTAACTCTCATAAATAAATAAATACAATACAGAATTGTTTTGGCAGACTTTCAAGGTTCTGTTACATAACTCTACTAGCAATAAAGACTATTCCAGAAATCCAAGTAGCTCTTGGTTCCTGAGTTTTACAGCCTAAGAGGGTTTTACACTGCTGCCCTTTGGACCAATTGATGCTTACAAGTGATCTTCAAGGCAGCCTCATACAGGGCATATTGCAGTAAACTAAATGTGAGATGACAAGAGAACAATGGAAAAGAATATTTGTAGCACAGAGTTGAACTGTGGGATCCTCAGTGCTCTCTGAGCTTGGTTGTTTTGTTGCAGATGTTTCAGACAAGAGAACAATAAAGGCACTGGACTAGATTCTCAATCTGATGAAAGGGAACCCATCAAATTTGCAGATGACACAAGATTGTGTGAAATAGCTAATACTTTGGAAGATTCAGAAGGATCTTGACAGATTCAAGCATTGAGCCTTATCCAACAAGTTGCATTTCAGTGGTGAGAAAAATATGGTCCTGCACTAGGTAGGAAAAAACCAAATACATAATAGAATAGGAATACCTGGATCAAGAGTAGTAACTGTGAGAAGGACCTAGGTGTCCTAGTGGACCACTTAGGTGTGAGCCAGCAATGTACTACAACTGCCAAAAAATCCAGTGCAGTCCTATTCTGCATCAACAGAAGAATAGTGTCAAGACAATGACAAGTGATGGTACTGTTATACTCTTGGAATACTGTGTACAACTCTGGCCATCTTGATACAAAAAAGATGTTGAAACCCTGGAACTCTGTGCAGAGAAAACCAATAAAGATAAAGGGACTGGAAGCTAAATACTATGATGAACAGTTGAAGGAGCTAGGTATGTCTAGCTTTTTGAAGAAAAGGATCAAATGGGACATGATAACCTTCTTCCAGTACTTGAGAAGCTATCACAAGGAAGGGAGTGACTTATTCACTAGGGCACCTAGAAGGCAGAGCAAGAAGTAATGGGTGGGAGCTTGTAAACGTGAAGATACAACCTAGAATAAGGAGAATTTTTCTGACAATGACAGCTATTAATCAATGAAATAGCTTGCTTCCTGGGGTTGTGGGTGTTCCATCACTGGAGGTTTTCAAAAATAGACTGGACAACCATTTGGCTGGAATGGTCTTGAGCAGAGGGTTGGACCAGAAGACCTCTGAAGTCCCTTCCAGCCCTATGATTCTATGGCTGTTAATGCATAATCCAGAGCAGAGCAGAGCTGCTCCAACCACCACTTTCTCCTACAGTTTTTCAGGAGCCATGAGTCCAAGAGAAACTCCAAATTGTAGAACTTTTTTTACATTACAGTTAGTCTTCATCAATAAAAATATATAAAGGAATTGAGAGTTTTCCTTTTGTTCTTACAAAATATGAACTGAATATCCTCTAAGACTAAATGTCTACATATGCCATTTTTTCCAAACTCAAGGAGAAATGGATGTAGGCCACAATATTGCAATAATTTCCTAAAAGTTTTAATAAGCAAAGGCCTCTTCTTTTGGAGATGAAGAATCAAAGAGCATTTCCAGACAGTTTTGAGATGCAGGCGTGTTGCTGCAATACACTGATCATTGCAAGACCAAATAAAACTTGGAATCAGACTATTTGGAGTGACATGTCCAAAACAGGTTTTGTGACAAAAAGAAAATCCCACTGTAATTGTTTCTTCTTGGAAAGACTCTGCATTCTTTAGACTACAGATAAAACTCTTCTCTGGCCTCATTCTAAATTTGATCTTTACACACTTGTGCAGTCTCCTTTAAAAATCTCACAATTATGAAAAGGTAAATAGCCGCTTTCATTTTAACACAACATTTGCTCCAACTGCGCTTGTATGTTTAATAGGAACTTGCTCTTAGTCCAGAAGTCAGCTCTTACAGGATTTTTAAATCTGAACCAAAGCCAAATTTATTTCTTTGTTGAGTTTCACAAGGAAGCATAGGATAAAGGCATCTGGAATACACAGTTTTGTTAGTGCTGATTATGAGGAAAATGAAATTTCCAAATAGTCATTTCCCCCCCTTGTTTCTCCCTAAAGTTCCACATTTGCTTATTAAGGAGACTATGAACCAATCAAAATCTGTATATTGAGCTGGGACTGAGCCAGAACTATCACTAACAAACAATAACTGTGAGTTGTTCTGATTTACTCAGAGCTTGTCGAGACCTCAAAGCCACCAGATGAGGACTTTAACAGCATCCCTAGTTCATCCTGGCTAGGTGATGTATAATTGAGTATCATCAGCATACTGATGGTGTATGTATGTATCAACCTTGCTATATAACCTCTTCCAGCAGGTTAATGTTGACGTAAACAGCATAATGGACTGAGCCTTGTAACATCTGCAGTAGAACAACCATAAGCTTTGCATCCATACATTCAAACTGAAATTGCTCTTTGTTGCCCCCAACCCAACCAAATAATCCAGAAGCAAAAACAAAAACATTCCTCAAGTATCAACAGTGTCAAGATTCACTCCTTTTGCTTACTTAGCAACATTTGCCTATAAACCCTACTTTCACTTTGCTGTATTCATCTAAGCAATCTAACACAATCTGTGACCACTTCTTCTCCTGAAGTGCTTTCTCTGCTGGACTTCAACCAATGGAGTATAAACCTCTCCACTGTACTCTCATTTCAGAGGCCAAATTCCTTGCTCCACATCTCTTCCTTGAAGGTCTAGACCAGGACTGTCAAACTTGCAGCCGGCGGGCCAGATGTGTCATGTGCTGGCCATACCCTGTTTAACAAAGGGGTGGAAAGTTGTGATATATCATGTAACATCACCTGGGCTAGACCTTCATTTCCTCCTCATATAACACATTTCCATTAAGCTAGCTTACAAAAAAAAAATAGCCCATCAACTGTGATCATTGCTGCTCTGCTCACATAATAACAGAGTTGGAAGGGACCTTGGAGGTCTTCTAGTCCAACCCCTTTGTCAATCAGGAAAACCTATACCATTTCAGACAAATGATTGTCCAATCTCTTCTTCAAAATCTCTAGGGTTAGAGAACCCACAACTTTTGGAGGCAAGTTGTTTCACTTATTGTCTTTCAGCTCTTTCATAAATTATATTTCAGATCTTTCAACTCTATTGCCAACTTTCTCAAGACACTTCCTTCTTTCATTTGTTGGGGTAAAAAACAGGAGCAATATCCAATTCCCTGGCTCACAATATGAGAAGATTCACGTAACAACTTTCCAGGCTCTTCACAGTTATACTTTGCCAAGGATGCCTTCCCACAATTAGCATTCTGAGCAGCTCTGCAGTAATACCTCCAGCTCCTAGGACTTGACCACTGTAGCTGTAGCAAAGCTAGACTTCACTATTTCTCACAATCTCTAATGCTTAAAAGATCCTAATCATCATCCTACCATGCCAGTGTAGTTCTTCTTTTGATTTTTTTTCTTTCACTTTCTCTTCGTCCCCTTCCTCTCTCTGATAGAGATTCTCTGATGTATAACGCTGACCATACATGAATCAAGCCTCTTTTTGACGTTGTTCTTGTACCAAGAAGCCCTTGTTTATATTTCTCATAAAGGAAATCACTTCTTCTTGTACTCACTGAAATTAAGAAGGAAATCTAAACTTTAAAAATGAAATTACAAATCTAAAGGCAAGCTCTATTTCATCATTAAATCTTGTAAACTGGTTTGGGAGACTTTGATATTTTCATTTTAATTTTGGAATGTATTTTGTGATTAAAAATTGCTTCAACTATATTTTAAATCAGAAGTTGCAAATTTCCTAGATCTCTCTTTTATGAAAGGCAAACATTTTTGTGTTCAAAGCTTTCATTATCCTTTAAATTCTGACACTATTATGGCATAGAAAGTAATCCCACTATCTCCACATATTACCACCACCAATTTACCAAGCAACTTTTACTCATCTAGAATTCAATAGCCTATCTGTTCCAGACTGCCATAATGAAAATAAATCCCCGGATGAGACTTTGCACATATTGACTTTTTTTCTTCCTGTTAACCTGGTTATTACAAGATGGACATATTTGTGGAAGGCTGGACTAAGGAATCATGGAATGTGCCTATAGTACTAAAAGGTGAGAGTATCAGAGTTGTGTTTGACCTTGGGGGGCCAGGGGGCATGGCCAGCTTGATGTCACTCATGTCAGGGTGCCTGTGGTGGCCTAAATGCTCTGCCAACGAAAATGGGCTCCCAATCTCTGTTTTTGGCTGGGATGTCTTCCTGCAACCCTCTGCCAGTGAAAACAGAGCTCAGGAACGCCGCATGCAGCTCTTCAGAGCACCATTTTCGCTGACAGAGGGTTGCAGGATGCTGTCCCAGCCAAAAAAGGAGATTGGGAGCCCGTTTTTGCTGGCAGAAGCACCACGGACCTGTCCTTCACTGTTTCCAGGGTGGCCCCATGGGCCAGATCTAAGCAGCTCATGGGCCAGATCTAGCCCACATGCCTTGAGTTTGACATCTCTGGTATAGCAAGTGGAGCTGACTTTTGAAAAAGGGAACCAGAGCTGCATTTCCTCGTGTTGACTTTGAAAGCTGATGTCTTTTCCCAGTGCTGAGTGGGGGCTGCTCATCTGGGCATTCTATCATGCTGACAGCCTCTTGAAAAACTGCCTGTGCCAGCTGCTTTGCATTATTGTTAAGCTCTCGGTCTCCAAATAGCTCCATCAATCCAACTTGTCAAGGTTTGTTGTCCCCTTATAGTGGCCAAAACAAAAAGTAAATCTAAGCAGCAGCTGTGTTTAAAAACAAAAATCAAGCAAAGGAAATAGAGAGGTGGAGGAATGTAATCAAAACCCTTACTGCAAATTCCAAAAAAGGGGGGCTTCTATTCCAACAATTAACTTCCGCAGAAAGTCAGGTTGGCAATCAGAGAAGTGTTGGAATATAACCCAAGGTTATTAATAATGGTAAATTTTACTCAGATTTTCTATAATGTTTCTGTTTAGCTCTCCCATGTGAAAGAAAATTTGTAATTCACTAAAGCTGCAGAAACTATTGAGATTGAAATGTGGAATAAAATGTATGATTAGCAAAATCAAGTATACTGGAACAGCCCTAGCTACCTATGGAATTGGCACGAACTGTTCAGGGAAAAAAAGATCTTAGGATTTTACTAGAAATTTCACCAAATGTGCTATGTGAGTGAAATGGAAAAATTCACTGTTAGGAAATATTTTAAAAACGGACTAAAAATAAAGCAGTAATGCTTACATTACAGTGCTGTTTACAATTATATTCATAACTTCTCAAAGAGAAAATTAGAGTAAGAAAATATATATATATATAGAAAAATATATGCTATAAATGAGAGTTTGAGTAGCTTTCCAAATCATGAATAGCTGAAATAATTGGAGTCTTTCATTGAAAGGAAAAAATACTGTGCTATGGAGATCATTAAAGAAATTTATAATTTTATAAAGAAAATAGAGAGAATAGGTGGAGATAAAATTCTTTTTATATGCATGAACCTGATTGTCAATTAGTTCAGACCAGATCAAAAGAAATACTTTTTCAAATATTGTCTAATAAGTATAAGGTTATAGTACCATAACCTATTTGAGACTTTTCCAGAATTATCTAACTGGCTGATGGTTGAAGACAAAAAGCTGGTGTGATAGGACATGTTATCTGTCTGAATGCACATATCTGAAATTGTACTTGTGATACCTTACTCTCCCTGCTGCTTGGAAGAGACTGATAGCTGACTACAATGATTATTGTATTCAGATAGGTTTTTTTTTACTCCTATGCATTTAGTCTGAAGGAAGAAAGTGGCAGATCCTCCTGCTTTTATTCCTTCTTGCTTTTTTATAGAATTTTTTTATAGAATTAACTATAGACTATAGACTATAGGCACAGAGCAACAAGGTGTGTTAGCCTACTTCCTTAGCAGAATGAATATACAAGAGTATTGAGAAGAGAGATGGGATTTATTATGCATATTGCTTAATTAAATCGTTCATATCCAAACTGGGATTGGATGGAATTGTTTTCTTCCACTTCAGTGCAGCTGGCTTGAACCACAACAGTCATTTTAGACTCTTTTTAATTTAATATTTTGTTCAGAGAAAATTGAAACACCAAATGGTTTTACAATCTCATTTCCAAAAAATGTTAAAACATGCTGATTGGCCAGTCATCCTCTCAAACACTATGTTCAGTTCCACACCACACATGAAGAAGGACCCAATCCACCATGACAGATTCTGAGTTATCATCAGAGGACTAGAAAGAAATGGATATTTCCAAAAACAAAATGAGGGAACAAAAAATTGAGGGGGATAGATTAGCATTTTATCTGCTCAGATGCTCTCATGATTACAGATTGATATTTCAGATGACAGTTTAAGTAGGATATTTTTTTAAAAAGTTTATTCTGTAAGGAACGAAGTTTGTTCTGAAAAGAACTAGGATCCAACATACTAAACTGAAGCTTTTTATTCATAATTAGTATCTAACAATAAAATAGAAATGGGAGAATATGTAGCACATTTTTAATCTGTTTCCTGTGTGATTTCCATAGATATTCCTGTTCTGTAAATACTCTTAACTTCCTTGGCAAATTTTCAGGGGACACATAATGGAGCTGTGTTCATAGGAATTTGGTATCTGAGTTACATTAGTAGACAATTATTAATATTGTTTCCCCATTTTGTTTTTCATACTTTACTGTAATGTAATTTTGCTTCAGTTCTTGGCAACTTTCTGACACTTCATTAAACACATTGAAAGTAATGGGAAAAAAGAAAGTAAATTGTGGTTCCTGAAATATCAGTCAAATTATACATATTAAAGTTTTTAACAAACCAAGGCCTCATTGGTACTTATTTCTGTTCTGCTCGAATTATAGGAAAGAAGAACCTAACTTGGACTGGATTTTTAATATCAGCTGTCCTGATAGAATAATAATTAGATAGAATCAAAATATCTGAAGATAATAATAAACAGTTCACATCAACAGCTGGAACATGTCTTTTTTCATACTTCCATCTAGGAAATTATTAGATTCTTTACTATTATGTCAAGAATGCCATTGCCCCCTTAAAACGTGATTTTTTTAAAGAGAGGTAATATGAGATCAAGATAAGTATTAAATTATGAGTGGGAAAATAAAAACAGTTCAGAGAGAATACATAGATTTTATCTCCAACTATTGTTCCAACCAGTGATGTGCGGTCAGCTTTAGGCCCGGTGAGGCACTTTTTAGACTTGTGGACTTCAACTCCCAGAATTCCACAGCCAGGCATACTCAGTTCCAATTTAAAGTGACAGCATTTTTCCCCCTTGCAAAATAAGTTTTCCCATTTTTTTCTTCTCCCTCCCCCTCCTTCCTCCCTCTCTCCCTCCTTTCCCCCTCTCTCAAACAGACACACGCACACAGAGAACTTAGATCCCTCTCTCATTCATTCACTCTCAAACACAAACATAGAAGTTGGATTGGATATATTTTCCAAAGGCTTGAAAGCAGCTCCTCTGCCATACCCCCCCTTCCCCTGCTGCCTTCCGATCAAACTTTTTGAATTCCTCCCCCCTCCCCACACACACATCTTTTCCAGCTGTTTCAGAGATTATTTCAACTCTGCTTCTCCCTGCCCTGCCCTGCCCTCCCCCATGAAAGGCCAGAGCTCTGTCAGACTGAGCTAGTTGCTCCCAGAGAACTCTAAAAAGCCTCTAAAAATGCCCTCTACAGGAGGCGAGAGAATACGTGCCTCATTTGCATAAGGAATTCTTTGCTTGTTAACCCTTGCTTAACTCTTAAAAGGCGAAAAATTCCTTATGCAAAAGAGGCTCCTAGTTCTCTGGCCTCCTCCTATGGTTAACACAAAGCACTGTTCCAAGTCACTGTGAATCTGGCAGCAACTACCTTGGCTTTAATTATTTTTAAAAAATTCTTTGAAATTCTTTCCTTTTCCTCATGACTGATGAGGCCACGCCTCCCTTGCCTCTAGTGACTGCACGTCCCTGGTTCCAACCATTATGACCTTGAAATATGCCAACCCCAAAATGGGTCTCTGTTCCAGAAGCAGTGCAGCTTAAAAATGAATATATATTTTTTGAAAGATTCATAGTGGACTCTAACTGTGGGAGCTATTAAACTGTGGAAGAGCCTGCTTTGCTGAAGTCATGGAGGTTTTCAAGAAAAGATTGGTCAGCCATTTGTCCAGGTTATTCCTGCATTGGTCAGTGGGTTGGATCAGAAGATCTCCAAGGTCTCTTCCAGTCCTATGATTCTTTGACCCATTTAAAGTTAGATCACTTTCAGAGTTGACCTAAGTTAGATCCTAACTAAAAAATGAAATGAACCTTTTAAAAGGAAAAAATATATATATGCAGGTATTCATGCTTCCTGCAGGCCTATAGTTTGAATAGATTGTAACATGTGGGTTGTGAGGGAAAGACACGCAGGAGCCATGGATGCAAGACAGACCTTTATTAAGACAGAGATGACAGCGATTCAAACTTTCCCTGAACGGTCAGGGTATTTATACTAGCACTCAGACCAACTGTCAAAATGACCAGCCAATCAGGTCGCAGCTGGTATTTGCATATTGAATATACAACACTCCTTCCCCCCAGTTCTAAAGACTATTTGCATATTCAAACTCAGACGTTCTAAAGACTATTTGCATATTCAAACTCAGACTCTCTCCTTCCCCCCAGTTCTGCGCATGCTCGGCCTCGCTGTTGCAAGATGCTGGTGAGTCCTTCGTAGCGAAAAGTTTTTTAGTTTTAAGAAGGCTCTCGTTAGTTTTTTTAGAGTCTCGGACGGCTCTCGCTGGGTCGAGAGGCAAGCGGTAGCCGCGAAGAGAGAGCTTCAGTCGTCCTGGGCTCCTCGAGTGCTCTTTTGAATAAGCGGTGCGGAACTAGGCTTTTGAAGAGACTAGCGGCGGAGCTGTAGACGGAGGCAAAATGGAGGCAAGCGGATTGCATAGGAGTAGAGTGCTCAGGTGTAGAGGCGTGCGAGCGGCTTTATAGTTAGGTCTGAAAGTGTATCAAGGAGTGGCCAGAGGAGTAGGACAGTCTGGTGTATGTAGTGAGTGTGCTAGTGTTGGAGAGGCTGTACGGTTGTTAGCAGGGATCGGTCGAGCGGCTGCTACCAGAGGGCAGACTTCAGATGGTGTAAAAAGCGGTTACTGGTGGAAACTTCGGTTCTTCAAATTTATGCAGGCTGAGCCCCTTCAAATTTAGACAGGCTGAGAGAGCGTAGCCGGTGCGTGCTAGTGGCAGCTTGGAGAACGAGGCTCGGAGAACGAGGCGGTTGCTTGGAGAACGAGGCAGTTTTCTGAACGCGGCAGTGTTTTCTGAACGTGGCAGTTGGAACGAGGCGGTTAGACAGGCTGAGAGTGCCGTAGGAACAGCTGGCGGCAGGCAGGCAGCGGTCCCATGCGCGGTTTAGCCGTCGCGGTCCATAGCTCGTCCCTGAGTAGCGGCGGCGGCTCCAGTCGAGGTTAAGCGTAGGAAGCCCGTCCCTCGGACGGATGGAGGCCGTGCCTGATTGCTTACTCAGGTTGGCTGAAACCGGAGGCCCACGGCGGTGGTTACTGCTGCTGACGCTTGCTGGCCAAGGCAGCGACTCTGACAGGCCCTCAATGGAGTAAAGAACAGAAATTTTTTCTGCGTTCACGTTGGCTGATGTTGTTCCTCGCTTCTGTCTTAGGCTCTGCGGGAATCGCATTCAATCCCACCTTCGTCGCCAGTATTGTAACGTGTGGGTTGTGAGGGAAAGACACGCAGGAGCCATGGATGCAAGACAGACCTTTATTAAGACAGAGATGACAGTGATTCAAACTTTCCCTGAACGGTCAGGGTATTTATACTAGCACTCAGACCAACTGTCAAAATGACCAGCCAATCAGGTCGCAGCTGGTATTTGCATATTGAATATGCAACAGAATACATTCCTGAATATGGAGACAATGGTTAAAAGAGGCAGCTTTTTATTCTGTAATTAACTCAGTCTTTTAAATAATGCTTTCTTTGAAAGATGTAAGAAATCTTGTATCAAGATAAATTAGTGGAGAAAGCAATAGCAATAGCAATAGCAGTAGACTTATATACCGCTTCATAGGCCTTTCAAGACCAACAAACAAAGTCTATAATAATTTTTGAAAACCTCTCCCATTTATTGCTCAAGAAGGTTTGGTTGCATGTAACATACTCTGATTAAACTTAGGCGAAATTCTGTGGCAACTTTTAAAATTATAACATAATAAAGGCTACTAAACCAAGTTTTTGCAATATATAAATAAGACAGTGTGAATCCAAGTAAAATCTTTAACTACTACTCACCTTTCCCCCACTGCGTGGCCAAGAATTCCCTGTCACTAGCTAAGGACCTGAAATAGTGATTTAAAACAAACGTTAGTACTTTGCTAAACAATTCAGTAAAAAAAAGGCAAACCTGCACAACTCAGCTACCTAGTTGACTTTACTTTCAACCAAAACATCTGGTTCATAAACAACAAGTAGAGAAAATAAAGCTAAATCTTGGTTGACTCTTTAGGAAACTTATAAGCAGTATCTCATCCATGATGTTAAACCATGATTAATACAATAGTAGATTTTATTTTTTTAAAAGGCAGTTATTATTTTCAACCAATATCAATAAATAGAAAACTGGAACAATTAAACAATAACAAGTCTTCAGCATATCATTTTTATTTCATGAAAGTATTGGACCCACATAAATATTCCTAGAAAATAAAAATGATGGTTGTAGCCTTGTAGTCTAGGGAATAGAATAGAATAGAATAGCAGACTTGGGAGGGACCTTGGAGGTCTTCTAATCCAACCTCCTGTTTAGGCAGGAAACCCTACACCACTTCAGACAAATGGTTATCTAATCTCTTCTTTAAAACTTCCAGTGTTGGAGCATTCACAACTTCTGGAGGCAAGTTGTTCTACTGATTAGTTGTTCTCAGAAAATTTCCCCTTCGTTTTAAGTTGCTTCTCTCCTTCACTAGTTTCCACCCTTCTTGTTCCACTCTCGGGTGCTTTGGAGAATCATTTGACTCCCTCTTCTTTGCGGCAACCGCTGATATGTCGAAACACTGTTATCATGTCCTTCTTTTCATTAAAGTAGACATAAAGTAGACATTCCTGCAACCTTTCTTCCTGAATTGTGTCAGGAAGAAAGACAAAAGTAACCTCCACAATAGGAAGCATCTTGGAGGCTAGGAGATCCCTAGCAAGACCCTTTCCTCGAGCTGTTTTGTAAAAGCATCTCTCAACTGCATTCAAAATTTCTACCCCAGACAAATGAATCCTTTGACCCGCTTCAAGTTAAAGAATGTGTCCTCCCTTTTACATTAAGGAGAAGAGATAAAAATAAAAGCAATCCTTCCATTTCTTAATTTAAGGGTAGGATGAAAATGTTGCTGTTACACATTCCTTCTTGCTTATTTATGTTTATTCTGTTAATGATTTTATGGATTTACATATATAAATGACTCAAAGCCTTAAAACTGGGGAAGCATAGAAATGGCATACAATAAGTAAATATCTTTTCAGTTTATATACTCTCCATATGGTATCTGTCCCTTCTTAAAATAGCCCATAGATATTTTGAACAGATTTGGTTCTTGATATTAGCAATGTAGCAGGTGTGTAAATGATTTCAAAGAAAATAAGAGCATCTCACAGATGTACTTGTGTCTTCAAATATATTACCAAAAACATTAACAGTTTGGCTCTATAAAAATATTGATCACAGTTCATAATAAGTTGCCTGGATCTAAAATCATAAAACAGTGAGTTATTAGCTGGTTTATACATGCAGACATTGTCATTTTCTACATCATAAACATTTATTTCCTTGCTAATTAGTAGAGGTTCATTGTTCAAAAGTTAAAGTATTCCTAAAACCTTGCAGTTGTGTGTTAAGTGTTTCCTATACAGTTGCACCCCCTTCCAATCTGGTATAGAGCAGATGGTATTACTGTGCAATTAACAGGAACCCAGAGTTATCAGTTTGCCTATATATTGAGTGGAGAGGGTTGGAGGAATTAAATAAATTGAGTAATAAAATTTCATCCATAATATTTTGTGTGAAACAGAAAGAAGAATAAAGGGAAATATTTATGTTGAGCAATTCAATCTATACATTAATAATCCTGTCATTGCTGCATTAGTGCACTATTTTGACATCTTAATAATTAAATAACAAAAACAAAATCCCAGCCGTAGTGGCTATGAGTTTTTATACCTGTAAGCATTAAAGGAGCACACACTTATATAAGCAGCAGTGGTAGGTCACAAACAGCCTGATGCAAAAGTTCCTTTTATCCATCTTATCCTTGACATTATCATAGCAATGCTATGTTTATTCCCTAAAAGCACCCTAGAATATCAATTGGAACCAGTGAACATGAAAACAGTAAAATTCCCAGAGAAGACAAAGTAAGGATTGCCCCTTAATCATTTCTTCAGCAATGCCTGATTAAATTAAGACAGGAGGAGCATGTACTTCTGAAAAACCTCCTGAAGCATTGTATCGTTTCTTTTCTCCCCCCCCCCTTCATTTAAAGTCAGAAGCTTTTATCATATTTATATGGTAGACTGCAGCTAATGTCACAGGAAAAAAGTAGGATTTATTTTCAAGGATGGACCTGAATTGGGGCTTCTTACTCATATGTGTTTGTCAGAATAACTCCCAAGATACCTCAGATCCCACATCTAGGGATAGCAGATTGAAGTCTCCCAAAACCATAAGTCTGGAAAACTCCATTCCAGTCCAGAAATGGAGTCAAAGAGTTCAGGCGAACAGATTGTTATATAGGAAAATTGGTACAATAACAACAATCTAACCATCTGATCTGTAGAGTCCATCTTGAGGAACAAGGCCTCACAACTGGAGAGTTGTAGGGTAGGGCTCATGAAATCTGTAAGCAATTCTCTGATGATAATTGCCACAATCCCATCTCTGCCCCAGAATCTCAGAGTCTTGAGTCTGATGCCACAGTTGTAACTCAATTGGGAAAATTTCAGAAAGCCCACGCACACATCTTTTGGGTCCCATTCAATGTGTGCCTTGTCAGCTCTCTCACCCATGATCAAACCATGAATGACAGAGGGCCTGGTACATACCAATCTTACCCACTCATGATCAAATCATGGATGACATAGGTCTTAGTACAGATTGACCTGCATTCAATAATAGCAGACAGTGGCCAGGGTCACTGAAGGTCCATTGGCAAGGCATCAGGGCTAAGATCAAGAAGCTGGAACCTGGAACTATTAAGAGACATGGTAGCTGAGAGTAACTTGCTCTTTGTCCAATTCAGTGCCATAAAAGGCACTTAAAACAGATGGAACACATATACTTTAGTTGTATTTTCTCACCAGAACATAATCCATTATGTAGATGAGTACCTACATGCTCAGAAAACATGATTAATGTGGTTACGGTGTCATCTTGCTTTTCTGTATTGATCTGCAGTTTCATAATATGTGACAAAGAACTTAAGAAGATGTAAAACTTTAGCAAAGTACCTTAGGTAGTTGCTCCAGTAATGTGTGCAATGGTCTTTCATCAAAAAAATCAGATATTTTATATCATTGTATATTTGAGTATTAAACATATATTTTTTTAAAAATGTGAAAATAATTTGAAATACAATTTTGGTAGGTCAAATTGCATCTTAGTGGTATTTTTCTTCACTCCAGCTCAAGCTGGATAGTTTTAATCTATAACCTCTTCACCCTGAAGCCCACCATACAATTAGTGATATTCTGTAAAAGTTAGATTAGTTTCTCAGACTAATATAGGACATGATAAAACATATTTTTTGAAATAAGAGGGCTAAAGTCTCCCACAAATTTTGGGGAAGGAAATTTTCATTGAATTTAAGACATAGAGGTGTATCTAATACATACAATACAGAGACATTATTAAGCATGACAGAAAAGTGAAGGAACTGGATAATCATGAAAACTGTACTACACTTGATTAAAAATAAATATCTTCAAATCTTACTTCCACAAATGTTGTACCTATTATTTTCTTTGAAGCTGTGTTTTGAAAAGTTTGACAGGTTATCATGTTCTTGCTTCATATTATCTGGCATTTCACTGATGCTTTCTGACCTTAAGATAAGGATTAGTTTTTTAATCAGCAAATTATGATCTCTGCCTCATTCACCTCTTCAGTAAATGTCAGCAGGAGAGATTTCCCTTCCTTAACTGAGACCAAAGCTGCGGTTTGCCACATTTCATCTCTTTACATGAGACTGAGTTTACAGATGCGCCCACTTGAAATAAGCATTCTGGAAAATTATAATTGTCTCCAAAGGTTGACATTCAAAGGCTTTCTACCCAGCTTTGAAGGTTCCCTATGAAATATGTCTGATGTGATACCTAAACATTCAGCATAAAACACAGTTTTTTGTTTCCAGAAACATTTATGCTACATACTAATAAGACCCCTCTTTTCAATTTGGCCTCTTAAATTGCTTTTAATAGCTCTAATACTGTTGTGAAGCACAATGCTTTGAATACTTAGAAATATACCCTACTGGAATGTCCAAACAAATGTGCATAGGATTGAAATTTTATGATTGTTTCAATGTGTTTATGTGTTCAACATGTTACTATTTTTAGCCAACTTGTGAATCATCATCAGGATGTTTTGGAAAAAGCGAGACAGAAATATATTCATCATTACAAAGACATTTCGTTTTGCAAATTGAACTACTTGAACAGTATTACTTATAAAAATTATTGTATTGTTACCTGAGTAAACAATCATGTCTACTCTTTTGTCAGTCAAGATTCAACTGTACTCAAGGCAGGTCAATCCTCTAATCAAGATGGAATGCCTGACACGCTTGATGTCAGGCTTCATTTGAAGTTGGGCCAGAGCGCCAGTTAGTACAGAATGCTGTGGTTGGGTTGCTAAAGAAGATAACCTATTGCAAACCTATTATATTGGCCTGGAAATAACTCTACTGATAACATCCTTACGTCCACACTTGCTTGACAGTAAATAGGAAAGGAATGAGAAATGGAAAAAGCCATTGTGAGCAGATGTAATGATTTCTGGTAGCGCTGCCCAGCATGTTGGATTCAAAGATATTTTTTGACACACAGTCTTTAAATCAAATGAAGGTTTGGGGTTTGTTTGTTTTTAGTTCCTGGGATTAGTAGCAATCTGGGGGAAAGGCACAATTTTTACTTTTGCATTCTCTAGGCAACTCTTTGTTCGCTAATGTTGTGCAATGATTGTTTATTACTTAGAAATACCCTTTTATTGGGACATAAAATATAGTTAGTTAATTAAAATAATGGCCATCTTATCCAGCAATATATTAGTCAATCATAACTTTCATTATGGTCATTAATCAATTTTAAAAAAGATAAATTCTGAGACAGCAAATAAAAATCATAATAAAACTAAATACTTATATAATTGATATGGTCAAAGTGCTGTATGTCTGACAAATAGTAAAACAAACTGACCTCACTCAGAAAAATAAAATCACATTGGTTGAATAATAATAGTACTGTAGTCAATTCTTCAGTCAATGCCAGGAACCCTTTGATGTTATGTGAGAAGAAGAGGAAATAAGAGACCAATACAATTGATTAAAACCCCATTCAGTTTGTTGAGCAGGAGATGTCTGAAATGTGATTCCTTTGATACATATCTAGAAGAAAGGTACTCATATACATACATACATACATACATACATACATACATACATACATACATACGCATATATACATATACATACATACATACACACAAAGACATGTAAAAAGAAGACGGGGGGGGGGGGGGAATTCTGCATTTGAAATGTCATTTTAAAGATTTGCCCTCATTTGTCAGTTTGGAATATCACAATTCCATTCTCCATCTTTTAAAAATCAGACTATATTAGACACCAAATGTTTGCATATAGGCTAAAATATTACAATTCCTATGTTGAATATATTTTGTGTGGCACAAACTCTATTAGATACTGTATCTTTCACCATATTCTTAAGATGTATCAAAACGCTGAGGCATTTACAAAATACGTTTACAAGGAAAGTAGTTGTGAAAATGAAGTAACTCCCAAACTCTTGGCTGTTGTGACTCACATGGTACTCTGTGCTCTAAAAGCTTCCAGCTCATGCATGTTTTTGGTCTATCACATTTGGAGATTGTATTCATACATCACACTAAGCCAAATCTAGCAAATCTTTTCAGACAGAAAAAAAATGTGAGAAGTAAGTCTAGCGACAAAAATTAGGCCTGTTCAGTTCAGGGGTGGTATTTTGCCGGTCTGCCTTGGCGATCCAGTAGTGGCGTCGGGAGGCTCTGCCCACCTGCCAAGTCACATACGCGGATCCCAGAGAAGGTTCTGCGCATGCATAGAAGCGCGACGTGCGAGTGAAGTGCTCCTAGTTCTGAACCAATAGAAAAGATAAGAGGATTTCATAGTTCAGTTCCCTTACATGCAATTCCCCCCACACAGGAGTGAAATGCTACTAGTTTGGACTGGTTTACCCAAACTAGTAGTAAAAAAAAGCTACCAGTTCATCTGAACCAGTAGTAAAATGCTCTTGGTTCAGGTGAACCAGTATTTCTGATGATCAGCTGTGATGCGAGATTTATATTAGCTAGAAAGTAGGATTTTCTGCTTTCTAGCTAATCTAAATGGCATGCCACAGCGGATTCCCCCTCCTCGCTGTTCTACTTACCTTTCAGGAGCACTTGGTAGCAAGTTCTGCCCACCTGCCCGGACGTCATCATGTCCGTTTTTGATGCTCTGTGCATGCGTGGAAGGTCCTACACATGCAGAGGTGGCGCGTGCACTCACATTTGCAAACCAATAGCAAAGATAAGTAGATTTAACCCCTGTCCCCACATGCAAGTAATATTAAATTGAATATTTTAATCTAAAATGCTGATGTCTAAATCTGAGTTCCTCTTTCATCTTCATCTCATGCAAAGGGGTTGTCACGTCAACAACAGAATATTTTCCTAACAGAAAATATAACTTCAAAATATTCTCTGTCAAGCCTTTCCTTCCACGTCTCTTCTCATGATAAATAAGAAAAAGTCCCCCCTGATTGCCTTTTTCCCTTCATTCTGATTCAGCCTTTCTTAATTTGGCTAGATTTATAGATGAGAAAAACTCATCAGAGATCTTTCCCTTCTTCCTTATCACCATTCTTCGCAACATGTTATACAAACAAAACAGACCCGATTTTGTTTTGTTCATTTTGAAAGTGGGTTGAGCTCAAAACAGCTCTGTTTTGCACTTGAAACACTTCCAAAATGATCAAAACAATTGCTTGACACTGAAAAATGGGGCATTGGAACTCAGATAGTTTGAATTTGAACTGCTTTGCATAACTTAGACTAAGTCTCACAAAGAGGTAAGAAGTGGTAAAGCTATATTTGGATTGTATCATTTTATTTTGCAAATGATACGTACTTGACTGCATGGTCTTCAACCACGAAAAAAAAAATCTTATAAAACAAAATATTGGCAAGATGCTCTGGAATTCAGTTTTTCAAATATATCAGTTATCTGTATACAGAAAAGTTACTATTAGGTTATTTTTAAAAAGAACATTCAGCTATGTACAACCTTGTTCATGTGACACCATCTGGAAATGTTTGCAGGGTTTTTCAATCACAGAATGTATGATATGGGATCTCATAGGACATCTAGTTCAATCTTCTTCTCAATAGAGGAATCCATTAAACTATATCCAGTAGATGAATATCTAGTTCTTGCTGCAAAACTTTTTGTAAGAGTGACTCAATCTTTATTCCGGGCACAGTGTTCCACTTTGGGAAAAATAGGTCATAGACTATTTTTATGAAATAACCAAGTGACATGCAGGGGGGAAAATACATATAAAGGCAGAATATCATTTTGCCATTTGGAGTCTTTTTCTCTGAAAGCAAGGAAATTGGAAATTCCTTAATGACACTTTTGGAAAACTGCATTCAATATCAAAACTGACCAACGCAGAAAATCTTAACATATGTTCCTGTGTAATTGGCAAGGTGTTTTTTTTCACTACACATTCACCTATTGTCTTGTCCACTTGCCAGCAAGCTTGAGCATTAGTTTGGCAGAAAAGAAAGCATATGTTCATAAATCTCATTGTAAAAATGGCATGTTCTCTCTTGATACAGTCAATCATTTTCACTATTGCTTTTTCAGAATGACGGGATCCACATCCATGTCTCTTCCATGCTGTGTTTACCTTTCAATCATACCTTGTCATTTATCTTGAAAAAAACCCAAGGGGCTCAGCTGGAATAGATTAGGTATCCCAGAATGAAAGTGACTGAAATTGGTGTTTATATAACCTGGATCTCCATCTCTCTCACCTTCTTCTTCTCCTCTCTACAGACACACAAACACCTGGGGGGGGGGGAGAAGATTTTATCAAGCATGAGGGTTCATTCTGTTAAGTATGAAAAAAACAATAGTTTAAGGACTAATGTTTTAAACTATATTTTGTGCAGTTCTTTTAAAGTAACTTTGTCTACTGATGCTTGTCCTCAGGGGGAAAATATGAAACATCCAAGTAGCTCACCTTGAAACAAGGGTGGACTACTTTACTGCAGCTAGGGACAGCACTTTTAACTTTTAATTAACAATTGTATGTACCGTACTTTTTGAAATATAAGATGTACCTTTTTCCTCCCAAAAAAGAGGGTGAAAATTTGGGTGCATCTTATACACTGAATGTAGCCCCACCCACCCCCACCAGAGGCTAAAAACATGAGGCGTGGATGCAGCAATGGTCTGTAGCAATCCCTGCAGCCTGGAACAGCTGATTGGGGGTATTCTGGCAGTCCAATCCACATGCCAATCAGCTGTGCTGAATCAGGCTGCAATAAGTGCTGAAGCTGACCTGGCTTGTCAGAGTTTGCAGCAGCAATCACATTCAGAAAACACAGTAACTGATTCAGCAGGATTTAAAATAATAATAATATACAATACATTACCAAAAGCAGGTTTTCCAAGGTAGCAGTAAATACAAGCAAATCACAAGCAGTTTCACTTTCAGTTCTTGGCTAAACCAAGTTCCTTCCTGTCTCCTTGTTGCTCACACAGCAAATTACAGAGTCCAAATAGCCCTCATTGGCTGACTTAGTTGCTATGCCTATTCATTGGCTGACCTTGTTACCATGTGTCAGCTGAATACCATGGATGCTGGTAGGAAGAGGCAGAATTTTTTTTCTGCTTATTTTACTCCCCCAAAACTAAAGTATGTCTTATACTCCAGAGCATCTTATACTACAAAAAATACAAATTAACTCTTGGATATCCTAGGGTCATGGGGATTATGGTGGTGACATTACTAGAAGAGAAATGGCAAAATGTTTAAAGCAGAGTTCCCCAACCTTTCCAGGTTTGAGATCTAGTGAAAAGGAGGGAAGAGGGGATGGTTCCATGTGAACGGCTGGCAAGTGCAAATGCAGCTCCATTTGCATGAGTGAGAGGCACACGCATCTGCCGCTTGTACGTGTGCTTCTACACACACTTACCTGCTGCTTTCATGGCCCCATTCTGAATTACTCATAGCCCAGTAGTGGGCCACAGCCCAGGGGTTGGGAACCCTTGATTTAAACCTTTTGGTTGTTCTTAAGGAGAATTGGATGTGTTTAATACAAAATCTCCCAGGATGGCTTGAGATTGTAACTATAATTGTTGAGCCTTATCTTAAAGATATATCTTTGGGTTCCAAAAGCAAGATAAAAAATATAACCAAAAAATACCTTACACCATCATCCTCAAAAGAACTGGGCACTCTGACACTGCCGATAATTCACAGGGTGATTGTCCTGTCTAAAAGCTTCAGGCACTGTTCATAGTGCCAAGCAAATTCAGTTATGATGATGATTTGAGGGTGTTTTTATTAAGTTTGGGATTATGATAGTTGCTTGTAAGCTTTTTCAGAAGCTGAATTTGTGTATTTATTGGTGTGCCATCTATTTTGTAAAAGCAAAATGATTATTGCCCATGATTACCCAGCCTATTTCCACAGTATGGCTTCCCCACATCTTTAACACAGTACCAGCATGACAAAGACTTATAATGCTAGGAGCAGTTGAGAATGAATTTCTTTCAAACTATCCTGGATCATCCAATTAAAGAGACAGGTAACTTTAAAGCAACCTGCCGCTTTATAGAATCATAGATATGGAACAGCCCTTGTAGGTCATGATATGATACACCGCCTATTAAAATAAAAAAAATTCAATATATTTTTTCCAATTATTCAACAATTGAGCTTCAGAAAGTCTATCTGCTATTAATTATTGTTAGTCCACATATGTAGCAACACAATTTTCTTATTCACATGCAATATTTTAAATGTCTGTAAATGGCATGTATTATAAATATATATATAGGCAGCCTTCTACTAGGATGTCTTCTGCCATAAGATTTCTTTAATTGCCAAAACATCTTTTCTAAGACTTCCAGTATATAGAATTCAGGCAGAATATCCAATATATAGAATTCAGGTAGAATATCCAGTATATAGAATTCAGGTGTTCTACTTCCCAATTTTTTCATATAAACATTATTGGGCCTGGACATTGCATACCATAATCATGTCTTGATCATGATTGACTCTACAAAATGTTCTCTATTAAAAGACGTAAATGCAAGAAGCCAGTATCAGAGTATAGTGATACTCTAGATTCCTGATCATTCAACAGAAAACATACTTGATCCATTTAGTTGCAACTTTAAAACCCAGAAGAAGAATTGTGCAACAAGAAGTCTAAGATATGCACATAGAGGTTATCCTTACAGCCTTAAATTGCTAGTCAAATGCCCATAGGGAGCCATTAGATAGCAAGTAACATAGCAAAGAACCACAATCTTTTTCCTCATATCTTCATCCTAATAACAGTGCTCAACATCTTCTCATTAAACAACCCCATAGTGTAGAGTGTAAGGCACAATGCAGAGTGTGAAGTGGGAGGAAGCAAAATGTAGATAGCTGAACATTTTAGATTTTGTCTCAAAGTATTGGAGAGCTGGAGAAGTTGGTTTAACCTGATTCTGAGTTAGTCCTTAAAAATAAAGGAAATATGATATATATACACTTACTGACCCGTAATCCCTTTTCAGCTTGAAATAATCACTGTAAACCATCAAAGAACTCCTGTATGTATATACAAGATTCAAGGTTTTAAATCACTGGGGTCTAAGACAAGGAAATGACTAGCATTAATGCTAGGAGAGAGGATTAACTCCACAGTTCACTTTCCTAGCAGAGCCCACTGTTAATTAATTATATGTTTGAGGATTACATAATGTATACATGTTATTCAGAGCTTGGATGAAAATTCAAAAGGAAATCTAAAAATTGCAAAGGAAAAGCCACTCTAAAGAGCCAAGAGACAAAGGATCTTATTATCAATTGCATTATTTGCATTCTCAGTGGCTTAATTCATTTTTTTTTCTCCCTGAGGCTTTAATCTCTAAACCCAATTCATTAACACAATGCAAGAAGCATTCTATGAAAAGTGCACAAAGGGACAGTGTAATTGAAACTCTGTGATGGAAGAGAAGTATACCTCTGCATTTTGGCAGATTAATTGCCAGATGTCCTTTGCTTTAAAGAAGCATTTCCTTATTTCAAAAGGTTATTTTGGCTCCCGAACATCACCTCCTTTTAAAGCATATGGGATGCCTATTGTGTTTATAAGCCTGACACCAATAGATTCATATCAGGGTTTTCTTCAAGACATTTTTACTGGTAACTCTTTTGGGTTACCAAATTACATTCTGATGGAGATGAGGGGAATATTTGGAGGTAATAAAAAAATACAATCCTTCCCTGCTTGAATAAAGTAAGTCCAATTAGTTAATTGGTCTCTAAGATGGCATGTAATAATACAATAATGCAATAGCAGAGTTGGAAGGGACCTTGGAGGTCTTCTAGTCCAACCCCCTGCCTAGGCAGGAAACCCTATACCATTTCAGACTAATGGCTATCCAACATCCTCTTAAAGACTTCCAGTGTTTGGGCATTCACAACTTCTGGGGGCAACTTCTGTTCCACTGATTAATTGTTCCAACTGTCAGGAAATTTCTCCTCAGTTCTAAGTTGCTTCTCTCCTTGATTAGTTTCCACCCATTGCTTCTTGTTCTGCCTTCAGGTGCCTTGGAGAATAGTTTGACTCCCTCTTCTTTGTGGCAACCCCCGAGATATTGGAACACTGCTATCATATCTCCCCTAGTCCTTCTTTTCATTAAACTAGACATACCCAGTTCCTGCAACCGTTCTTCATATGTTTTAGTCTCCAGTCCCCTAATCATCTTTGTTGCTCTTCTCTGCACTCTTTCTAGAGTCTTCACATCTTTTCTATGTCGTGGTGACCAAAACTGAATGCAGTATTCCAAGTGTGGCCTTACCAAGGCATTATAAAGTGGTATTAATACTTCACGTGATCTTGATTCTATCCCTGTTTATACAGCCTAGAACTGTGTTGGCTTTTTTGGCAGCTCCTGCACACTGCTGGTTCATATTTAAATGGTTGCCCACTAGGACTCAAAGATCCCTTTCACAGTTACTACTGTTGAGCAAGGTACCACCTATACTGTACCAGTGCATTTCGTTTTTGTTGCCTAAATATAGAACCTTACTCTTTTCGCTGTTGAATTTCATTTTATTAGATAGTGCCCAATGTTCAAGTTTGTCAAGATCCTTCTGTATCTTTAGCCTATCTTTTGGAGTGTTGGCTATTCCTGCCAGCTTGGTGTCATCTGCAAATTTGATGAGTTCCCCATTTATTCCCTCATCCAAATCATTGATGAAGATGTTGAAGAGTACTGGGCCCAAAACGGAGCCTTGGGGTACTCCACTGCATACGTCCCTCCATGAAGATGCAGTTCCATTGAGGAATACACGATGAGTGCAGTTGGTCAGCCAGTTACAAATCCATCTGGTGGTGATGCTGTCTAACCCACATTCTTCTACTTTATCTAGTAGTAGATTATGGTCTACCTTATCAAATGCCTTACTGAAGTCCAAGTAAACTATATCGATGGCATTCCTCTGGTCCACTAATTTTGTCACTTGGTCAAAGAATGTAATAAGATTAGTCTGGCATGATCACTGTTTTTGACAAACATATGTTGGCTTCTGGCTATTACTTTGTTTGCTTCTAGGTGTTTGCTAATGTGTTGCTTGATTATCTTTTCCAGAATCTTTCCTGGTATTGAGGTCAGGCTGATAGGTCTGTAGTTTCCTGTATCTGTTTTTTTCCCTTTTTGAAGGGCATGATTCATACCAAATTGTATAACACCATTCCAGTATAACTTGACCTTAACACCAATGTTACTGGAATCTGATCTTGGGCAAGAGAGAAAATAGGTTCCCCTTATAAGTGAATGTTAATGTTATTACATGATTGACACCTTTGTGTACTTTACATGTTCTAATTCTTCATTTTTTGATGCCATTTTCATTTTAATACACGCATTAACATAAACATACTTTCCACTTTAAGATGGGTGGTGTAAAAAATATGTAATAAATATACAATCTGTACATAAACCCGGGCAAAATTACAAAAGAATGTTTCTCAATAGAACATGAATGAAAGTCTAAGCAGTCAGTTTAAAGTAATAATTCTATCCAAAAGTATACCCCCAAAAGTTGGGTTGTGCCTTAATTTAGTTAGCTCTGCTGTAGAGATGACAACTGTATTGTCATATATTGCTTGCTTTTGGAAAACAAATGAATATGAGCAACAGCATCCTTTTGTAGCAGAATGTGTATGATGGCAAAAGAAATAGAGGTAGCCTCTCTCAATACCATTGCCATTTTCTCCATTAAGCCAACCTGTTTTATACACAACTAGCAATAAGCCCCCTCCTTCCCACCTGGCTGCTTCAGATCTACCTGCCTGATTGGCATTACTACCAGTTGCTCTAATTGAAATGAAGTTTGGAAGGTCCCCGTAGAGTGAAGAAAACTAGATCCAATCTAGGAAGTCCTTTCTTATTTCAAATCTTGACCTCAAGGCAGATATACTGAATGATGCATGAGCAAATTAGCAAAAAGGGGATTTGCTTTCGGTGTTGTGGTTTGTAGACATGTATCCATTAGTAATTAATCCTTCATCATTCAAAATAACCTTTCACATATAATTTCCCCCTTTTTCAAAAAATAAAAACCAATTTGTAACCAAAGAACTATTAAGAGAAATGTTAAAAGCCTAAGCCATTTCTGACATAGATTTCTTTTGTGACAAACATACCCTGGCTGAAAATTAAATCGATGTATGAAACCCTAATCCTAACAGAGATATTGATCATATACTGGAAACCTCTCTCTCTCTCTAAAAAGGCTCATTTTTTTTGCAAAGTAAGAGCTAAAATATTCATACTTTTCTATTAAATAATGCCATATGTCCAAATGTGAAAGAGTATGATGTAAACCATGATCACAACACGTAACCTCCAGGACTTGTACCTCTACACGCTTTATCATTTAATGATGGCGAAGAAACTAAAAAGAGGTTTTATCAGATCAGATGGAAAACAATTAATTTTAGCACCTTCCATACACTGGGAAATAGCACTTTCACATTATACAGTAATAGTAGCTTTAGGGTGGTGCTAATTAAACTAAATGAGAAGAGAGCTCTCCTTTTCTAAGATGTTCTATATTTCTTTGAGAAGTTGCACGAATGTGAAATGAATTTTTAGCAAGAGTTCAGAACATCGCTCATGAAGAAAATGTGAAACTGAATTTACAAAGGAATTACTATGAAGTACTCATTAAAAGGAGGTTGTATAAAAATGAAAAAAAATATTGGTAACTATCAAGTGAGAAAGAACACTTATCACAAAGAATATAAGTTTTGGAATTCTACCCAAGGCTCAATGTCACATTCTGCTAACCACAGCATGAAGCTGCCTTGCTAACCATTAGCACCTTTGTCTCATCTCCAGCTTATCTACTTAAATTTGTCTTTATTCATTTATTAATTTTATATAATATGTGGCCCACAGAAGAATTCTGTGCAGTTCACAAGTACAAAGCATTAATTAAAAAAAAACCATGAAAAATATACGAGAATAAAAAAATGGCAATTGGACAAAAACTAGACAGGAACAAAAAAGAAATAGACCTGCACTGCTGAAAGAGGGCTTAGTCACTCCTGTCAAAGGCCTTGGTGAATGGTCAGATCTTCAAGGGCATTCAAAACAACAGCAGGTTGGGGGATCCTGATTTTAGGGGAGCTTTATTCCAGAGGGCAAGCACTACTAGGGAGATGTAGTTTGATAGATGGTATTGTTTAATCAAAAAATCTGAACAAGGAGAGATTCAACCTGGAAATAAGGATAAAATTTCTGACAGTGAGAACAATCAAGCAATGAAACAGCTTGCCTTTGGAAGTTATGGGAGCTTCGTCAATGGAGTCTTCAAGAAGAGATGGCACTACCATGTGTCAGAAATGGTGTAGGGTCTCCTGCTTGGGCAAGGGGCTGGACTAGATGACCTAAAAGGTCCCTTCCAACTCTGTTAATCTGTTAAAATCTGTTAAAGGAATCTGATACATACCTTGTTGCATCAGTTCCACTGGGAAGATACTCCATAAAATATAGGCAGTCCTTCAAGTAAGCCAGCCCTATGTCAGGTATGGCTTTCTATGTAATGACCAGCACCTTGAATCACACTCTGAAGCAAAATGCCAAACAGTGCTGCTAAGGATACATAAGTGACACATTGGCTATACTGGTGTGTGGCTATCATTGCTGACATTACTGCATTTTAAACCTGTTGAAGTTTTCATGTAGTCTTTCAAATGTACGTATATGTATACCATGATCACGTCATGAGATGACCAAGATGTAACGGACTATTTGAAGAGCCCGTGGGTGTTACATTAGATATAATAATATGAAAGTAGTGTTTTTCCTCTTATTCTGACACCAATCCTGCTGCATGAGCAATCGGCAATCCACAGTCTGTCATTAGCAAGGATTGGTCATGATACAGTCAGTAACTGACATTTGTCCAGTTCCTAATGACAAATTTAAACTGCTGAAAGCCTCCCCCACTTGTCCAGTCATTGGACAATGCTTGGGCTGCTGGGGAGACCAGACATTCTGCTCACTTAGGTGTATTTCTTCTTCCCATCCCCCATCCTTCCTTCCTTCCTTCCTTCCTTCATTCATTCATTCATTCCTCAATATGAGCAACACAATTGACTCCTAACTAATAAAGACAGCCCTGTACCATCAGTAACAAAATGCTCTACACAATAATATTATTTTTAAGGTTTTCTTTAAAATAATGGGTTTGATGACATTACTTATATCGGAAACAAGATGTTCCCAAAGGCTGAGATAGCCACTGAAAGTCACATCATGTTCCCAAACCCTTCACCTTCTATGGGTGGAAACATTTAATATTTCCTCCCATAAAAATTCACAAGCATTCATGCCTGATTAGACATTATGCAGGTTTCTCTCATAAATGGCTTTAGCATTGTCCAGAGAGTTCTGAGCTAGTTTTTAAACATGTATTTAGTAGCATTTTGAAAGAGCACTGCATTTATCTTTTAGAAAAGGAACTGCTCCAGTCAATTTAAACAGAGAAAGAGAGCCAGGTTGGTATGGCTCGTTCTGCTCTTAATGAGCATATTTCAGGTTTTCTCCTACTTTTGCTGTTGCATAGCTGTACTTTAAAAAAAAAAAAATTACTTGGGTTGGACAAGAATTCCAGCAGTTTCTCTTTTAGCCCAAATGATAGGCTCAAGTGCAGTGGAGAAATGAAGTGAAGTAGGAGAGAAATCACCCAGAGGTCTTTACAGCATCTCCAGGCACCAATGATCTATCACTCAGGCTATTTTTGAACATGGGAATAATAATCTTCTGGAAGACTGCTAAAACCCCACATCCAAAAATAAGATATATTATAGGTTAGTGAGGCAGAAGAATTAAGGAACTAAGCATAAAAGAGATCACCAAGTGATCTGCCAGGAGAATTCCATCCCATTTCATCCAGACCCATGCCAACAATCAGTCATTCAAGCAACTTGAAAGATGACTAAAGCATCTAATCAGGCATCTGTCTCTCAACTCAACAATCCACACACTTAGCATAGCAACTAGTGGGTTGGTGGTTTTTATTTTGCTGGCAGTGGATGTTGGGTGGGAGGCAAAACACAGGGGAATAGGCCGTTTATTTACCCATCATTTGTCCCCAAAGGTAAGGACAAAATTGTCCCCAGGCAGTGTGCTGGATGGGAGCAATGTGAATTAACTTGGTAATTTTTTTTTGTTTTTTTTTTAACCTATTAAGGATTGGACAGCTGTGAGGATCCATCTCCTTGTGATTTATTTGTATTTTTCCTTCAAGAACATCCTTTCTTTTAATTATTTTTAATTATTTATAAGGTCTGCTGAGATATGGGAGTAGAAACGTTTAGATTACTTCATTTGCCAGCCTTCTACTCTAGCCTGAGATGATTCTTATTTTAATTCACAAACAGATTTTTTGTCTTCTTTTGTTTATATAAAATGGCTGTAAATAAGTTTGGCGATTATCATAAGAATGCCAAGGGCTGACTTGTTATAATTATATAATGGGCTAGTTAGGAGGCTTTACAATCACATGTTTTAGAGATTTATGCATTTGACATTTTAGTTGAGCTTTTTTAAAAAAAAACAGATATATTAATTTTACTGAGTTATGAAAACTGAGTTGCAGTTAACTGAAATCTTTTTGGCAGCAGGATATATATCATGGCCACCGAATATGATCTCAATCCACAGTCAGGTTCATAGGGAATGAAGCAGCATTTTCAATATAGTGAAGTCTCATTTGGTGATTAAAGGGTTGGATTAAAGGCAGCATTTCTCAACCTGGATGACTTTAAGGTATGTGGACTTCAACTCCCAGAATTCCCCAGCCAGCATGGGAGTGATCCACACATCTTAAGGTTGCCAAGGTTGAGAAACACAGGACTGGGGGCAACAAAACCCAGGATTTAGATCATGGGTGTCAAACTCAATTGCATCACATGATGATTGTGATATATCATGACATATTTTTTTTTGCCTTTGCAGAGCCGGGGTGGGTGTGGCCTGTGTGTGACGCATCTAGCCTGACAGGCCAGATCTAGATCTAGTGCTGCTCAGCTATGGAAGCTTACTGCATAACTTTGTCCTAGTGACTTTCTGACAATTTATTTGCTGGGCTGTTATTGTGGAATATATAGGAGGCAAGAGCATTATGTCACTGCTGTAGAAAAGGTGGGTTATACAGGTGAAACTCAAAAAATTAGAATATCATGCAAAAGTTCATTTATTTCAGTAATGCAACTTAAAAGGTGAAACTAATATATAAGATAAGATTCACTACATGCAACCAAGATAGTTCAAGCCGTGATTTGTCATAATTGTGATGATTATGGCGTACATGAAAAACTCCAATCCACCATCTCAGAAAATTAGAATATTACATGCAATCAATAAAACAAGGATTGTACATAGAACAATATCAGACCTCTGAAAAGTATAAGCATGCATATGTACTCAGTATTTGGTTTGGGCCCCTTTTGCAGCAATTACTGCCTCAATGGCATGGAAGCTATCAGCCTGTGACACTGCTGAGATGTTATGAAAGGCTAAGATGCTTCAATAGCGGCCTTCGGCTTTTCTGCATTGTTCAGTCTCATGTCTCTCATCTTTCTCTTGGCAATACCCCATAGATTCTCTATGGGGTTCAGGTCAGGCGAGTTTGCTGGCCAATCAAGCACAGTAACCCCACAGTCATTAAACCAGGTTTTGGTGCTTTTGGCAGTGTGGGTAGCTGGAAAATGAAGTCAGCATCTCCATAAAGCTCGTCTGCGGTAGGAAGCATGAAGTGCTGAAGTGCTCCAAAATCTCTTGGTAGACGGCTGCATTGACCCTGGTCTTAATGAAGTACAGTGGCCCAAAGTCCTGTTGCTCAGTGATCCAAAGTCCTCCTTTCTGATGAGAGCAACTTTTGCCAAAGGCACTAAAACCTGGTTCAATGACCGTGGAATTACTGTGCTTGATTGGCCTCTCCATTCTTCCTCCATACTCTAGGTCCTTGGTTTCCAAATGAGATGCAAAAGTTGCAGCTATCTACCAGGAGATTTTGGAGCACTTCATGCTTCCTTCCGCAGATGAGCTTTATGGGGATGCTGACTTCATTTTCCAGCTGCCCACACTGCCAAAAGCACCAAAACCTGGTTCAATGACTGTGGGATTACTGTGCTTGATTGGCAAGCAAACTCACCTGACCTGAACCCCATAGAGAATCTATGGTGCACTGCCAAGAGAAAGATGAGAGACATGAGACTGAACAATGCAGAAAAGCTGAAGGCTGCTATTGAAGCATCCTAGCCTTCCATAACACCTCAGCAGTGCCACAGGCTGATAGCTTCCATGCCATTGAGGCAGTAATTGCTGCAAAAGGGGCCCAAACCACGTACTGAGTACATATGCATGCTTATACTTTTCAGAGGTCTGATATTGTTCTATGTACAATCCTTGTTTTATTGATTGCATGTAATATTCTAATTTTCTGAGATGTGGATTGGGGTTTTTCATGAGCTGTACTCCATAATCATCACAATTATGACAAATCATGGCTTGAACTATCTTGCTTTGCATATAATGAGTCTTATCTCATATATTAGTTTCACCTTTTAAGTTGCATTACTGAAATAAATGAACTTTTGCATGATATTCTATTTTTTTGAGTTTCATCTGTATATTTGGCCTATCAAAGAATGAATAACAGATTAATTGCAGGGAAGAAACAAATCTCGGATCATTATTTACAAACATTCAGTAGCTATAGGAGCATGTTGTTTTGATGATTTACATCATCTGTGTAACATCACTGTTACGCAAATGACATTGTTTAAAGTAAGTAAGGGTTTGGGGTGTCAAGGTAGAGATGGACATCCAACAGCCCTTGCAGGGGAAACTGGTTGGGTAATAGATTTTTTCACTGATGCAGCCTAGATGGGAAAAGCTTCCTAGCCTCTCGGGGAAAAAAAATGAAAAGGTGAAAGGTCCCTGTTCACCTCCATAACTGTTGCTTTACTTTTTTCTCTGCTTTCCCAGCAAGTCCCATTTCATCCCCCACTTAGAAAGTAGGCTGATGCCCCTATGCCTCCTTTCCTACCTGCAGGGACTGCTCTCTCTGTCCTTTTTACTTTGAGTGCCATCTCCTCAGGTTTCCAGTCATGCCCAAACAGTTGAAGGGTTCCTTGACTATCAACTTTCCAAGGTAGGTTAAACCTACAAGAATTACTGAAAATCTACTTTATTGTTATAGGGTGTAATAACAGAATCTTGAAAGCCTGACAGAGTACCCTGGTTGCATCAAACGGGGTCAAGGGAGAGTTATATTAAGTGGTTTTCTCACACCCTCCCTTTTTTTCTTAACTGGGTGGTGTACATTTTCTTTTAATGGGTTTTCTAATGACTCTAATGACTATCACTATATGCTTCTACACCACTCACTGTCAGAACTAATCTTCTCTCCCATGTGTGAAAACATCCTAGCCAAGTCACTATGGGAAACATACAGATTCACTTTCCCAACCTTGCTTGGCAACTCAAGGTCAACAAACAAGTCTTCACACTTGGAGTCAAAGCTGGAAATTCCCTCCTCCCTTCTTGTTGCACAGCAACTGGTACTGTTCTGTCATGATGGAAAGTATAGTATGCTTCATTCTCGGGATCATTGTTGCCAGATTGGAAGTTCAGATGGGGCTGTACAAGGTGTAGAATGTGAGCATATATTCCAAACATGTCCTCCCACATCTGGAATCCATATTTGTACTTCATATTCATTTCTCCCCACCCATAATGAGTTTCCTTTCTATACTTCCTTATAGCAAATAGAATGAAGGCAGGGTTATTTTTTAAAGTCCATTTCTCATGCTCCCACATTTCCCAAGACTGAGAATTCTGGAATCTTTGGGAAATATGAGCCTCTTGACAGTTTTCCTATTGACTCTTGAATTTCTTTGACAAGACTACAGGTAGTCCTTCACTTAATCTTTGCAGCATAACCAGAATCATTTGATCAAAATCCAGATGCTTGGCAACTAGTTCATATTTATGATAATTGCTGTATCCCAAGGTCATATGATCCTCTTCTTTGACTTTCTAACAAACAAAGTCAATATGGAAGTCAGATTTACTTAACCACCTGGTTAGTAACTTATCAACTGTAGCAAGAAAAATTGTAAAATGGGGCAAAACGCATTTAACAAGTGTCTCACTTAACAACAGAAAATTTGGGCTGAATTGTGTTCATACCAATATCTTTGGAGCTCTATAAATTGGCAGTAGCTTGCTTTTGGGTTCTTTTTCACTAATGAAAATATTCAACTTAGCTCAGCTCAATGAAGCAGTGATTTGGGAAAGGCAGGAGAAAGGCAAGGACAAGGCTGTAAATGAATGACAGCTGAAGTTTAGTCACAAAGGAACAACCGAATTGCCTTACCTCTCTAGTGATGGAATTGTACAAATTACATAATTCACCAATTTGGTTTAGAAAATGTTTCCAAAACAAATTCTGGATAGTCCCATATAAAGTGAGTTGCAGTAATCTGTCTAGAATATGATCCTGGCAGTTCCAACTGAAGTATGTTTATTTAAACTAAACCATAGCATTGTCATGCTTCACAAGCTTATATGCTTTCAGGCCAAGGATTCTAGCCAGCCCATCAGTGCAGCTGAGATTAAATCATTGAAACTGGAATTCTATGTTGGCATTGCTCGTCCTTATTCCTCATCTTAATTCGCATCCAATACAAAATTTACTCTATGGGTAGTTTGAACAGTCCCCTTTCTCTGTTTCATTCATGCTGTGTGATATTCATAACAATTAATCACTATTCTCTACAGCTGAGAAAGTCTCTGCACTGTTCTGAACCCTTCACTCCATGCTTTGACAAATAAAACAGAATTTGCAAAATCTCTTTTCCCTGCTTTACGTACTACACAAAAACATGTCTACCTTTTTTAGTGCCAGAAGTATATTGAGAACTTCCAGGCAATTGCTGTGGTCAACAAAACAACCAGCACAGCAGAAAGTCACTAGTAAATGTTTTTCAATTATAAATAAGCAATGCTAAATGCTAAACATTGGGCATTATTATGCGATAGAACAAATGTTTAAAGCAGATTTGTATTCCCTAAATAACAATTTGACAATATAAAAAGTTGCAACAAAGACTTCTCATAAACTGTTTTTTTCCCCTTTAAGGTCCAGGTTGTTTGAAGGCAATGCAAATGATAAGACATTTTCTGGATGTCAACTCACTTCCTATATCAGTGGCATCAGCTGCAATAACAGTTGATATGATCCAATTTTATGAGGTCTGCAAGCATTTGTCTCTTGATAAATGTTTAACTTCCTTTAAAAATTTTGTACACAGCCAATTGAACAGTTGATGCGACTTATAGATTGATTTTAAATAACACACTGTCTCACATAAGCTCTGTATTTACTGCATGGATGGCTAAACTAGGCCAATTTCATGCTATGTTACAATAGCATGAAGAGTTCTTGGGTCTATCTTATCTATTTATATACTTTAAACAAGAAAAAATGTACTCTAGTGAGATATCTTACATACCAAACCCAATATATTATTCCATGAAGTGTAAAGGATCAGGAATCCTTTTCATGCTGCAGGACCTAACAAATTACATTGTAGTACTTACTATTGTACTGCAAAAATGAGTAACTGGCTTATAACATATGACAAAACAGCACCAGAGTAATTTAGTACCATTGGTATTACAAGGTATAGCACAAGATTTTCAACTGAAACCAATGACAAAAGTATCACTGGACGGGGAAAAATCAGGCACACAGATGCCTACTCAGAATTAGTGTTTTTGTCCAGTAATTACCAGTAGCAGAAAGAATTAATAAATCATTTTAATTTCTACCTAACTTCCTCAGTTTTCAACAAGAACCACAGGCAATTATAGTAGAGGGAGAAAGGGAAGTACATATCTAGGATTAACAAATCAACATGCAAAAAGCTGGACGACTAGTAGATAACATGAAAAAGATGCAGAATACTCTGTTTTTAGTACTTTCTACAATGCAGTTTTGTTAGTCTTAGTACAGTATATCCCTTTCCGTTAATCTGAAATCTGCAACTTGTAGAAGGAGAAAATATTTCTTCAACTGCTCCCAAAGCTGCTTTACACATGAATTCAGAAGTTTAGCTACTTGTCAGAACATTGGATCATGTGAAACAGCTATCATGACAGATATTTTAAATCTTTTAAGTCCTGGCAAGATTCTCAAAAACTGTTTTCAGACAGAGGAATTTTACTGCTATCAATCAATTATACACAAGGGGGCCAGGGGCCAGTTTCATTCACCTGTAAATGAACTTTAAGACTCAGATTCCCTTCTTTTATTTTTTTAAAAGTTGGTCTACAAACTTCTAAAAGTTATGCTGTTCTGTAAGTCAAAATGCATACAGTAATACTTTTTTCTGCCCATTTGTAAAAAAGCCTATTTCTGCTGGGAGGGGGGGGACAGGGGTTGGCTAATTAAAGAGCAATCCAAAAGCAATGATTGAATTGTTTAGAGAAGAAAGCAATTGCTGCCTCATTAAAAAGATCAGAAGTCTAACATTCAATGTAGCTATGATAAACACTAAGTGCTGAAAGCAAAAGATATTTGTAATATTCTTCCAAGGCAGATAAAAAGTTGTGTTAATCTATGGGGAACAAATTCCACAGTAACATTTTTATTGGAACCAGGCAACACAACACAAGCTTGCTCAAATCTCAAGAACTCGTCATCAGACAAACATATTAAAAATTAGAAGTAGATTAAGGAAAATAAAGTATTTCTGATATTTAAGCAATGACTTCTGCAATTCAAAATAAAAAATCTCACCAAGCACCTTTGTTGAGATCCTATCTTAAGCGAAATGGATCTTTCCCTACCCAGGTGTCTTTATCCTCACAATCTTCAGCAAGGAACATAAATACTCAGAGTATCTTTCTACCTTATGCCACCAGGCTTGAAATGTTGGACTTGGACAACCTAGAACTACGCCAACTAACATCTGACCTAAGCGTAGTACACAAAATTGTCTGCTACAACATTCTATCTCTCAATGACTACTTCAGCTTCGACCGCAATAATACACGGGCAAACAATAGATTCAAACTCAAGGTAAACTACTCCAAACTCGATCGCAAAAAATATGATTTCAGCAACAGAGTGGTCAATGCCTGGAATGCACTACCCAATTCTGTTGTTACATCCTCAAACCCGCATATCTTTAACCTTAAACTGTCTAGCATGGTCCCTTTCCTAAGAGATCTGTAAGGGGCCCTGCATAAGTGCACCCAGTGTGCCTACCATGCAGTGGTGGGATTCAAATAATTTAACAACTGGTTCTCTGCCCTAATGACCAGGTGGGTAGGCAGGGCTTAGTGGTCATGTGACCATGTGGGTGTGACTAATTCAACATTACTCAGGTTGATGGGTGCTTCGCCTTAGCTGTTACAATGTAATAAGCGTTAACCGGAGAGGCAGTTTCTGTAAGCAGGGCAATAAAAATTAAGCTAGAAACAACACCAGAATGTTTCCTTCCTGCCTTCCTTACAGGATTAGTCCTATAAAGCGGAAAAAAACCAAAAGAAGATTTCTTCCAACAACCGGTTCTCTGAACCTCTTAGAAAGTTAAGAACCAGTCCTCCCGAATAGGTGCGGGCTGGCTGAATCCCACCACTGCTACCATGCCTGTCCTATTGTCCCCATTTATTCGTACCAATTTCCTGTGTTCATGTCCATGTTTATACTTATACCTATTATCTCGTACATGCTTGACAAACTAACTAAATAAATAAATAAAGTATCACAACTACAGACCTGATGCTAAGGAAGTGAAAACCAAGAAGGAACTGAGACATCTTATCTTTGTACCAAGTCAGACTGTGACAAGCCTATGTTCATAAGCTCCATATTGTCATAACAAGCCAAAAATTAATCATTCCAAAACAAATGGAATATCATCTCCAAGTGCTGCATCAACAAGCTCATATAACTGGAAAATCAGTAATAAACACATTAGGCAGGTCAAAACCTTTCAATATCTGGGCATTTACTTCCAATCCACAACAGTTAGAAACATCAAACTTATAATCTCTCATTTTGGCACGGAAGGCTATAACACATTAATCAAATTTACATGCTCTAAGGATAATAATTGTACCCTGGCTGCTGTTAAACTATACAAAGCCAAGGTGATAATCTTTTAATTCTATGACACGCAGCATTGTGTTTGCAAGATGCATCTGGGCAAGAATCGGCTCAATCCAAATTTTTGAGAATTATGTTTGCCTGCTCGATTCCCCATGGCAAATGCATTTATTTGGTTTAGCGGTGCTTTCTCAGAAGCCTAAATAAGCCACTGGTACTTGATATATCGACTGAAACAAGTATTTAAGGGCTAGTCCCTAGTCCAATTTATCCTGGTCAACAAATACTCTTTCTCTTGGAAGAAACAAATAGCTTCTGATTTTGCTCACTGTGGCTTCTCAACCCATGCCTTTCTTAAACTGGGCTTAGGAAATGCCACTGGCAAGACTAAGCAGAAAAGGATTCAATATTTTTTTTGAAACTGGTAAAGCTAAAGCATCATACCACCATTATAAGGTTGTTCTCAACACTCCTTATGTTATTCTTGGTGTTTTTTTTTTGTGCTATTGTCTCTGATCCAAACAGACAGATGCTTATTCTGGCAAGTTCTGATACTCTACCTTTGAACATGGCAGAAAGGAAATTTATCTGAATCTCTTATAAAGAATCCTATTGTGTAAGCTTGAATGTAGAGAGCCAAAGAATCACATATTTTCTTTGTTGTCTCCTATACCATATCTGGCACCTATAGCCAATCTCTTCCATTATCAAAAAATATTCAAGTTGGTCCCATCAAAACTGGGTTCTTATTAAGATATTATTTCCATGAAATATCCAGGAACATTGAAAAAGTGGATGGACATTTGTGCAATCACAAATGGGCCTAATAAGATTTCCTCAGTGATTTATTTTAAAAATTGCAGATTCTTCTTCACTTTTTTCTCATTTCTTTTTATTTTATCTTCTCAACTTAAGTGAGTTGAGTTAACAATTGAAGATTTTTAAATGTATGCCATAAATGTAACAATGTTTCCAGAAGACATATTTGTCTCGAACATCCAAATGTCAAAACCCCTTTTGACATTAAAGCCAAAAGGATGATGGGCTACCCTTTATTGGATTTCTTCAAGCAGAGGCTGAACAGTCATCAGCCTGGGTTTCTTTAATCTGTGTTCTTACATTGAACGGGGAGTTGAGGCTCAACTGTTAAATAGTCCCTTCCAGCTTTCTGATTCTATGACCATGCAAAGTACATGGACTAAATCTGACTTAGATCAACAGATTCATACGTTCCTAAACTATTGATTACATGCCTGAGACTGTTGGGTTGCAAGCCTTGTGGTTTTTCTCTCATCCTGGGGAGAGGAAGAATACTTGCCCAGCATTTTGCTGTTTGGAAGGGGAAAAGACTACGGTAAGTCAGCTCATGAGAAAAGAACTCCAATTAGCATTTGATGACATGAAAGGGTTATAGGTATATAGAGGAGATTGAAGGAAACTTTTTGGTACTAGTAGCTATTAGCTATCCTTGTCCTTTCACTCTAGAGATTACACAAATGTTCCTTTAATTTGCATTTCAGAGTAATATATTCCAAGATAATAATACATTTCAGCCTCCACTATATTGGCAGATTAAAGCAAATTGACTATAGGTCCTTGGCATTTATATTAAATTCATTCTGTTTCTCACATGCATTTATAGTGTGAAAAGTAGCTCTGCTTTGTTGAGGATGAGGTTCCTTTTATTTTAAAAAACCATATGGATAGATCAAACTGAGCATCCTGCCCAGTTAGAATCCAGTTGTGTGAGTTTACTGATTTTTCTGAGCAAAACTTTTACGGAAAAAGAGAAACTATTAATCAGTTATCAAAGTCGGAAAGACATTTTGGATTTCTCATCAATGGAGACAATATATATGTCTCTCAGACATAAGAATAGAGGAGTAACAAAGGAAAGACAATGTTCATATCATTTTCAAAAAAACAATCTGGTTGGGAATTCTGGAAATTGTCCTTCCAGTGAATCTTGAAAGGACCAGGAAAACGGAAATCTTTTTTTTACACTGTAGAAAGAACAATTGAAAACATCACCTGCTATAAATCTCAAACCATTGTTTCCAAAGAAGCATCTAACAAGCTGGAAACAGAGTATTGTAGTTTTATGGAGGCTTTATAGTGGTTTATGTGACAGTGAGAATAGTTTGGGGTGTCTACCCACCTATTTTTAATTCCAATTATAAATTTTTACAGGTTTTAAAGGGATCTCAGAAATTTCTAAAATTTGTTGATCAGAAATGACAAAATCATAGTATGTGTATCTAAATCATTTTCAGGGAAGCATAGTTTTTTGATGACACTCAACTGTTCACATTACAGTCTAAACATATTTATTCTTGTTATAGACACATGATGTGGGGAGGAATCACTTTGTAAATTTGAAACTGAACCAAGCTTTGCACAAGTCTGATTGGCTGTCTATCCCCAGCACTCCATGATACTACAAGAAATAGCTGTTATATAATCAACCCCTGAGCAGTTTTGCATTTTGGAGGAGAAAAAACCTCTTACTTTTCAAATAAATAAGGAATGTAAACATTGATAAATTCCAAAAATCAGGAAGAATCTCATAGACATATTCCAAATAATAAATTTTAATGCAAGGTTTTAATCCCATCTGAATGAATGAATGAAACCTGGCTGGGTGACTTTTGATCAGTCATTGTCTATCAGTTCAATTCACATCACATGGTTGTTGTAAAGGGAAAATAGAAGGTGGAAGAAGTATTATATATGTCTGGCTTTTTAAATGATTTATAAAGCAATAAAGGTGAGATTTTTTAAAAAAAAATCTAAAAAATAAATAACAGCTCACTTCATCAGAGGTGTAAATATACATAAATAAACATATGCAATACATGATGAATGCAGGCAAGCCTTTAAAAAATAAAACCGAAAGGTACATAACTTGTCAGCATACTGGTAGAAATGGACAGCAACCATTGGATTTCCTAATAAGCATGTCTATCCTATCAGTACTGATGCTGGGCAAAGCACATGAGTTAAATGTGTGCTGTCAGGTCTCATTTTATATTTGCACCTGTTTTTCCGACTTAAAAATCGCTTGTTTATCTCCAAGCTGGCCAGCGCAATTCTCAAACGTTGAACACTTGCTAAACAATATCAAGATGGAGAAATGTCTTCCAGACTGATCGTACCTTTATTTCCCCTCACACATACACAACAGGCACCAATCGTACAAATAGGCTAAGCATTTTTCTCCTTTTGAAACAAATGGGACTTCATTATCTACCGCTCTCCTTCTTTCACACAGCAGTACTAAACTGTTGTTATCTACTGTGGGAGCTAATAGATAAGTATGTCTGATGAAGTGCTGATTGCATTTTGGCACCTTATTCTGCCTTGGCAGTGAAGCAGGCTGGTGCTGTGTCCATACCATGAGTCTGGGGAGGAAAGAAGTGGCACAGATGTCACAGAGGTTACATCTCCTTTTGTGCCAGTTACTGGCAACAGAAGGCCATGCGTGGAGTCAGAGTAATGGCACAAAAGAGACATTCTCCACTGCTTCTTTTTCCTCTCTTCTTGTATGATGGGAAAGGATGAACAGGAAAAAAGAGAAAAGAAGTATATTTTCTCAGCCTCTTCATAGGAATGCAGGTGACAGAGACACTCCTGACCCTTTGCAGAATTGCAACCACAGCAAACTATGTGTGGCAATGTACAGGTCAGTGATGGGATTCAAATAATTTAACAACCAGTTCTGTCCTAATGACCAGCTGCGTAGGCGTGCCTCGGTAGTCATGTGACTGGGTGAATATGGCTAACTCAATGTTACTCATGTCAATGGGCGCTTCACCTTAGCTGTTACGATGTAATAAGGGTTAACCGGAGAGGCAGTTTCTGTAAGCAGGGCAATAAAGATTAGGCTAGAAACAACACCAGAATGTTTCCTTCCTGCCTTCCTCACAGGATTAGCCCTGTAAAGTGGAAAAAAACAAAAGGAGATTTCTTCCAACAACCGGTTCTCCAAACTGCTTAGAAAGTTAACAACCGGTTCTCCCAGATAAGTGTGAATCGGCTGAATCCCACCACTGGTACAGGTGCACCACTAGGACATCAAAATGACATGTGTCTAGAGGTCTTCCAAAAGATCACTGAACAGATGATTAAAACGTTCCCTCTTCCTTCACACATTTGGTACTGCTGCATCTAAGCTGTGGATGAGTACGCTGCCATGGTATTGGGGAACTGGGTCTCAGCAGGCAACAATTCTGAGGTAAAATGTACCTTTTAAGGTGCTAAAAGTGAATATTCTTAAGGGCAGAAGAAGTGTCACTGTGTCACCCATGGTTGGGATGATAAAAGATGCTGCTTCCCATGGAGATTGGAAAAAGACATGGGAATACCCACTTCCCCCACCCCCATTTTCTCTTCCATGGGGAGAAGTGAGTCTGACAAAATCTGAGTCCCAACGTCTTATTTCTCCTCTTCCCACTTTTCCTGCTCATCCATGATGGCTGGTAAGGGAAATTGTGTTTTGGCCTAGTAGAATAGCTCTAATTCCTTTATTGGCAAAAGACAAATGGACTTGAGACTGAGGGACCAGAGGTCATCGGGCATCCATGATAGCAGTAGCTCAGGTGGCCAAAAGCAGCAGGGCAGATCCTGGGTTTACATGTGCTTGAAACCATTGGGCATAGTTTGTGATGGTAGAAATGGCAAAACACATTCCTAAAGACTGAAAGGCTTGTGAAAGGTTGAGGATAACATCACACATGCATGCCCCCCCATCAATGGTTAGGATGCTGCCCTCATGATAGAATAAGGGGGGGGGTATGCAGGTGAGTCATAAGCATTCACAAAAAACACCCTCATTCTCTATGTGACCCAGCAAACTTTGGAAATTGCTAATTGTTCATCATTTAGGATTGCTACATTAGTCTTTTTTGCTGTTTCAAATGTGTTTCCATTAACCACAATAAATGCTCTCTGTAGAATAGGTCTGAAATGAAAAAAATAAATTCCATATTATATGTTGTGTGGGGGCTGTGATGAGAGAGAGAGAGAGACAGAGACAGAGACAGAGAGACAGAGAGACAGAGAGAGACAGAGAGAGACAGAGACAGAGACAGAGACAGAGACAGAGACAGAGACAGAAAGAAGGATGCCAGGTGGGATGACAAATATCAACATGGTGTCTGCACAACTGAAGCCTCTGCCTTCTTTACAGTATTCCATGCACGGCATATCTAGAAACAAGATGAGACTTTAATCACAATGGTGGATATTAACTTGACTTATTTTAACCTTCACGCTAACACACATACCAATACACACTCACATACTTTGAATAGCAGTATACAGTTGCTCTTTTTCAAGTAGAATAAAACACCTGGAACTTTGGCTATCTGTGTTGAGTTAAGGTGATGTTTATGAATTGGAGATATGTCACTGCTTTCATAAGGGGATAAGTGACAACCCCCCCACACACACACACACATACTGCTGTCACTTTTAAGCCTCCCTCAATTCCTTCCTCTATAACAGAAACCCAACCACAGAGACAGTTGCTATAGCCAGAGTCTCACATCAATACTCTCTCAGTCAGAAGCAGATGAAGAAAGATGCTTCTTCAGTCCAAAATCAATCTCTGTGCTGGAGATTCCTTCTATATTCATTGAGAAATAATAGCAGAAAGAGATTCCAAAACACAAGGAAGTGATTAAGCACATCTGAACATGCAAGAGATGTGCAAAGAGGTTGGGGGAAGGTAGTTGCCTTTGACAGTTGCTTTGGTAGCTCTGAGATGAAAAAAGAGCAGGCTATTTGCCAGAGTTAGGAACCATCTGCAGCCAAATGACGGGAAATAAATTAGCGTAAAAATGTGAGGATACATGCATTAAAGTGCATGACACAACGAGAAAGCAAAGTGCAGTTCCAGCCACTGATAATATCCAATTGCTATGCCAAGTGAGAACTCTGTTTCCTCCTTAGCTGAAGCTGATTGTGCTTTCCAATTAGGAAGCACACTGTTTTCCCTGCAGATTAGTACTCACCAGTCAGTATGCAAATGCCAACAAAGCCTCCGTTCATCATTTCCCAATCTAATTACTGGAGAAGAAGACAAGCAGTGAGCACCACAATTGCGTTATTGACTGCCACTTTGCCTGCTGCTTATACATGACAAAAATTGCATCCTCGGCAGCTGTTATCAAATCAAATATTATTCATATAATTCATAAACTTGTGGATCCATTACAAATTGTTTCTATTTGGGAAGGATTGTTTCTTCCTAAGATTTGTTGAAAGAGATCTTAGACTTCCATATGCTGTATGACACTGTTGTACTGTTTCTCAAATTTCTTTGCTCCTGCTTTCCGATTTGTTCCTCCATTTCGCCTCCTGGCTTATTTATTGAAACACAAACACACAATCTAAAAAAAAAATCTGTATTGAAATATATTCTGGCTGCAATGGAATTCATCCTTGCTGGTGAGAATGAATTCTCACTAAACATTAAGGAAACAGCTAGAATATGGAATTGTGTTATCTGCTACATAAAGATGAGACTTACGTGTTTCTATATACATCTATCAGTATGATAGGTATACTTTGTGTCTCTAAGAGCATACATAATACTAAGGATATATCTCTGTGCTCATATATGTCAGTGATCATGTCAGTGTGATTAGTATCACCACTTGTCTGTAAGAAATGCCCATTGACAACCAATTACTAAAACCCACCTAAAAACAACCTTGTGCTCTGTAAGTCTGTGTGTGGAGCTATAAATTCCAGAACTCCAGCCAAGGTATCTGGAATGCCTTAGGAAAACCCAGCCACAAAAACCAAAAAACTGAAAAATTGGGCCCAATATCATCTTAATGGTCAGCCATGAGAGTTTGTTACGAATGGGGGGGTGGGGAATGTTACTTTATGATTCCATTTCACTGAGCATCCAGTGAAGATTAAGTAACTGTTAAGATTCCACCTTAATGGGAATTCACCTTAATCTAACAATTCCCTTTGTTTAAAAAGTAATTATGACTACTGCTATAGAAAAAGCAGAGTGCCATTCCTAAAAGATATTTTATTTCCCTACCAGAATATATTTATTTTGCTGTGTTGAAAAATACCCCAGAGTGCCATCTAGTGGTAGATTATTTTCAGCTGAGATACAAACTTGATAGCATTCAAAGTCCTCTGTTCCTGAATACAGAAACAATGTATCGAGATAAGACATTTTTACTGTAATTACTAAAAATTCCTAATTGAAACATGCAGCTGGAAAGGCAGAATTTTCCTAAAATCTTTGCAAGATTCTAATCCAAATTTAATTTAGTGGTCAGACAGGATCTTTTCACTTTTAGTGAAAACCGGGATAATATTCTTCATTACTATTATTGTTTATTATTAATGAACTACCAAGGACAAACAGGTAGAATAAAATGAGATTAGAATTTTTAGATGATAATTTATACATAGCCATAATACATGATTTACGACAGTCTCCTTTAATCTTCCCCTTCAAAATTTTGCTCCTACAAAATTCACATCATTGCTGAGGACAAATATCATTTATCTTATTAACAAAATGAATAAAATCTTTCCAAGGTAGATTAAAAAGATGCTGTACATAGTATCCAGCATTTTGTACATTGCATATGTAAGCTATACTATTACATGATTTCTTATCCTTTGGGGTACCTGTTCCTGAACAAGTTCCACCTGATTGACGTCCATTGTAATATGCACTGCCCAGATTTAGAGGCAGTATTCTAGGAGGGGCTGATTAAGACAAAATAGAGTAGGTAGAATTACTTCCTATGATCTGGACTCTGTGCTCCTGTTAATTCAACCCAAAATAACATTTGCCTTTTTAGTACATTGTTGATTCCTTTTCAAGTTTCAATCTAATAGAATAGTCACATCTTTTTCAAATATAATGTTGGAAAGCTAGGTTGCTTCAATCCTCCACTTGTGCCTTTCATTTTTTACCTCCCCAGTTGCAAGAATGTACATTTCTTTGTTAAATTTCAACCTGTCATTGGTGTGCTACTCAAGCCTGGATAGATTGGGGGGGGGGACTTCTCCTTCTTTCCTACTTTTATGCCATGCACATTAGTAGTGGGAATCAAAACTTTCCTCCCGATCAGCTGGGACTCGGGAGGGAGAGAATAGATGGGGTGGGGCCAGTCAGTGGTGGTATTTACCAGTTCTCTGAACCACTCAAAATTTCTGCTATCGGTTCTCCAGAACTGGTCAGAACCTGTTGAATACCACTTCTGATGCACATTTAACTGACATAACATCAAACCTTTAATTCAAGTTGTTAATAAAACATTACAATGCGTAGGGCTCAGAACCCATGGCAGTCCACTCTGTGCTACTTTTCAGGTACTTTCTGGTGACTGCCTTATATCCTTTTATGTTATGTACCTGTCCTTCCACAGTGGTTCTTGGATTTCTTTGATCCATGGGCCTGAGCTTATTCCATTGTATTTTGTGAAGCAAGGCTTGGTCAGGTGGCTAACCTGTATGAAATCTGATATCATTTGTTGAGTTCCATTGATCCTGACTGCTTCTTGATCCTCTTGCTTACTGATCATCCTTCTCTGCTCCTTCTGAGAAGCTTTCTCTGTTCTGTTCAGGAACTTCTCACATTCTCTGTTGCAGTATAACACTCTTTCCTGAAGCTTTTTTCTCCCATACAATAATAGAACTTGCGTTTCCAGCAGGTATCGTTTGGGTTTGCTTCAGGCAAAAAAACAAATATTACCCATACTTAGCAGATTGCCACACAGCTTCCTTTACTGTTCCTGCTGTTTGGAACTGATTGGTATCCCCAGAGACACAGATATATTCCCTTTTTGGCTCATTCTCTGGGGAGCTGGCTTCCTTATATGTCTCCTGAAACTGCCTCAATTAGGTCAGGAGTGAGCAATGCTCCAACTGTATACAATGGGCAATCAGCAGCAGATTCAAAACAGCCAGCAGCAATCAGTCAGTGGTCTCTATCTCCTTGACTCTTGTATTCTCTTCTTCCTACTCTCTCCTCTCCTTCTACCTTCTCCTCAATTGAACCCGAATACAAAACTCCCCTTTCCTCTTCTTGTTCATTTCTTTGGTGAGGTAGCTCTCCAGAGATCTGACTTCCCTATGCATTCCCTTAAAGTTTTTAAAAAAAATGAGCAATGTTTTAATCACACATAATAGACCATCAGCAACCCAACAGGAAATCATTATTATTATGGTTTGTCACACACTCATCCAGATGTTCAGGCTGAATTTGACATTTTTATCACCCATCGAATCTTTCCCAAGGATTTAGAATAGGCAGATTTTGATGGTGTTTCCTCACAGGATATAAGCTGTTCCAAGTAAAACTGCCTTCTGCAATTGATAGATTGTGGTTTTTGTCAATGCTGATGGTGTTCAAGTGTGGTCTACTTGTTTTGGGATTACACCCAAGGCACCTATTACTGTTAGTACTATCTTTGCTTTCATTTGCCTCAGTCATTCTATTTCTTAGAACTTAGACTTAGAATAACTTTATTGTCACTTTAAATGTAGACTAATTGTCATTCATTAAAATGATATTTCATTTCATACAGCTCTCAAATGGTCACCACCTCCAATATACACTACATAAAGATGTCAAAATGAATAAATAAATAAATATACATATTTCTACTTGCAAATCTTTGTATTTTATTATTTTCTCTAGCCCTTTCTCTTCCATTCTGTTGTCATCAGGTACTGCCATGTCCATTATCCACTATCCATGCCATGTCCACTAACCGCTGTTTTTATCTTTCTTGTTGACAATTATTGTCTTTTTGTCTCTTTTATTGAAAGTTGGGAAGTCTGATCCCTGTTGATTTGAATTCTAAAGTCCCAAAGCACTTTAGCTTCTTCATTACTACATTACTATTATTACTGAATTATAAGTTGTTCTGGGAACTTAAACCAATATGTACTACATGAACTTCTTAACAAATAACACAAATATTGTGGCTTAAATGTTTTGTCCTAAATGATTTGTGTTGTATACATGTCACCCACTCCCTTTAATATATTTTCTGATGCCCAGTTTGATTGTTCTGCACATTTTAATGGGTACAACCATTCGTTTCATAACTACTTAAATTCTAATATCTTCTGCCAATCCTGGATACAACGTGATTCAGAGAAATTCCAAAAAATCCTGCAGAAACTAAAGTAATTACCCATAATAAGATGTACTCTCCAGGCATCATCAGAAAATCACCACCTTGTTTTAACCTTGTGATTCTTTACAGTTCATTCCAATTCATAATCCGTCTTCATTTTCTGCAACCAGCAGTTGTTTTAAACTTCATTTGCATTTGTTCTATATGTGAGTCAATCCTTTCAGCTTGCCATTATTGTTAAAGTTTGGTTTGGACAATCAGCTCTTCTCCTCTGTTAGTCCTTTTGGGTGATATAAATGAAGAGATGTCTGCATGCCTCTCTTGTCTCTCTACTTATCTGAGTTTCTCCTCATGCAAAAAAATGTGAGTTGTAGAGTTAGGCTCCACACAGCAAATGATTATACTTAATTGTGGAAATTGTATCTTCAGTAGGTCATTGGAATGAATAAAGAAGGGTAAGAGATACTCAGTGGTTCTTCCTATGTTGGATTGAATGTACAAAGATAATCCCTGAAAAAAATAACATTTCGAAGGGACACGGTGACTCAGTGGCTAAGATGCTGAGCTTGTTGATCAGAAAGGTCAGTAGTTCAGTGGCTCGAATCCCTAGTGTCGCATAATGGAGTGAGCTCCGGTTACTTGTCCCAGCTTCTGCCAACCTAGCAGTTCAAAAGCATGTAAAAATGCAAGTAGAAAAATAGGAGCCAACTTTGGTGGGAATGTAACAGTGTTCCGTGTGCCTTCGCCATTTAGTCATGCCAGCCACATGACTATGGAGATGTCTTCGGACAGCCCTGGCTCTTCGGCTTTGAAGCAGAGATAAACACCACCCCCTAGAGTTGAGAACGACTAGCACATATGTGCAAGGGGAATCTTTACCTTTACCTTAAGGAACATCAGAACAGATCAAGAAAGAAAATATTTTGTAACTAACTTAGTCAGATAAAAAAAGCTTCCGGGTAAGTTGGTGTGCTACTTAAATTGTTATGGAGATTCATGAAACTAAACTAAAATGAGATTAACAAAAATTCTGAATACCTGCTATAGATATTAAGCAAGGATTTATATGTGTGTATGTATATGTCAACAACAAAAAAATCCAGTACAAGATATAAAACATTGTGTTGATTGGGATGATGATACACTTACAGCTATAAAGTATGTATGCACACATCCAAAAAATCCAGTACAAGATATAAAACATTTGTGTAAGTTGATTGGGTTGAAGATACAGTTACAGCTGTAAAGATAAACTTTCACCCAAGCCAGGATGCAATGTGGTGACAGCTCTTCAGGCACTGTAATCCTTTTTCACAAGGCAAAGTTCTTTGTGTCTTCACTGTTCCTTTGCTTGCCCTCTGCTTTCTTGACTATATTCTCCTCTTGGCACTATGTGGATTAAGTGTGATCTTCCCCCATGCATCTGAGGATTAACCATGTTATCCCCCTGCAGTCATTATGAAGTCAGCTTACCCTTTTCATTTCAAAAGATGCTTTTCATTAGAAAATGTCCTTTCCCCAGTCCTTTAAAGATATTCAGTAGTGAAGCTAAGAGAGTGCCAGCAGCCGAGCAAAACGTGTGACCGTGTCACTCTCATTATCGTTCATTAAGTAGCATAGGGAAGGGGCATTGCTGATTCTGATCTCATAAGCCACATATCATCAGGCAGTATTATCTGTACTACTTCTTTTTAACAGCAGTGCCTACCAGATCAGTTACAGTCTGAAGATTCCAATGCACACTAAATAAAGAAAGACAGAAGCAGAGCGGATAACAGTTATGGTCCAACACAGATTGGGAAAGTTGCTTACTATCTAAAATGGAGTAGGAGCAAAAGATGATTTGAAAAGTATTGGTTCTAATGCCAAGAACTCTGGTAAAGATGAAATACATGTCTTCCAGGCTAGAAATTATGATATGTTCCAGAAGAACGATGTCTAAATGCACCTAATAGATTCTACCATCATTTATATTAACCTACCAGTATGAAAAAAACAAAGAAAATATTTTTATGAGTTCTGTCTGGTTTTCAGAATTAGAACTATCAACGTGCCTTGTTGGAAGCAATGGACAGAATCTTGTACCAGAAGCTCCTCTTCCTCTCCAACTCCATGCAAGCATAATGCAATGATACAATCAAGATGCCATTATGTGCAGACATCTACAACATGACAATAGTTTAAATCAGATGCCACAATTTCCAGATGAGACTATAATTAAGAGAGAAAGATAAGGAGATAGACAGAGAGAGGGAGAGTTTGAGATTAGGGCTCTATAATTGTGGGACATTACAAAAGACCTTCTGGAATTATTTACCATGAGCATTAGAACTGCCAGTCACAAATATTTACTCCTCTTGTCCCTATATGCATTGCTAGAGTTTTATTGCATAGACAACTTGGGGAAAATGTATTGATTTTTAAAAGAGCGTTGTTTCTGTATATGAATCTGAATTACAGATGAAACCTCCAGAGGTCTCCGATTTGGTTTGCCTGGATGCCTGCACCTGTTCACAACACTTGGCCAAATACAAAAAGGAGCCCATCCATATGTCTGGTTCATATTACCCTGAGGATTAAATGCCTTAGGATCAGTGTGAAGATTCCTTCCAATTTTTCCTTGTTATTACTTGGTGAAAACCTAAAGAACCATTCAAACCTTTTAGAGTATAACAAAAACAGTTAGCTTTTC